>NC_092861.1:13825193-14015625 GCF_032062135.1 Pyxicephalus adspersus | reverse complement strand
CTTTGGTAGCAAAGAGGCTAATATCAAGGCAAGATTTTGAAACTTTCAAGTCCAAGAATGCACTGTAGCCCCTCTCCCTGCTAAACAAGGACATCTGAGTCTCAGCTGGCTCAGCTTCAACTTATTTCAACAATATCCTGTTTTTCAGGAGAGAGGATTTCACTAAATCTAAATTCTAATTATCTACCATATCAAAATCACCATCAGCTATGAAAAAAAAGTCATGTATATATCTAAATTATTCTATGATACTATTTATATGTATATGACCCAAATTCATTTCCAGTGGGACGCATAACCAAAATCATTGAAATGTTACACCTTGTGGAAGTCCAATGCACCACAGGGATAGCTTTTTGCTTTCTTTGTGTGTGATACTGTTTGATCTGTTAACACTATATTACGGATTTATGTGACTAAAATGCGACTTTGGTGGGACTCAAACCCACATAATTTGAATTACTGGACTATCTAGAAGTCCATTGTGCTATCCATTGTGCCACAAAGCCAGTTTTTGTGCTGTTTTTGTACCTCCAATATTTCCATCACCAATGTTTCTTACCATAATGTTGACCTCCTAACAAAATGGTAAGAAACTAAGATCTATGTATATGACCAAAATGCAAATCTCTTTGGACTCCAGGTAATCAAACTATCAAAAGTAGGCCATTAGTGTTGTATGTAGATAGTTACTTTTTTCTATTTTAATCTTAAAAAGATTTGTGTATTGAGGACAAAATTTGATCCTTTTGCTATTCCCACATAGTGAAAGTAGAGGTCCTGCTCAAAATTATAGTAGTCAGTCATCTTGAATTTTACTAATGCAGGGGTCGGCAAACTCCAGCCTTTAGGCCTGATACGGCCTAACAAGTTGGCTCCTGCCTAACGCCCCCTGGCCTATTCGAGTTGCCAGTCGGATCTGGCAAGGGGCGTTAGAAAATACCAGAGCCATGGCCACCGGCGCTCCGGTGCCTCTTCCTTGCTGTTGCTCCCCTTATTACTGTGGCCTGTGCTGATATTTCGCTGTAGCGGTAAATAGGGAAAGCTCCTTGAATGTAAATCCCTCTCATCCGCAATGCATACAGAGGAGAGGGATTTCACTTCAGGGGGCATTCCGTAGTGGTGAACGAAGCTATTAAGGCGGGACTCAGAGTCCGGCCTAGTGTGCTCCCGCCCACCCCTGAAATGGCCTAATGGCCATGAAAGTTTGCCTACCCCTGTACTAAAGTAATTGGATCAGTAGACTAGTCCAATTTCTGTGCACAGCTCAGTGATTTTTGACAGCTCCATGGAACAATAAGGCGGGTAAGAATGCTTATTATAGAACCGACATCGCCTGTCCCTTTCTGTAATAATTCCTGGCCCCAAGTGGACAAGAATCATATTTCAAAGATCATCTCATTTTCAAGGAACTGAAGACTGTTACTATTTACTCTTTCTCTTTTTTATTTATTTATTTAAACTTTTATGACTGCTTGTCTGAAATGAACTATATAATTTTCTAGAGCAGTGTTTATCAACCCGGGTTCATCCAGAGGTTGCTAAGGTTATTGAGTAATGAGCAGTTTATGCCTTTCCTGTCAATTTAACTTGCACCAATTATCCTCTCGGCTATCTGTAAGGATCACATTCTTCCCATTGGCCAGCAATGTAAGCAACATTTTACTACTGACTACTATGATAATGAAGTGTAAGCTTTGTATATTGTAATTATAGCAGGGGATCCCTGAGAGCCACAGATCCAACTGCTGTTTGCTCATTTGACCTTAGATAATGTGTGACTTGCTAACCAATCACATGCAATAGCTTAAATCTTGGGCTGTTCTATAGCAATATTTAAAATTAAAGCTTAAAGTTTCCATTTTTAGGGGAAAGTTTTCCATTGTTGACACCACACAGTTGAATACTGACACAATGTGATCCTTTTTTAATTAGCATTAACAGATATTAGGACAATTTTGGCGATGTAACAGTATCACATACCATACTCAACTTTGTAGTCATATGTGCATTCTTGCGAATAAGCCCCTAAGGCAAACCTTCCTTTTTTTTGTAATCATTTTTAAAAAAAAAAAAATGACAATATACAATACCATACCTGGGGAAGGGGAAACAATTTCGGACAACACAGTATAATGCACATTCTGCAGAGAGATTAAGAAACATCAAGAAAGAACTGTGGCGAAACTTAACATGCAAAACTTTCTTTTTAATTTGAAAAGATTACAAAATAGTTCAAAACCCTTTATAGTTTCCATTATTATAAATACTTGATAGGGTCTGATGCTATTTTAATCGATCTAAAGCTATAAAGAAAAAGGACTATAGATACACCTAAAATGTTCTTACTTGCTGCAGTGTACTTTGTTCTCTTACACTAAATATTCCACTAGAGGGAGACAAAATATCACCACAAATGAACAAATGAGACTAGTGTCTACAATTTGCATTTACTCATATTGTACAGCACTGCAATGACAAATAATATTAATAATAATATGGGTTACATGAGCAGAATTTATTTAAATAAACTAGACATATGCCTAGATATTCTTAAAGTGGTACAAAAAGCAATAAATTGAAAATAAGAGATTCAACATTTTTAAATAGGTCAATAGCAAGAGTAAAGGGGAATCAGTCAGTGGATTTAAATTGTGTTTGTTAACACTCTGAAGCAGGTATTGCTACTGCAGAATCTGGGTACAGTTAATACAGGGTTCTCTCCATTAAATTTCTTTCAGCTGGGTGGGGGAAACTGTAGCCAAGTGGTCAAAAAATGAGCGGGGCAATTCTTTTGTCCCAATTCTTTGTGTCTTAGGTGGCCCCTAACAACCTCAACCTTGTACCAGCTTTCTACTACTCCCTTTAGTTTCAAATGTCTAATGCTTGCCAAATAGTACATCCCATTTTTCCATATTATGTGTAGAGTATGTATTATGCCCCAACTATCTAGTGCCAGTGTACTATGACCCAACTGCCTAGTGCCCCATGCTTTGTAAAGAGTCTAATCACTTTTAGGAATGTAATAGGTGTATTATACAAATTTAAGATTAGTTCACATTAGTGTAAAATTAAAAAAAAACAAAAAAACAAACCATAATAAAAAAAAACTGGCTTGTTTCTACCTCTGAGCACTTGGAACCATTAGGCACCTGGGAATGATAACAGATGGTAATTTCTTGGCTTTTTCTGGCATTTTTAAGTGGCATTGTGTTTTGTCCCCCAGATTTTTCTTTTAATTGAAACTGGGGAAAAGGGTATCTTTTCTGGGGTGATATATCACCCTTGAATGTTGCATGTTGTGACAGGAAAACGCACAATGCTGCCACCTTCAACAAAAAATGTTATGTTCATTTTTGCAGAAAGTTTTTAAGAGTAAAACTGCTGAAATCCACTTAGCAGTGAGGTTACCACCTCTTCCACCAGTTAATTGCCGCCTCTACCTGCAGCAGCACAATAATGGGGCAGCAGTGAGCAGTTCAGAACCAATCATTGCCACCGCCTGCTGATAAATCTGCAAATCTACTATAGATTAGCAACTTTCACATAAAACAAAAAAATAAAATGTAAAGTATTTTTATGACATTTGTTTATAGAGCAGTGTTTCTCAACCAAGGTTCTTGCTAGGGATTCCTTTACCAATTTGTGACTCTCAGGTTACCACTGCCACCAATGATCTTTTTGGTCATCTGTAAAAGTGACATTCTTCCCAATAACCAGCAATGTAAATGGCATTGTTCCCACTGTGAGCTGTGGATATAGGTATAGCAGGGGTTTCCTGAGATCTAAAAATTATTTCAATGGGTTCCCCCATGGTAAAAAAGGTTGAGGAAGGTTGCTATTGAACAATTCAGGAAACTAATGTCAGACATCAGATCCTGGAAGTTCATTTTTAGATAACTGCAGCAGATCAGCAGACCTGGTTCATAAAAGTATGAATTCTTAAAACCCTCTCCAATATCTTCCAACCTGGAGGCTTTCTTTATCTCCGGTCTAGAACAAAGACAAACTAAAAATAGAAAACCAAACTACACAAATATTTTACAGTGGAATCCTGCGTTGTAGTACATGTGATACAGTGTGTGGCTTTTGGTTAGACTCTTCTCCCATTCTTCCCAAGCTATGTGTGACCCAGACATAACAAACCACAAATTTATGCCTCAGCCTGGTGGAAAACCATTCCTGAACATTTTCGGTGTTAGGTAGCACTGTCAGGCTGACAGATGAAAGAGAAAGCCTGGGAAATCCAGCCAGCAATGTTCAGTAAAGAGCAAAACAAGACTTTACTAAAGCTGAGACATTGAAATCTAAGTTCCTTGGTTCCTGTAAGTGATCATATGGGCAGACTGCTGGCTTGCTGTGCAGGAGGGTTACTGGAGCATTTATTTTATCAAATATAGAGCTATATGTCTGTCTAAGCAGGCACTATCACACCGGTGCAGGGTCTACTCAATACTTCATCCAAAACAAAATAAAAAGATTGGGTTTTAGGTACAAAGTGATTTTTACTTTTAATATAATTTTTGTTAGTATGATAAATTCATTTTTTTAGCGTTTGAAAAGCATATTATTTAGGCAGTAAAAGTTATTTGTTATGAAAATTCTTTGTGTAACATTTCTGGTGCCAAAACAGCCTAGCCAAATGTCAAGTCCTGGAAATTGGCACACCAACCATAGAGACTCCAATGTTGGGATCTATGTAGAGGAAGATTTAGGTATGAACATTTTCTATGGCTCATAGGTGATTTCACCCTTACTGGTAAATGTTTATTGAGGAAGTTGAAGTAAAGAAACCCATTTGGCATCAAGCAAAACTACATGGTGGCCAAAATTTAGAAATCTCACAACTGATGAGCAATCCCTAATTGCTTTCTTTATCTGTTGAAAATTGCTGGGTTGCTCATCCCTAGCTCAGCATTGGTAGTTGGGATACTCAGTAAATCCCTGCTTCCCCTTCAGTTACCAGGACTATATGAACTCACATTTTCACAGGAGTTAAGTAATCCCAGCCAATCAAGATGGCCTAAAATGGCCTAAGATGGAAAAAGGAAGAAATGACAATGCTTGCAACAGAACAAGGACGGGTGAGTATAATAGGGTTTAGTTCCACTTTGAAGAAATATAAGATGTCAGTAGGGTGGCTAAAACACCAGACTTCAACCTTAGCTCAAAAGAGTCAAATGACAAGTGGTCAGCCAGTGGAAAAAAGTGCTGGACCTCTGCATGGCACCATCCATACTATCACCACATGTCCCAGTTGAATAATTCTTCTCTCAAAGAAGAACTGTAGGGTATGTAGCTCCATATAGTATAGGAATCCAGTTATTGCTATTATGTGCTGGTGGATTTTTTTTTTTTACTAAAAAATTCTAATTTTTTTCTATAAAAGAATCATATGCTCACCAAAGCCCGCTTCATACTGTTGCCCATTATTACATCTTTTACAAAACGATCAAATTGGTAATTTGGTCATCTCGTGGCAACCATTCTGAGATTAGAAAATGAAAGAGCAGAGCAGATCTTCTCTGCTAACTTTAGCATGTTTCTGGTCAACACATGCATGCAGAAAAGTCTGATTGGCTCCTAGTACTGCCCCTCCCTACTGGGTTCTGCCATAGTTATATGACATTAATACAGTCCAAGGATTTTTTTTGAGGGAAAGCCCATAAACTTAAATCCATGTTTTTGGGATGTTGAAGAAAAACTTCCAAACATCAGATGAACATACAAGCTCCATACATATAGCATCCTGGCCAGTATTTAGATCTGGGCCCCTAGTGCTGCAAGGGAAGGAGAAATAGCCACTGAGTCCACTGTGCAAATGTAATAAAGAGATTTACTAGAAACATCCTAAAAATGTGCCATCATTTTCTTGCTTTTCCGTGTTATCTGTGGATGGCACAGCCATAATTTAAAACAACCCATATTCTAACAATTTTTCTTGGTGCACAGTAGTTGCTCGTAGCTCATTTTGCTGCAAATTTTTCATTCGGGTCGACCTGGCTAAATTTTATGCATAAAGTTAAGTAACAAAAATTATGCTTTTAAAGGGGATGAAAATATATAAAGTTACACTAAAAAAGTGAATATAAAACTAAAGTTATACTAAAGTCTCTACGACTTTTGATAATTTTTTAGCAACATTAAAAATGTGATTTTGCCATAAAGGGGTTAAGGCTTGATTAATTTTAATCCATCTCCTAATAGACTGCCATACCCCAATATAATTACCTGGGGCTGTTCAGGGCGTGAATATAATATGTGTCTCAGTTGAGCGTTATTTACTGCACAATCAGCGCTGATGGTATACTTCATTAGTCACCTATAATATGCTAAATCCATCAATGGACAATGGACATTATTTATTAAAGTTTCTTAAGTGTATTACTGTAAGGAAACCACAAAACACATATCAAAGGAAGAGCCACCCACAGCAAAAAGCCTGAGGTTTTCCTTTATGTTATACATTGCATATCTGCACGCTATTAGCCACATTCCTTTTCCAACAGTCTAGCCACAGCCTGAGAATATCCCTCAGAGTGAATGGAACAGGTGGCTGATTATTGTTTGCATCGATCCAGATCATTGTAAGTGGAAAATAGCAGTCTTCCAATACTAAGGCGTAGTATAGCCATAGAAATTGGGCCATGTTGTTTTTGGTGCTGAAGCCCTATGGATTTCTTTTTGATCAATGGATCAAAGTTAGATACATATTTGGAGGAGGGCCTGGTCACATGACCTGTTAAAATGACATGGCTAGCTCTCTTCCAATCACAGAGCTCCATTTGCTACAATCTTATTATTATTATTATTATTATTATTATTATTAATAATAATAATTTTATTAAACTGTATTTATATAGAGCCAACATATTATGCAGCGCTGTACTTTTAAGAGGTTGCAAAAGAAACAGATACAAACAATAAAGATGGTGATCCGTTTGGGCCATTGGATGGCTACTGATGATGTAACTCTGCTTGTGCACTGGCACCATACCAGTGTGGAGGTAAAGCCAAAAGCCACCAGCAGCCTGAATTTTTGTTAGCCTGACAAAAACAGGGATGGCATGTCTTTTTTGTCAATTAGCACTTCCTCCTGGTGCCTTTTGTTTTTGGAAATTAGGTCCATTCTAATGAACAACCTGCCAATAATGATAACCATACTGGAATCCATCTCACGGTTCTGGAACTCCTACAAATGCACTCATTTTGCAGCTTTAATTCAGCACTGTGGCAACTCAGAACATTGTAGTGATTTATGTCAGTGTGGCACTGTTGGCCTTGCAGTACTAAGTTGCAGGTTCAAATCGCAGCCAGGTCATGATTGGTATGAAGTTTATATGTTCTCCCTGTGTTTAGCTAGTCATTGGCTTCCCTTCCCAAAAACTAACAATTGACTGTATTAATGGCAGGAACATTATAGCCCCTGTGTGGAACAGTTAGTGACATGACTATGAATATTACCTTTGTAAAGTACTGTGTAATATGTTGATCACTATATAAATACTTTTTAACAATAATAATGTTGCCACTATATAAATACTAGATAATGATTGTCCATTGGGCATTATTTTTATTCCAATTCTCTTTTTTATATGGCATTTTAAACAAAACTTTACAATGAGAAGAAATGCTTAGTCTATAACAATGACATTAAAAACTAACACAGGCACATGTAAACCTCGAAATTCTGACCCAAAAGAGTTAGGAGAAACTAACGGCTTAGGTCTTCATGATAAACTTTTGTCTTTGCAGCCAGTGAGTATGGAAGGGTTACAGCCAGTCCAGCAGTGTACAGGAAACATGACACTGTGTGGAAGGATATTAGGCTTGTGGGTTATTTATTCATTCAGAAAGACATATGGTGACTGACCCCATAAGGAGACATAAAGAGCTCCATCATCTCTGGGTTTCTGCAAATCCTTAACCCTCACCCCATTATTTATGTCTGATTCTCAGCTTGCAGGAAAACCCCTTGCAGGATACACTTGTGTCTCTAGCAATACTTACTGGAAATGAGGGAATGTGAAGAGAAAAAGGATGATTCCAGGACAGAGGAGTTCATGATGTAAGCCAGCTGTGTAGGTTCAGGTGTAAAAGTGGGAAATGATTTTATTTATTATCTCCAAGTTATTTTACTGTGTCAAATTTTGAAGCTGAATCTCCCATTTTGTACAGTTGCCAATTACCCTAATTGCATCTACATTTTCTAGGTATATTTACTGTATATATATATATATATATATATATATATATATATATAGTATAGGTATATATATTTATCCCCAGTTTCCACATGATGCCATGTCCCAAGTGCCTAAATGATGTCACTAGTATATAAATTAAATCATCAAATTAGTATTTAAATAATGTCACCCAAATAATATCATGCCCCTGGTTTCTGAACAATGTCATGCTACCAATAAATATTTGTATCTGGACTTTATCCTGAAATATATGGCTCTGTATATGGATTTTATCCTCATCTGCAGCTCAAATAAAACTATAATCATATGCTTCTAGGTGTGGAGAGGTGGCATTTTTGTCCTCATGAGCCTATTGGGGTCTTCCTGGCCAAAATATCTTTGTCCACTTTATAATATTTGAGGAAGAATAGTCATAAGTAGCCACAGGTAATCATACATCCTGAACTCCATCCAACATATTTATCATATGGGATCTGGTTTGTGTGTTTAAGCCTCTCTGTAATTCCTTTGTTGGGGGTTGTAATGATGGGTTTGCAGGGTTAAATTATAGTATATCCAAACCTGGTTATTGCAGCCTTATATTAGTCTTAGCATTTTAATAGTATTTCAACTCATTTTATATATTTTTAAATCTACAGCTTTTATTAAATAGAACTATTAAGTGGTGATCACACTCTTTTTATTTCGGTAGCGCTTTCAGTAGCCTGTCTGTAACCCACCCCATTTTCCTTTTTCTCAAAAGCATCACACATATCCACCATAAAACCTGTAGTCTACCTATATGATATTGTTGTTACCAGCAGCCTTGCTCCGCCTCCAAGTTATATTGTTTACTCGCATCCCCCCCCCTCCAGAAACATCAACCCCTTTGGGTCACCATAATTCATTACTTCGTTACTATCATTTGGGAAACACTGCACCTGATATGGATTCCTAACACTACCAAAATTACTACCCTTAAGGACCTTAAACCATTCCATGCACATCACATGCTCTCATAAAATTATACCCCAGAGGTTACTTCTAACATAGATAAATGCTAACCCAATACCCTAAATGGCCTTTTCCTGGATTCAGCCTAACTTCCTCCATTAACACTTCTCTTCACTTTGTACTTAGTCATGTTGGCCCTTGGCCCATGCTCCTTCCACTGGCCTGGCTCTTCCAAATGTATTCCTGCATTGTTACACTGTCACACAGGTGTACAATTACGATTGCAAATGGCCCATTTTAAACCGGATCATGTGGGCACAGACTACAGTTATCACTGTCAGAAATATCCATCTTGAGAAATACCATGCAGCCATTGCAGGACAGAAGGGCCCAGAGCCTGGAAATGGAGGGAGCTAGGCGTAGGACCAGTATGATTGGTGGGGAAATGCTGAACAAGGCAGAATAAGGTTAAATGTTTAAGGAATGGTGAGGTCAGGGAGGGCTGAAGGCAGAGATATGTGGATCATGTAAATAGTGGGTGGGGAAAGAAGTTATATAGGTATGTGGGCGTGAGAGGGGTGAGGCAGAAGTCAGGTCAGCAGGAAAAAGGGATTCCCACCCTCCCACCCCTTCTATTGTTTTACTGCTTGGCCACTTTTTATTGTTTGGGTATGAATGGGTATGGAGGGTGGTACAGGGATGGGAGGTTTAGGATCCTCGAGGCCAGTGTGGAGAAGTTGATGAAATTGTGTGGGAAACCATCTATGGTATAGGATCTCCTAAATGGAAATTCGTCAGCAATTGGGTGATCATTTGGTAAGGCATTGTATGCGTATTTGATATAGTTCCCGAGGCAGTGGTATGATGCCTGGGAGCATGCTATCAACAAAACGTGCAGATCCCTGGTTTAATGGTGGTGAAGGTGTTATTGTCCTTGAGGACCTGCAACCTCATGGGGTTAAGGTGGTTGGAATGTTGGTATAATGCTGGTATATTAAAGTTGCACTGTTGTAATATTATATGGTTAATGTTATGATAAAATGTGAGAATGTTTTTATTAAGAAGTTTGGTAATAAATGGCAGCATACCCACAGGTGTCATTACTGTCTTAGAAGAGGTTTATTGGGGTGTGGCCGATGAGGAGCTCTGACCTTCCACAGTCATGCATGTAGACAGAAATAAAATGAAAAAAAGTATGAGAAAAGTATGAAAAAAGCGAAGGAATCAAAAAGGTGAATTGTTTATGATGCATAAATGTCATCTAGTTAAGATTTAGCCTTACCCCTATGTACAGTACACTTTCTGTAATCACTCCGATTACCAAATACCATACAAGTGGATCAGACAGGTATGTACATCTATGTACTGTATATATATGTATGCTCCTTCTCTTTTCTATTTTCTTCACAGTCCCAGCTGTTAGTTTTTTACTAGGCTATGTTAAGTAGTCTATCCATAGGATCTCTCCTCCATATTAACACCAGTCCCCATAACCCTAAATAATCAAGTATTTTATATGTTACTTTTTTTGCCTTTTCACCACCTTAGAAACAAGAGTCCTGAGAATGATGTTCCTCTTCAATGCTCAGGTCAGTGATGGGACCATATTGTGACAGCTCGGACTGATATATGAAAGGGTAACTGTAAACCCAAAGGGGGTCCTTCTGAACCTGAGTGGTGTGAAAGGTCATGGAGCATTTTCTGCATGACAAAAGTTGCGTGTGGAAACAAATACAATCCATAAACTCTAGAGGCCATTTATGGCCGCGTAAACATGGACATCAGTCACGGGTCAGGTCATGGGTTATCTTGATGGAATATAGATAGCCATGGGTAGGTTTCCATTCCACACATTCCTCCTGTAATGACTGATTTTTATATGGGTTCCAGGGCTCAGCAGAGAATTCGCCATATCACCTAGAGAAAAATAAACCATTTGGGATGCATTCAATGATATATATACTGTATATATAAATCTATATCTTTCATATGCAAAACATTTCTGCAGTAGTTTTTTTACATCTTTTATCCCCTTAAAGACTCTTCAAGTACAGAGAAATAACTATCAATCTTTTTATTAATTTTTATCTTTTTGTTAGAAATGCATTCAACTCCTGAGTCCTGTTTTGGGCGGACAATACACCATACTTGAATGGTTGTCAGCTCTGCCTGGAGTCCTTTTCATGCACAGGTCGAAGACTACTATGTGTTTGTGTGTTACAGCAAGGAGAATCTTAAATCCTATACACAACACACTTCCTCATATAAAGCACTGCACCACCAGCAACAAATAAGAGTACAAAGTGGACAATATGGAACGAAAAATCGTAAATAGTTATAAGGACCCTACAAGTACAGAAAAATACAAATTGATCATTTAGAAATATACTTCTGTTGTGGGCTTAGAACAAAAAGCTTTTTTGTGGACTGTTTGTCAATGGTCATCACTACTTTCCACCACTACATATCTCCCATTCTATTGTGTGTAAATTCCCCCCACCTACTAGATTGGACTTGGTTCAGTGGTTTAGTAAAAGACTCTGGAAGGGTTATTATGATTATTATTAATAAACAGGATTTATATAGCGCCAACATATTACACAGCGCTGTACATTAAATAGGGGGTTGCAAATGACAGACAGATACAGACAGTGATACAGGAGGAGAGGACACTGCCCCGAAGAGCTTACAATCTAGTAGGTGGGGGAATTTACACACAAAAGGATGGGAGATATGTAGTGGTGAGAAATAGTGAGGGTTTCAAAAGACAGAAGAAGATGGGTAGGCAAGTTTGAAAAAATGGGTTTTGAGTGCTCTTTTAAATGAGCAGAAAGTAGGAGCATGCCTAAAAGAACGAGGAAGACCATTCCAGAGAGTTGGGGCAGCTCTAGAGAAGTCTTGGAGCTGTGCATGTGATGAGGTTATAAGTGAGGAAGTCATTAGTAGGTCATTGGAGGAGCGGAGAGAGCAGATGGGGGAGTATTTTTTTACCAGGTCAGAAATAGGACTTTATGAAAAGAAGAGCAGGGTCACATAGAGAACAAATTATTAATTAATATGTTATTATTTGAATGACAATAACTGGACAGCATTGTTAACATCTCTATTGAGTGACAATGTTTTTTTTTGTAGCCTTTGTTACCCCTAAGTGATATTCCTGATCTTTTGATGATTAGTATGCTCCTCTTTAAAAAAAAGAATTTATAAAAGAAGCCTATTTTCCAGTTGTACTTAAAATGGTGTTAAAGCCCTTTGAAAACGATTTTTTTTTAATACAGATTGCTAGAAATGGCCCCTAATTACTGCAGTATTGCCTTGGGACCTGTAATAGATGACTTCACTGACTTGCCTTATCATTTAGACTGAGTAAATGCCGAACATTTATAGCTTATCTTCCTGCACACACAAATCACTGTGAAGAAATGAAACGGAGTAGAAATAATTTATCTTGAGGTCTAAAAATAAAGGTCTGGCGGTATTTTATTCTGATAGGGAATTACAAAAAATAAGCAAGTCATGTGCACTCTGTCCAGGAATGACCAGGCATGTGACCCGCTGATTTTATTTGCTTGGCAAGACTTGTTTCTCCTTGTATTGCATTAACTCATTTATTTCTATGCTGCCCATAACTTATTTGCATTATGTGTCCTCACCACATCAAATATGGTGCATGGTGCTCTACACGACAAATATTCTTATAGCCTACACCCAAGACAATATTAAACTAGTCACCAAAAAATGTCGTCAGGAAGTAGAGCTAACTGACAAAAGAGACATACAAATTTTCTCTTGCCAAAAAAATAAAGCTCTGGCTTCTGGTGACTTCTTGTCCTATACTACACAGCGCATGCACTACTGTATACAGAGTCAGACGCTGGAGATGCATGTGAAAGAATTTCTATCATCATTGGCAATCCAACGGCTGAAGAAGATAATGGTGGACCCAGAATTCTGCCGTAGAGTCATTTGTAAAGATGATGACTACCCAGAATGCAGCAGTTACTGGATCCTGATGCTATTGTGAGAAGTTGTTCTAATTTGTTGTGGACATAGCTATACCCAATTACTTTATCCCCTAAATTTGTTGAAGTGATGGTTTGTCTACTGTTCCTGCACCACAGTGGTGTTTGGGCTCCAGCAAAGATGGTGACACAGATATCAATAAGCCCTGGGCATGAGCTGCATGTAAATGGCATGGTAGTGGGGGTTCCAGGCACTGGTAAACCTTCCCCTAAACATGCCAATATAGGGGGCCTTCAAAATCATGGGACCTAAACTGACCACCTAATTCACCCTACCCATTAGCAGGACCTGTATGTACTGAATGCAAGTGATTGATCACATGCTCAATGAAAAATAAATGCTATGTACTAAGAACTATAAAATAATAAGCAAGGGGATTCATGCTCTCTATTGGTCATGAGGACCATTGTCATGGGGACAAAAAGGGAATTCCAAAATGTTAAAGTTGTCACGGGACATTGCTAGTTAATTTATATTTAATGACATCAAGCTGAACTCTAACATTTACCAATCTGTTTCCTGCTTATTATAGTTAACTAGTTAGTCTTCTCTTTGTTGTTCTAGTTCACTGACATGTTTACTCCTCTGCACATTGAGTCAGTAAAATTAAACTGTTTTTGGCACTTTATACGACCATTAAGTACTGAGTTGGGGCCCTTATACTTTACAGTCACACCTTTGATCCTTAAACTCCCTTATATTACTGGAAATTGCTTTAATTCCAAATGGCTATTAAGCTGTTCATTGTGAAATCCAGCCTCCAACCTGATGCACAGCGTGTTGACTCACCAATTAAAGCGTGGGCTTCATGTAACTTTACCAAATCATACAGATCTGCTGTTTCCTGTGAAATAGCCTGCTGACGTCAGTTTCTCCTCTAACTCTTTGCTTACTTCTCCCACATTCTGTTCCAATCATCATGTGGTTTCTCCTTATTCTAATCAGTGCGCCTGAAATTTATATTAGCTGAAACCTAACTGACACATAGGAGTTTCACTTTCATAGCAAATGGAAATCTGTTCCTATTATCAAAAAAATTGGGACATACAGCAGTTACCAAATTAGGAACTTAGCCTTTGGTGATCCGAAAAAGATTACTTTGTGAGTTACTGGCCCAGAAAAAAAAAAAATGTCACGTTCTGCATGCTTGATATTGGATACTGATGTTAAGTATTGAATACAGAGAATATTCTGAAGGTGCTAAGCAAAGTGTCACCCTGATTTCTCTCAATGTTTCCTTAAAAGTAAAATTACAACTCACTTTGCATGCAGCCATTCATCTTTATCAACATCACTAGCAGTGGTTGCCCCTCCATGCAGCTTTCTGGGACATAAAAAAATAAAAGACACCTAACTGGCTACATGCACACATCATCTAGCATGTATACTGTGCTCTCTCTGATGTTGTTTAAAGTAGAACATTCATTGAAATAAAAAAATGTCACTTATCTTTACTTCCAAAGAGCCCTCAATCCATCCACACTTGGCTTTCATTCAATTCTGTGCCGTCCTGGATTCTTCCTTCGTCCATATTTGGCACCGCTATCTTCTTCCTTCGTCTCCAGATTCTATGCAGGTGCGAGATTGGGTAACTTAACCTCCTGTAAATGGAAAAAGATGAGTGCCAATAGATATCCTGGGAACTGGCCCAAAAATTTGGGATTCCAAATATTCTAGAATACCCAGAATATAATAGGAAGAGATAAAGACAAAGGAACCAGAACACCAGTCAGGCAGGCAGGAGTTTATAAAACCAGGTCAGAAATGGCAGTTTATATAATCTCTTGGTGATTGGTCTGCTTATAGGCTTAGTGCACTATAACACCAAAGGAGAGACATTCGCTATAAATGCAGTAATGAGCACGATCTCATAAAGCTCTTCAAGGCTGGAGAGGATACACTTTCATTAGTGAAGCTGGGTGATCAAGCAAACCTGGAATGAATCTGGTCCAGGATTGAAAACATTTGCTAACAAATAGCAAATTACATTTAAGAAATGTATTCCAGGTTTTCTGGATCACCAGCTTCACTGATGAAAGTGTGTCCTCTCCAGCCTTGGAGAGCTTTATTAAATCAGGCCAGTAGTTTGGAGCTATTGAATGATTTACTATTCTTGGACACGTTTTCTCTATCATCAAGCAAAGCAGACAGATGTAGGGAGAAAAACCCAAAAGTTCCTTTGCTCCATGACCGTTGTTGGCTCTCTCTGTTGAATATGTAATTGTGATACAGTGGTACTATGAGGCTAGTTACTGTTGGCCTTCCCTCCAGACCAGATGGGATTCTGGACAACCACCAGGATCTCAGGAAGGGAAGTCAGGCTTCATTTACTTCTGGGAATTCCGTTGTTGCCTTCATGACTGATTTATTGCAGTGACAGCATGCTGAGTAGATCCAGCTTACTAACTGCTTATCACAATATGTTGCCGAGACCTTAACAGCACACAAGACTCCGGACTGTGCAGGAATTGTTTTTATCATCTTAGGATGATGTGATTCTTTGCATCACTGTATGAGAAACAACATACAGGATGGTAAAAGAATTGTAATACATATAAATAGAGAGGGTGACATAGAACAGTAGTAAGGGGTAACTTGCATCAAAGAGCTGACAATCTAAAAATAGAATAATTATGAGAGAGAATTAAGTAGCACAAGCAGCCAATCAGTTCTCCTACTGAGTGAAATTACTTTATTTAGCCCTAAAGTCTAGGCCCACCCTTTTGGATGACTTTGTTGGACCGCTATAAAGAGGGTGCCACAGTTCCCTGCAATCACAGTGTAAAGATGTTCTCTGCATCAGTTAGGACCTTTCTGTGCTGGAGAAGAGCTCATGTGACCTCCCATAAGAAATAGAGAAAGTAAGAATTAAGGAACAAAAAGCATAAAAGTCAGTGGAGGACCATCAAGTTAGGAGAAGACGCAGTTGAGTGGTGGAAGCTCCAAGTTGGGCTTTAATAGAAACCTGCAAGAAACTTATGAAGCCTGTGATTCTTGCCTTCTTTTGTAAATATTTGGAGCCTTTTTTTCTGGTTTGATATACTTGAGTATTTACAGTACTTATAGAATTTTGAGATGCTCCTGCATATATTTCTGGTCCAAATGTATCACAGACTAACAAGATAAGTACTATCTGGCACAGTTTTCAACTTATTGATCATCAATTATGATCGATATAGAGCATTTTTTTAAATCTTTTAAACATGCTGGATTGAATTACCTTTAAAGGCTTCAGGAAACCTTTGTTATAATTACTATATGCACAGCTAACAGTACATTAGTGTTGTGGTTATTGGGAAGAACTCCTTACATTGCTTGCCATTGGGAAGAATTTCACCCTTACAGATACCCAAAAAGATTGTTGGTGGAGCAAACTGCCCATTGCTCAAAGAACTCATAGAAACCTCTGGTGGAACGCTGGGGATACTCTGAACTTTGGTTGAGAAACATTGGTATAGAGTATTGTAGCCAAAGCATCCTTATATTTCATTTTTAAAATAGGCTAGGGACCTTTTTTATTTAAAAATTAACAATGGTTGAGTTTGGGCAATTTAATTTAACAATTAGAAGTGTTATACTGCACTAAACAATTCATTATTCATAATACTGTATTTGTTATTTCAACAAGCCAGTGCTAAAAAATAATGTAAAATGTATGTTCATGTTTAACCAATCATTTTTTTTTTGCATTTGTTGGGGGGCTTCATAACCTGGGAGCATGGCTGTGCCTTGTTGCTTTGTCTTCATATTTTGAACCTTTCTTTTACCCCATCTCAGAAAGTCAGGAGGTGCGGCACAGACCAATCGTACATTTTCACTTCCTCATTTGCCATGTTGTCCATGTTTGTATGATAGAACACAGTGAGATTACCCAGCGAACCCTTTGAAGAAAAGAATATTTTGTTTTAGCAACAGGCTATAAAAATAAGCTCCAATAAAATTCAAAGCTACACAGAGAAGCAATATAAAATCCCTGTTTGAAGTTCT
Source organism: Pyxicephalus adspersus (assembly GCF_032062135.1). Classification (NCBI taxonomy): domain Eukaryota; kingdom Metazoa; phylum Chordata; class Amphibia; order Anura; family Pyxicephalidae; genus Pyxicephalus; species Pyxicephalus adspersus. Next base: position 13,998,475 of record NC_092861.1, on the reverse strand, counting down.
CTTTCTTTAAATGTTACAGAAATAGCCTTGTGAAGAGTTCCCTCTTCTGGGTAATGGCTCAGTCCTTCTTATTAATACAAAGGTCTTGTGTCTTTAGTCCGAGAACACTGAGGAAGAACACAGCATCCGACATACAGAATTGACCTATTGTGTTTCTCAAAATTCCTCCTTGAACTAATTTTCATGTTGTTTTTGTTCCTGCTTTAGTTTTTATTTTTAGAAGCACTCCTTTATTGCCTTTTTCAGCACCCCTGGTTTTTGCCTGAAAGGTAAATTCTGGACCAAGGGAAAAACCCAAACATAAAGCAAAAATCCAGCCAATATTAACAAGCTAAAGAAAAAAAAATCAAAATCAGATTATCACTTATCACTAGCAAGCCAGAGATGTCTCCTGCATGACTACCACTAGATGTCCCAGTTAATTGCCGGTACCATTCAACCCACTTCCTTTAAGCCCAGGTGGCCCTGGACCTGCCCCGGTTAAAGGAGAAGAAGAACAGTAATGAGTTAATCTGTATTTTACACTGCCTTCTATTACTATCAACATGCTGCTTGTCAGCACATGAGCTGATTGGCTGCTTGTACTGCTTCTTCTGTCATGCTCCATTTCACTTGTACAGGGACTGCAAGAGGCTGGTACCAGGTTAAAATCAGGTACTTGCACAGCTTGCATTTAAAGATAAATATTGAATGATCTATTAACCTTCCCAGCGGTAAACCTGAGCTTGGCATGGGGTTAAAAAAACCTGCTGAAAGTAGTAACCCTGGGCCACACTCAGGGTAGTTACAAAAGTAAAAAATAAACACTTACCTGGTCCCATCGGCATCCTCTGACATCCTGTCATCCTCAGGCTGTGTCCTCTACCTCGATCTGTCCCCTAGCGAGTGCGCTGACATTCCCCGGAAGTTCCCAGTGACGTTGGTGCGTACAGCATTGCATTCATTACAGAATACTGTAACTGTAGTGAATGCAATACACTGAATTTATAGGTCTAAAAGCAGTACTTTGTCTTTCATGAAAATGTATTTTACAGTATAATATAATAGTATGAGTATAATAAAGTTTGAAACACAAAATCATGTCAAAGTTTATTATTAAATATATATGAGCAGAAAGTAGGAGCAAGCCCACTAGGACGAGGAAGACCATTCCACAGAGTTTGGGGCAGCTCTTGAAAAGTCTTGTATCCATGCGTGTGATGAGGTTATGAGTGTAGAAGTCATTAGTAGGTCATTGGATGAGAGAAGAGAGCGGCTAGGGGAGTATTTTTTTACCAGGTCAGAAATGTAAGTGGGGCAAGAACTGTGGAGGGATTTGAAGGCAAAGCACAGGAGCTTGGATTTGATTCTAAGGTGAAATGGAAGCCAGTGTAGAGATCTGCAAAGAGATGCAGCAGAAGAGGAGCAATGGGAAGGATGGATGAGTCTGGCTGCAGCATTCATAATAGACTGTAGAGGAAAGAGGAGAGACATAAAAGAGAATGCCAGTGAGTGGATAAATACATTGCAAAAGTAACTTTCAGTACATCTCATGATTGGACGTAATACTCCTGTAGGTTGGTGCTGATGTCAGAATCTAATTTTAGAAATCTTTTCACCCATAAAACTGAATGTTTTGGTCGGTTAGCCAAATGGTCTGAAGCAAAGTCATTTTACTTCACTCTGGTAAACTCTTCAGGGCTTTATGAATTTTACAACCATTGCATGTGCAGCACCTGTGCTCTGACACAAGACATAATAATGAAATACAAAACCATTTATTTTATTTGTTTCATCTTTTGGCCACATTTGGTCTCTCATTGTTCAACATACAAATATGTTTTGTTCTCCTTTATTAAAATATATAAAAATAGTGTGCATTCCATAGGGAAACATCGCTCAACAAACAAGATACTCAATAAGGCACAACATTGTGCAGCATTTCCAAAATATTATATATATATTATAAAAATTCAAAGATTCAACCTCTCTGAGGCTGTTAGTTACTGACACATCACAAGTACAAAAGATTATGGTCACATGGAGATCTTGTTCCCATGATTTCTATATCAAACAGAACTGGTATTACATTTGGCCTTTGGAGACACCAAAAAGATTTCTAAGTTAAACTTTTAAATTGACTCCTCACACGTATGTTAAGTCTCCTGCTTTATATCTACTTTGTAAACAGCAGAATGACACAACCTTGTTGCTGCTCATTTGTATGACATATTAAAGCAGCCTTTCTCCACCTTTTCTTAACATGCGGAATCCTCGGAATACTAATAAGATTTCAGGAAACCCTTGCTTTTATGATTACATCCACAGCTCACATTATATTAGTGTGGTCAGTAGGAATAATGCCTCCTACATTGCACGCCATTGGGAAGAATGATACAAAAAAGTCATTGGTGTCACTTATCAGCACAAATTGCTCAAGGAACCCCTAGCACCCTCTGCAGGCACCCTAGTTGAGAGAGACTGGATTCATCTCTGCCCTGAAAAATATCTTCTACACTAAATGATTGTACTTTTTGATAACACAGCAGTACAAGCATTCACTGATGGTTCAAAGAGTGCTATAGGAGGGGGATTCCTATAAAACCACTACACAGAGGAATCATGGCATATAAATGGAATTCCAGCTTTCCAGAAACTTCTCGTTAAACATTGTTTATACTTAAAGTGGAAGCAAACCTAAAAAATTGTGAATTCTGTATTGCAGAGGGGATGCGTCTTCTGCAATTAAACAAACTTACCTGCCTGTACAATTTTTCTATACCATACACATGCTCAGCTCAGTATTCAATTCTGGCAAAACTGCCTTCCGGGAATGACTGAACTCACATGTGAATGTCCAGGAGTTACATCATTCTGGGCTGGCCAATCAAGATGGCTGAGCATCCTGAACTCAGAAAAGGACCAGGTAAAGATGCTGTTAAAGAGGTGAGTTCAAACAACTGTGACAAGGCAGGTATGTTTGTTTTATTGCTGAAGAGACATTGACTGTTAATAAAGAACCTTCCTGTTGGCAAATGTATTATTTTTAGGTTTAGTTCCACTTTAAAGCCCCATTCAGGGCAATTTCATTTTTATTGCTCCATAAGTAGTAAAAACTAGCAAAAGGATTTTGCTGTCCCCCATAAATATTCCTTTTTGCTGATAAATGCCAGCGTTCCAAGCTGAATCATGCCCTGCATAATTCAACAAGGAAGACTAAGAACATACCATAAATGAAGGGTCTCACTAACCTGCCTCCTGAAAAGGGCAAAAGAATTAAAACCTAAAAAAAATTAGCTCAAATAAGCTCAAATCCAGCATTCCCTTCTCTCTTTGCACAATTGTACCAACTTCTGTACTCCTGTAATGAAAATACTCTGATTTCATTTTTTTATTTTGAAGCTGCACCAGGCTGGAGGACATTTAACCAACCCTTTGTCCTTGACTTTATTGTTGCCCATTTCATTAGATTTTGGTTCTTCATCACATGTGGGTATGCACAGGGACTTCCACTCCTTTAGACTGACATCCACCCATAAAATTATTTTGATTTTTGTAAAGTTCTACCCTAGCACACAGTTTGCAACATGGCTGATGGCTCCTAGGAAAAGCACTGAGGCATCCCAGACCTTTCCCAGACATGATCTGCCTGCATTGAGGAACACAAAGTCCTAATGATGACATCTTTGGGTCTAAAATAGGTATGAAATGAAACCAGAAAGAGTTTATGTAAAATTTATTAGCATGTGGATAAAGTGGTAGCAAGAAACCAGGGAAGGCAAATGATGTGATGGAGAGGAGTCACACTGCAAAGAATCTGCCACTGAAGTCTCCAACATTTTAGAATATGAATGATTAGCCTACCCAAGGCCTAAATATGACTTGTGGAGTTAGATGAGGATGATTAGCTTTTCCCTGCACCCACTATTTTAGATCATTTGTTTACCTGAGACCCCAAACAGTGGCATAGTTTGAACAACCAACAAGCCCATCACTAATACCTGTCAATTTTAATTCAAGTGTGTCTATATTACATTGCCTTTGAGTACCAATAATGTAAAACCAGTTCTGTTTATACCACCGTACATCAGGTATGGGCACTCTGCATATTCCTCAGCTAATAAGAAACCACAAGTCCCGCTAAATGTTCAAGTAGTCCCTTAAGAGCTGGTGGGTAAAGTACTGACCACACCTGCTATTTTTTGACCAAAGTACTGAAGGATTTCATCCCTGAGGTGTCAGTTTGTAAATGCTGCCAAACAAAGGAAGATTTCAAACATCTATTAAATAGTACAGACCGTAATGATTTCCGGTCTGCAGGAGACATAAAGCGGCCTTCTAAAACCCCCCTCCATCCCCCAAAAATGCCCATATGGTAGCAAGAATTTCTTGCATTGCATTGTTACATTGTCCATGCTGGTTGAGTTTTCCAAGACTCTTGCTTTATTTCAGAACTCTGGAGTGTCATCAAGGACCAGCCTCATGCATCATCATTTAAGTCATAAAGAAGAATGTCACAAACTGTTTGTGACTCCTCCTGGCTAACAGCAGGAGTAAGGTTACCCCCATTCTAGTATCCTGAGGGTCAGAGTACTGAGGAACTGCAAAGTTCTCTCTTTTAAATAATGACTTCCCGTGCACTTCCTGACAAAGTCTCCCATGAATACAAGCTCTCATTGTTCAATAAAGTGTGCAGTTGGCACTAAAGCCTTCCTAATAATAACGGTTCAGGCTCCTTGTCCCCGGGATGTCCGGCTGTCCATTCATCCAGATCTCACGGATGATACGTTCCCTTTCTTCAAGCCTTTGTGCTCTCTCCAGTTCTTCAGCGGAGGTGAAAACGTTCATATTTAAAGTCCTCTCGAAGCGCCGGTGCCTCCTGGCGGACAGGTCAGAAGTGGTGTCCGAGTCATCATCGCTGTCGCTGCTATCACTGTCGCTATCCTGCCTCCTGGGCGTCTTCTTTACTGTTGACCTCTTGCAGTCAGTCTGACAGGATATCCTCATTACTAAAGCCACGAGCGTCAAAATAAGACCGATGCACACTCCAGATACAAAATACAAAGCTGCTCTTTCTGGGTTTTCTGCAAATAAATACAAAGAAGATGTTAGAGAAAGAATAAGCTAAAGCTAACAAGATGAATTACACAGAGATTATTATTAATATTATTATCCAATACTTAAACAGCGCCAACATATTACACAGCTTTTTACAAAGCCCATTGCCATGTCATTAAGGGTTCACAGTCTAATATCCCGATGTCAGTAACACAAGCTAGGGTCAATTTGGTGGGAACTAATTAACCTACTGGGCGTTGCATTTTTGTTTGGATTTATATGTCTAAAAGCAGTACATGGTCTTTCATGAAAATGTATTTTACATTGTAGGCCTGTAATTTGTAGAAATAACTCGAAATATGTCCAATTTTTATTAGATTTAATTTTTATTAGATTTAATAAATGTAATAATAAACTTATGATAAACTTGTAATAATAAAATCTGTTAAAACAAGGTGCATAAATAAATCAAAAATACTAAAACCTGTATTATAACTGTACAGTAGCTACTATATATATAATTTTATATATATAGATAATTTAATGATTACTTTGTATTGGATTCAATACAGTTATTTTTAGTATATAGTTATTTTTGGACGGGCAGGACACTGGAGGGCCGGTGAGACCAGGTAAGTCTTTATTTTTTAGCTACCCTGAGTGTGGCTTGGGGTAACCACTATCAGCTGTTTTTTTTACCCTGAGCCACACTTTGGGTTACCAAAGTTCTGTGTTCTCCTCCTTTGACATACATAGTGAGCGTTCATTGATCCACCATGGCAGATTGTTGAATGACGTTGGTACTCGTCAGATTCTCACCTGAGAAGAACGATTCCCGGTGAATGGAGCCCAAGTAATGTAGATAATAGAGAATGGGTAGTTTTTAAATACTGTAGTTCGAATCAGAATGAAAGCCTAGGGTGACAACGCTTCACCCCCACAGATACAATTGCTTGAGTCCAGTCACTTAAGGACAGGCTACTAGTTGAACCACCAGAGGAAAATAAAAGAACAAAAGCCTTAAAAATGTATATTTGTAAGATTACTTCCCTTCTCATTATGTACTCCTTTTTCTTTGCTTTCATGCCACCAAGTATGGTCACCAGAAGCAAAGTGAAATATTCTACACTAGGGTATGGGTAAACATGTAACTCACTACTCATTTCCAATGTGGCTATGCTTGGTGCCTCCACATGGGGTTTGGGGAGGAGCCTTGTGTAAGCTCCAACAAATTTGTTTGAAATGTAAAGAAGCCTTTCTTTTTTTGATCCTGACAGCCATACATATTGGAGTCTATCCAAAACCTTTTTTTACTAGTTTCAGATAGAGTAGGGAAGGGTTAAAACCAGCCAATTGTTTTTGCTGTTTTTGTACCCAAAATTCATCCTTTCTTTAGAAAGCAAAGCAAAATATAGAATTATCACTTGTCAATGTAATAGAGGGAATATTTTCCAATGCAGACACCTGTTCCAGTGACAACCTCACAAGATGGGATTTCTATTTGTTCTGAAGAAATTCTCTCACTTCCTGGACAAGTAAGGGAAGGGAAAGCTCACTAATGGGACAAGGAAGGAACTCACCAAAAAAAAAGCCTTGGCTTTAGATACACTTTAAAGATGTACATTGCTTGGGTTACAGGATCTCTTTAAACCTCATGCCCACAAAGGAAATACTGTTACTATTTTGGGAAATGTGCCAAGAGGTCCCCTGAGATTAGTATTCTAGATTTACAATGATTCTGTTCAAAATACAAAAGTCTCTTCTAAAAGCTTAGAGAAAAATATAGTCTCAACCGGTTTTGTCCTGGTGTTTGACGTATCTGATTGTGTCACTTGCATCACATCCATTCCAAAGAATTAAACTTAATCCCTACACAACATACATTCGCTTAGAAGAACCACGCTGGCTCCATGCCTGGACCACCAAAAATTTATTCCAGTGCGATCATGGTTTGATTTATCATTTACATTTTACTGTGTTCCTCACTTTTCTCTACGGCATCTCAATGATCTAGCCTTTCCTGTGCTGCAGCCGTCTGGCAAACAGCCTGAGAACAGATTAGAGGACAAATGGAGCACTTGGGAACTTCATAAAATGAACTTCGGAACAGAACAAGGTCCTGTCGTGTTATATTAAAACTAGGAGTAAAATGGGATACAGACCCCATAGGAAGACGTGTATTCACTGATGACAGAGATGATTGTTTCCTATGTTTCTCCTTCCCTGTATCCGTAAATTCAGAAATCATATTCCACAGCTTGCTATTGGATCTGGTATAAACAAAATGTAATGTTCTATTTATAAAGGGTCACTCAACAGGTTTTATGTTTTTCCTGTTGTTTTTTATTTTGACTGTTTTTATCTCAATTTATTTTATGACTTTGCAAGATCAATCTGTGGTTGTATAATTCTACCTTGATTCCTTCTTTAAGGAAAATGTGCATTTATGGTGAGATCTGGGATGGTTACAAATAAAAGGTGAAGGTTACTATGGATGCTGCAGTAATTACAGGGCACTACACAATTCCTTCTCCTGCAATGTTTTACTTTGTAACCAATAAAAAGGATTGCTTTAATTTTGTGAAAAATGTCATATGACTCCTCACATTTATCAGGCCACACCTGTGAGTTTTGGGTGTCTCCAGGACAAACTGCTGCGGTCAAAGTTGAGCAGACTCCAATAGTATGGAGAAAAATATTTCATATACATAATACCCCATTTTAAGGGTCAAACAGGCAGAAGGCCATATTTATTTTTACAACAGCCAGCATGAAATATGGCTTTGATAAAGCTGACTCAAGGTTTTTGCTATCTCTAAGAAAAGAAAGCTGGGTGGAGCTCAGTGAAACGTGTTGAAGCTTTAGAAGGGTTTATAGAGAGATGTAAGTAAACACAGATGTGTTTTATGTAGTGTAAAACTGGGCAGCAAACAGTTCCAGAAGTACTCCAGAGTAATATTTGGGTTGTGGCATCTTCATTATTCATAGCATTAGGAATAAACGACAGATGAAAAAGTAAAGCTGAACTTACATTGACAGCTAGTTCATAAAATATATACCGGTAGTTTGGTGGACACCCACCAATTCTAATGCCTATTTAATTTAATTGGATGTAATACGGATAACGTTTTTCCTTGCTCCTACAGCAGCTAGTGCTATTCTGGGCTTCCACCCTGGAATGTGGACGGCCCCTCAATGTCCTCACACAATATAGGATCGATATTTTAGAATTGTATGCCGGGATGTTGAAAAAGTTGCCAGTGAAAAAGTTGATTCCAGTGTCAGACCTTTGTTTGTTTCTACACAGAGACATTAAAAGTTCTCTGCAGTATGTAACCTTCGGACAGTCAAAGTATGAACATCTTTTTATTTTTTTTCTTTTGTAGCTATACATATTTAGGTGCAGTAGTTATACTGTAAGCATATTTCTATTTGCGGTGGGCCAGATTGTGCCAGTCACTGGACACCAACAGTAGCCAACCATTTTCCTATTTATACCACAAAAATGTCAGGAACACCAATTGCGAGATCTTCAGGTGACATTAGTTACAACATGGTAGACTATGGTGGCAGACATATTATATTTTCAGGATCAGACGCCCACCCAGCAGCTGCTGATCTTGGGTTATTGCTTGTGACTTGTAACATGTAAATAAAGACATCAGGCAAGTCCAGCTTGTAAATGGGGTTTTGCTGCCCGTGAAGGAATGCTGGAGTATTTATGGGTGGGAGACAGCTGTGCACAGCGTCATATGCAGAACTGGTATTGAGCAGCAGCAGGTGCAGGCGCTCTGATTAGCAATGCCAAAAGTGCATACAGCAATTATTTCATGATTATTTCTCTTTGTTTGCAAGGGTAAAATTTCTGATATGTTTGTATACACAACTCAAGTAATTTCTTATATGTAGAAAAAAAGTGAATTGTAAATCCCTCCCTTCCCAGGCCCGGTGCCCAGTCAGCAACCTAGGGGCTTTATGTGGCCCTTTGACATCAGTGTGCAATTTTAAGGGATCCCTGCAGATAGGGGTCTATTTTCGGTGCTTACTCGAAAAAAAGTGTATTTTATTTATTATTTCACACTATTTGTTTGGCATCTGCTTCATTATAATGGATCTTGCTGAAAGAAGTATCCAATGTTGCACAGGTAAATTGTTAGAGGGCTGTAGGGAGTACAAATGTGGAAGTGTTGACTTGTAAAGGGGCTGTAATAGTAGTTATCTCTAGAAGTCTCATGTAACGTATCTACAGGCTATGATTGTTTCGGATATTAGGTCCCCAGCCTCTAACAAATCATATCACATGTTTGAATGCACCGACCATCTCCTGCTGCATGTCTTCAGTCCTTCACAGCGTTCTGTAGCACTGGATTCATTGAAAATATGTGCAGCCCTTTGGCAATTTCAGGGCACACATTTAATGCCCCCGTTATTAAGTACGTTTACCACCACAGTTCTAAAGGAACTAAGTCCTAAGCTGATGCCTCACTTCCTATCTGTTTTTCCGCCAATGGAAAATAAAATTAATTAAAAACAGAAAATATTGGACTTATTGCAGTGGGGGACATTACTACTTACTCAAAAACAAATTATAATACAAATAGTAAATTACAGAATATTTTTAGCACCGAAAAAGCTTTGTCCAGCAGTGATTTCCAGCCTTTGTGGATGACTATAACTAAATAGGCCCCTCCAGGAAGAGAAGATAGATGATAAATGGGTAGCAGACATAGTTTTCTAAGGGGAAAATGTTTTATGTAATAATCCTTAGGAAAAGGGTCTTTTTAGGAACAAGAACATATTGTTTGATCTAATAATAGATTAATGATATTATTATCATTATTTAACATTTTCGTAATATGAATATATGGTTTCGTAAAACTGATACAACAGAAGGAACTGAATGAACCATCATTTGTTCATAAACACCTGTCACACTGACACCTGTCAGTAATTAATAAAAACCCACGTTGTTTATTAGGTGAAATCCTATAGGATTTGAAGGAATAAAAAATAAAGAACACAAACCAGCATAGCTGAATTTCCTGTGTTTTTATCTTTCCCGTACCAATCTCTGCATTGAACTCTGCAGCGGCTGTCCCCGTTGGCCTTACAGAAGATAATCAGTTTGTGTTGTGAATAATGCCTCTTCCATTACATTGCCGTCTCAGGAACTAAATATTTCCAAATATGTAAAACTGTGTTTGTTTTACTAGCAGTTATATTTGGAAAAAAGAAACCCTTTGGAGCTGAGCTAAAGCCAGGAGACATTACTCATCTGCAAACAAAAGCTATTAGAGACATCCGAGAGAAAAAAATATCTGTGCTTTCATCTACTGAAAAAAAAGGAGATCTTACAATAACACCAGAGAGATTACAGCTTGTGGCTGCAGTACATGGAGAGATCAAGCCCTTTGCTGCTGTTTTGGATTCTGGCTGGTGTGTAGTTGGGTCAGCCACAGATGAGCAAATCTTGTAGACCACCATGAGATGTGCATATTACCAGACTAGTAAAGTGAAAAGAAAGGATAACTTGTAACAGGCCCAAAAAGTAATTTTAGTTCTTACATCTTGAATGTTATTGTGCCGAACCAGTAAAATGAAAAATCAATTTTTTTAAGTTGGTCTCAACTTTGGACCATATATTTGTATATCTGAAGTGTGAGATCATCTAAGGCACTGCTACCTCTGACTGATAATCTTATGACAGTGACAACATTACTGTGCTAACATGATTATAGAAATAGAGAGCAGAGGTATGACCTCATAAGCCTGCTGCTTAATCTTGACTCCAGTCAAGTCAGCAGATGGGAAGTGTGAAAACAATACTAGGTCCCTAACAATAAACTTGACTCCTTATGTTCTGTTAAACATACCGGGCGTGATGTCTATATAACTCACCTATGTTCACTAATTCTAGTATCTCCTCTTACCCCACCTTTCTCATACACAGGGTCACCACATGAAATTACTGGGACCCATACTAGGTGAAATTCCTGGGTTCCCCACCCCATGTCTAAAAGTTTGCACATTACAAAAGTCAAGCTCTTCTGATCAGAGGCCTGAAGAAAAGTACCCCTTGTACCCCCAGGTGGCATTCCTGCTCATTGAACTGTTATCTTTTCTTACTGCTGGAAGCCTAACTAATATAAATTTACATGAATGTCAAATTCTGTGAGTAAAAAAAAAAGTTTCAAGCATGTGTGGGCCACATTTTTAATCCTTCATAAATATTAAACCTTTAGAAACCTTAAATTCTTAATGTCTGTACAATGTATGTTTTCACAGTTTCGTAAAGTCTGTATTACAGGGGACCATGTGATAAGGTGACAATGCCGGAGGACAAATAGGTGATCTCACCTGCAAGAAATTGCCCAAAACAAGAACTTCTAATTCATCAAATAAAGTTTCAGATGTAAAATATTTAAAATCATTTTTAAATTGCATTAACAATTTTAAACCCACATGAGATGTTTGTGACTGCTTTAGATCTCCTTAAAATATCTGCACCTGGGAGAAGATGGGCAGAAGATCATTCTGTAGGTGCCTGCTAAACTACTGGAAACAGACACTGGATTGGATGTATCCAGACACAAGGATGTGCTAATCTAAGTGAAATCATTATTCATCATTCTGACTACTACATACCTGTAATAAAGGAATATGCTGCCAACATATTGCTGATGAGTGCCATCTCAGAGTTACTGTGCCCTGTTGGTGCCATGGTTTGATTGAAGGTAGTTTGTTCTGTCTCTCCCATAGAAAGATTTTCATCCACCGGAAAATATGCAGCTGCCAGTCCTTTCTTCCTGTCTGTTAATATAAAATGTGGGAAAATATTGGTGTTTTCGCAACATTTCTTTGTTCTGACACTTTATTTTTTAAAACTTATTGGCTGCTTCATTAGGAATTTGTGAGTGTACCACCTAATACACTGAAAGACCAATAAAGTGTACATGTTCCTATTCCGAAACATAAACAGTGTTGAGAGAGACCCTGTCACTTTATCTATTTAATTCCAAAAAGGTACAGGGTCTGGGTACAACCACTGAACACTTTGTGCTCAGCTCGTCATCGCCCCCCTACTGCTTGTTCCTCCATGGTAAATTAACTAAAGCTTCTAGGTATGGAGGAGAGTGTGACCACCTCCTATGATACAGTGCTAGGGTTGACATTGTGACTCCTTCAAAGCTCCAACATCAGGTACTTCTGGCATCTGTGACAAAGGAAAGATAAATGAACACTAGAGTGGTAAGCCAGTTGGACATAAAAGTTTTCAAAATTTTGCCCAGTAATATCTTTTTTTTTTTTTTTACTCACTTTTAATTACCTACATCATTACCAGTCTTCCACATTTTACAATAGGAGTTAAAGAAGAGGCTTGAAAATGGCCATATGTAGCCTATAAACCCAGAAGATTGTATATAATGTCAATATCTGGCAATCCATTCCTATCCCTAGGAGGAAAATGGGATGGTGGTTCCATAGACCGCAACCTATTGCTTAAAAATTTGTGAATGGAAAGAACAGAACAGGAGATTGGTGCTGGAATGCTTGGGAAATGGCAATCTCCTTATTCTTGTCTCTAGTTACCTAAAAAGCCAAATTATTCAAATTTAGAGTGGTTACTATGAATTTGATTAGCATTCTTGCTTGTTATCTGAAACTGATTGTTATGAAGAAGCATTCCCACCATAAAAAGCTTTAAAAATAACAACTCCCTACAAGACATTTATTAACTGCCTAGGAGCTTTTTTATTTTCCAACGCTCCCCCAGTATTTAGATGTTTGCTGAGAAAGAACAATAGAAGAAGAGAAGAACGAAGGTAAGGAGAAAGTAAGAAATGCAAAGAGGAATAGACTCAAAATTAAAAGAGAGAAGAGATGGAACGAAATGGAACAATATTTCAATACAAAGTAAGTGATACAAGAAGTAGGATGGATAGATAGATGTATTTCTTGAAATACATACAGCACATTGTCCAGCTCTCCCCCATCATTATACTCTACATTAATCTATAGAGCAGTTTTGACATATTCACATGTAATCTTTATGACTCTGTCCTGCACTGAGGCCACTGCATCTGCTCTTGTTACACAGCCCTGCTCTGTATCAGGAGCCAATTAAGCCGCAGACAGACCTATTAATCATTTCCTCTTGTTTGTGCTTATTAAATTTAGGCAAAATACCATTTCCGACTGTGACCTAGTAAGTCGGGAAAAAGGAACATTGGTATTTTAGGTTATGCATTTCATTTACCAATTACCCTATAGACTGCTCTTTTGTTAGTTCTGTGGTTAGTTTGCTTCTGCCCTGTTCATAATACCCAGCAATTACAGAGAGGGCAATGCCAGGATATAAGGGGGAGGTGGAAAATTCTGTATTTATCTTACATCAACAGATTATGCGATACTTAAAAACTTGAAGCACTATAACAAGTACCTCTATTAACATATTAGTGTCCCCACTTGTCACACAATCACATATAAACTAGGAACAATGTAACGAGAAGCTAATGTATAAAACAACCTATATTGGATGAACAGAACCTCTGATCCCACCTAAAACACAAGAACTGTGGAATGTTGTAAAGGTTTCCTATTGCTTTTAGGAAACAGAGAGTATTTTTTTGAAAAGACCACATTTTTTTCAAAGGATTTTGCCTTCCTCTGATCAACTCAAAGGAAAGGTTTTGAAGATCATAGTTTTCTGTTATACGAAGGAGTGATTGAATAGCTTCTACATGAAAGTCTGTTGTTAAAATAAAAAAAAATAATGCTTGTTTTAACCCTTCTGACTGCCATGACAAGTACCACATATCATCGACTGGCTAAAATACCTTTTGATAATCATCATGTAATCATATATGTCCAAGAAAAAAGCGTAAAAGTAAAAATTGCATACCAAACCTCAAGTACCAATATTTTGTGATTCCATTTCATGCAGAAACTGCGGCTCCATACCACAAAGGTACTAGGTGTGTCTACCCACATTAGGATGCAAATCAACATTGCTAATTAACTGTCATAAAAATATGTGTTAATAAATGATGTGAACACACCCTTAAAGGAACGTGCACACAATTGCTCTTAAGCAAACGTTTAATGTAATTTTAAAAAGACCAAAAAGTTTACACTGGACATGAAGTGATGGGGAGATCACCCTTAGAGGGGCACAGACCACCATGGAAATGTGATGAAGGTTCCCCATTCTATCATGTACATTGGAAAAGCTAGAGTTGGACTAGGATTTGGAAGAAACCTCCAAGCCAATAGATATCTGCTCAGATGTTCAACAAAAAAAATGGTGTGAATGTAGGATGACTGCATTGGAATTTGTATCCCGTCTTAGAACCACTGCTCTCACCGTCCAGAACTATGGCTTGACTATCAACTACCTGGATTTAATAGACAGGCCGTCTTGGTGCACAGATTCAACAAGTGCAAGTCAGCTGTTTATCAGGAGCCATGCATGCATGCAATTTGACCAACAGAGCATGCTTGTTCCATTCTTTTGAACTCAAGAATAAATCAAACAAGCTTTTAAAAAGCTACCAATGTGCCCACGCGGTGCTTTGGGTTAGTGCTGTCATGTGCCTGGAAGAACTTTTACTCTGATAATTATAAATTGGATCAACTGTGTGTACAGTGGGAAATATGGCTGCACTATTTCACATCTTCCTTCCCATACGCTTTAATTTATAACTACATTTTACCATTTCTGCCATGGACTTTGGGAAGCCCAAGGTTGGCCTAAACCTTTAGCTCCCCTATCTTTCCTTCCTTTTTCCTTTTCATTCCATCCTTTACTATCTTGTTGATTCGTGGTTTATTTTCTCCTTCTAGAGAACATACCATTCTGCTTAATTTTATATGCAGAACAGTAACGTTGTCCACCTCTTACCACCAAAACCTACCTACATGGGCCAGTCTTTATCCTCCCTTTATACATCCTCACCATACAGTCTATGGGTGGCACTAAAATTGTGGATTCTTTCTCCTGTAATTGTTATTATTACTCAATATACTCAAAAAAATAAATTCAATCATAAGTTAAACAAGCAGTAAACATTTGTTTCCTTTGCATGTTGGTGGTGTACCTGGTGAAACTTGTTCTGTTATGAAGGCAGGGTCTGGGAAGAAGGCCCCATCCCCAATCACATTGCGATCGTAAAGTCCTGGCCGCTCTGGGAAGTGAGTTTGCCGCACTCTGTAGTAATTTGTTGACTTTGGCTGAGTTTTATACAGCAGTTTCTTTGGGACTAAAAGGAAACAGAGAAAAAAAAATCATTAAAAGCAATTTAAGTATCTAGTCAATAAAGTCCTAATCTTACGAACCATTAATCTGAAACTATGTTTATTTCTGTTACATTAGATTAAATTCCAGTTGTGAGACACCAAGAGTGCAGCATCTATCCAGCCATTCATAATTTATGTATACACTACTCACATACCAGCTACAGATAATACCGGTCACATATTTTATGTTACGGCTATAATTCAAGCTTCCTAATTTCAGTTCTCTAGTACAATCATTGATTATGTTTTGTTACATTGCCATATGCGTGCCTTTTTTTGTAAGTGATCTGTTCTTTCAAAAAAAAAAAAAATCAAGTTGTGCCCTGATGACTCACTCAGAGCTGAACTCCAGGCAAACTTCTAAATACACGATTGAATTTAAGTGAACCTTAAAGCAAAGCACTATGTTTTTTTATTTTAGATAAAGCAGGGAAGGGATAGGCTGTCTGTTAAGTTGTTTTTGCCATTTGTGTCCTGGTTCCTGCATTTGTCCTAGTGACCAACAATTTGGTGAAATTCAAACATTCTGTGTTGTCATCAGAGCAATAGATGAGGAAAATTCCTCAAATGGGGACAAGGACAGTTTTAGACTAAATAAAACCCAGGGCAAATATGAATTAGGGAACTCCTGCTATTCTGTAAATTTAAACCCTGGAGAAAGTGAGAGCCCTGGGTAATATTCCAGTTTGCCCTACCCTAAAACTAATCCTAAATGGATTGTTCCAGGAACAAATGTGCAGCATGAAAATTTTGTTTACTTTGAAAATAAAATCTCTCTTGCAAGGTGCAAACAACAAACACATAATTAACCCATTAGTGCATTTTCCTGTTTCTGTTTATTATCAAACTAAAATAAAAACTTGCTGGGTATATATTTTAGATATGTAAGAGCTCCCAAAGGATTTGTACATGTTTTCTTCAATTTCTGAGTATTGCTCAGCCCAGTCAGACAGCATTGCCGGGTTGGTGTTCCAACCTTTTCCTAATGCAGTTACAAAATGCAGATAGGTCACGGTCACCCCTAGTTAGAGAAGAAGTCTATAATATAGAGCAGTTTGTCACAGCCAGGGTTTCATGGTACCCCAAGATTCCCCCAGAAAGAATTCCTTTAGCAATGAGAAATTTCTGCTCTTACATCACTACCCATAGACACGAACAACCTTCTTAGTAATCTGTGAAGGTGGTGGTGGGGTACTCTAACCACTGACCACCAGAGTAAAGGGATGCTAAAACCCAATGGTAAAATTGTATTTTTTATCTATCCTTTTGTCAGCAGGACCGGAATGAAGGCTAAAACTTTTTAATGCAGCCCAGAAAATCAGCAAAAACCTGCAAAGATTTTTTAATTTTTATCCGCAATATTCAAAAGTTTTTGGAGTATCATGCACTATACTTCAAAGTACTTTAAATATGCCAAATAGTAATAAACACACAACAATTAATAAAGAAAGAAAATTAGAAATGTCTTTTCTTAGCAAGCTATTAAACGTCATTTATTTTTTTTTAAGTCAGATTTCCTTTCACAGTCTGTGTGGTTCTTGACCCTTTTTTCTCCTTGGAAACGTTTGCCGCACCAGTTTATGGGGATGCCAAACAATGCTCTCTTTGTGTTCAGACTAAATAAACTCTCATTTAGTGATTACACAACCAGTTCCAAAATGCAATTTGCTTGGACTCTGCAGAGCATTGTGGTGTTTGGAGAGGGCACAATCCACAGTGACGCTTTATAGAAACACTCATGATTATACAATTACTTAAAATGTCTGAATGCAAAAAAAAAAAAAAAAAGGTATTTTATTTTACATTTGATACAGAGATACAGAACAAAGGATAATGATAATGACAACTGTTTTTTAACCTCACATTTACAGAAGATGAATCACCTAACCACAAGTGTAGTAATTTTGTTCCAGTTCAATACACATCCTATTGTATTTCTAGAAACAACGTGTATTACTGCTATGACTTTATAGCAGGTTATTCTCTGAATGGGTAGTTATGGCATAGATTAGACTAAGTGCCTCAGATCCATGCCAGTGTAATGCGTCACTCCAACAGGTTTGAATTTGATTAGATTCTGCAAGGAAAAGACATTTTGAGGTCTGTTTGTAAAGCAGTGAATCTTGCATTGACCAAACATTCTCTAGTGAAGAATCTTCCAGGTTTTTATTGGCATTGATTATCCACCAGTGAATGATGAATGTCAGATTCATTGCTTTATAATTAGTCTCTTTGAGAAATGCAGACCCTAGTCAATGCAGCAGGTTAGTCTGTTATCAGATCATAGATGGACTTTATACTATCATGTTTTCTAAAGGAAAACTGCATTGCACTGATAAGACAATACCCTTCAGCCATTGCTAGAATTTGAGAGGAAGTACATGATTGATTGTTTTCATACCTTAGTATTTTTTTTGCAAAAATACGAGATCAGTATTTTTCTTAGTCTCAATTAAAAAAACGTTTAAAAGTTGGTGAGGTCTGCTGAAGCCTGTCTGGAAATTCAGTTAAAAGATCATTGATATCTGGTAAACTGACCTGAGAGTCACAAACTGGTTATTACTCAAGGAATCTCTGCCAAACTCTGGAGGAATCCTGGTTGAGAAAAACTTCCATAGGCACATTGATAAACCAGGTTGATTGGAAATGCATACCAATGTTCCACCAGTACCACCATGTGGACCATGAAGACTAAATAAGTAAAAAGTCATGGGCAAAACTTTTTCCACAACTAGTCCTTTAAAAAAACTTTTAACAATAACAAATACAATAATATAAAGGAGAGAGGAAAGGTTTAGGCAAGTTCTATATGAGGGATTGGCTCTCCGCTTGAAGGCATGTTTAAAGCTATGGGCCATTCAGCAATTTTAGATATGATGCTCCACTAAAGGTTTACAAGCAACTTGTGTGGTCTTTGTAGCTTTCATACCACCACAGAAAACAAAACCCTGCACCCCTGATTCTTCCCTTCACATGTGATAAACTCCCTATGATGGCATGATTATACCAGTTCCATACCGCAGACCACCTACAGAGCTGCTTGTTAGATATGGTATAAAAACCACCCAAATGTCTCACAGAGCTAGCGAGAGTCTCATTAGGCTGTGGTAGCAGAAACAAGGCGCTGACAAACTGCTCCACAACAGGCAATGTACACAAATTTCTGTTTCTACATGAGAAGAGGTCCATGCTACAGCATATAAAAATAGTATATTCCGGCTTGTAAACATTTCTAGCTTGTAAGAAATGAACCCTCAAAGTCACATATGTTGAACATTACAAACATTTAGAGTAAGCCAGCTTCTGCGTACAATAATTACAGCATACAGAGTACATTTTTTCATTAGCATAATAATGAGTAGCCCGATGGTTACTTTGGAATGTATTTAGAAGCAGCTAATTCTGCTTAACATGCCTCTGTCTTGTTCTATGGTTGGTTTTTAAGGAAAGGACCACTTTTTGTGCTTTAAAGGTTCCATACTTGTTCAAAATGTGATTTTTTTTTATACAGATAGCCTAACCTGCCCCAACTTTTGGGGAGACATAGCCATACTGTACCCAGCTTAACTAGGACTAGGAACTAATTAACATGATTGTTGAACATGTGATCATCATATTACCTATGACATCATTACATGAGATTTATTAGTAAGAAAACCTTCCTATTCTCCAGCCATCATATTATTACTTTTTCTGTGCACATGCTGTGCTTATACCATCCAAAGCTTAAATATCTGAAAGAATATTGGCTAAATGACCAACTTTGGTCCCCTCTTTTTTGATGATCAGGCTGTTTAAAGTCCAGTCATGGGTTGACTGTAAAATGAGGCTTTTCTGTATAAAGGTATACAAATTCTAATTGCTGGAGGTTGAAGATATCATTGAGCATTGATGATGTACAAAATACCATCCAACATTCAGACAGATTTCGGCTTACAAAAGACTATCACTGACGATCAACATAAGCACTTTGCCTTTCAATCAGTATGTAAGAAACTTAAAATAAGACGTAGAATGAAGAGAATAAAATAGCTGGCCTTAATCACAACAGTAGAAGCCTTACCATGTCTAAAGACTTGCTCTTGCTTTGTGGGACCTCCTTGTAAAAACTAAATTCAATCTACCAACGAGGATCATAAATGATTGTACCTGGTGAAAATTTAGTACTAATACAGTGATGCCAGAATGAATCTTAAAGATCCATCATGCTGGATCGCTAAAATTCAAACCACTTTCGACTGCTGTTATCTACTATAGGGAGGACAGAGCAAGACCATGTGTAAAGAGCGTGTTCATTCCTACTGTCCATGGAAACAATTACTAATGTATATATATATTACTTGATAACACATAACAAGAACAGCCATTTTATCAGAAGTCTTGCTTCAAGATTCTCCTCTGTCCTCTCAGTTCCCCCATACAATAATACATCACTGTCAGTGGTGGAGAACAATTACCACATTTGAAAAAATCCTTAGATCTTACTTATGCTCATTTTACTTGGGCAGCAATTGATATCAGGATGTTCTTCATTGCTTTGTCTGCCTATCACGTTAGACAAATAAGCAATGCAAACCGAGTGACTGGCTTTGTAGTTGGAGCATAAGGTCTGCTAATTTGCAACCTTTGCCCCTTGATCCTATTAAGAAACTTCAGACATTTGAATTGGATGCTAATGATGCCATGTGTTGGCACATATGGTTTTGCATGTTAGGGATATTTACATTGCATATTTAAAAAAAAAGTGGAAAGCACTCCAAAGCATGGAAAAACTTTGATTAGATTAGTTTTGGTACTATTAGAAAGTTTTCAGTAAACTATTTTTGGATAAAAAAATGGTTTCCACAATTTGCTGTCTTGATGAAGATGACTCCCTAAACAAATTGTAAAGGTGAATCTTCTAAATGTTCACATAAACATCAGTTTAATAATCCTGCCAGGGGTTTTCACTTCTTCTTACTTAATAAACATGGTTTTGGCTATGAACACAGCTCTCGTTTTTCAATGAAAAGCAGAATCTGACTGGGGCCATGGACAATATACACCTGGGTTGGTAGTGAAATCCATCCAATGGAGAAGCAGGCAGCAGAGAAAGTTGAAATGTAAATGTGGAAAATGTGAGAATTAAGAAACGGGGAAAGGTTCTATCTTTTTCCACTTAATAGTGGATGTGGCTAGCTGTGCTTATCCCTTGTATTTATACAAGTGTTTGCCTATAGTTCAGCATTAAGTATTGTTAAAAAGCAGTATCGGATCACAAAAAAATGAAGCTGTAAAGAAATTGTTGAATTTTAAGAATTAAAGCATTCATTTATCAGTTCAGTTTGGAGAGAATGTGCTGTGTCATCCCTTTGCTAAGTACAATGACACAATTGTCTGAAGCCTCCGGCAACTGAACCATCCCTTAAGATTGACTCACAAATTCCAAGAGTTTCCGCAATGCTTTGTCCTTCACAATGACCTTATGCTCCTTGAGTGACCCCATGACAGATGGATCTTATGGATATCCCCAGTCACACTGTTCCTTCCCAAAAACTTAGTTTTGAAGGAATGTCCTCAATGACCCTTGGAGCAGGAAATAGACTGACCCCTAAGGAGAGAATAGGATCTACAGATATAGTAACAGAGGAAAGATACAGTGCTGTTTCAATGTAGCAGAAACACCTCTGGGAACCACATACTTCTAGAAGTCAGTGAAAACTCTTGCAAAAAAATTTGGTCAGCACTAATATGTTTTTTGTAGTAGATGTGAAGAACTCTTAGCGAAATAATGACCAAAGGTGCGAAATAATGACCCATTGTTGCAAAATATGGTCAACTTGGTAGCATTATATAAGATTTCTGGACCATGCTTAATCAGGAAAAAGCTAGAATTTTCATGTGAAACAATGAAGTATGGATGTACTATATGCACGCACCAGCAAAAGGAGGCAGAAGTGATGTCAGAAGAACATTATTATGAATATCTATAAATAAACAGATGGCGTCATTGCCATGTCAATTGTCATTTTGTAAGCCTGACATAAAGCCAATACTAGAAGAGTCAGAAGGACATCAGTAGTACTGAGATGTAAGAATAAGAATATCAAATGATGGAAAGAGGTGAACAGGAGAACCATTTAAGAAAGGTCAAGCTTTATACTACATTTATGCTGCAATTTAATGGGCATAGAAGTCATCAATTGCAGCCCTTACACCTCTATATTTTAAAACATAGCCCTTGTGTGACAACCAACCATAATGGTGGCAATACAATTCAGGCATGAAAAAGTAATGAGGAGGTGTTCTTAGCAAGATAGGGTAAAGTGATTTCAGCATTTGACATAAGATAAGGTCCAGTATAGCGGAAACTTCTGTAACCTCAATCAATTGAAAGCCTTTAATCCACCCTAAATTTCACAGTCCCCATTGTCACCAAATGGCCACGTTTCACAAACGTCTCTTAAAACTCTCAGTTTGGCTCTTCTATAGTGCTCAGTAATTATGGAAGTTACTGGCACTTGGTAGTGGGAAATTTAACATTTCTGTATGTGCCATTTCTCCATATTTTACTCCTCTAAATATATTTTGCAAAGCTCTGCAACACTTTGTGAGATTATATTTTTACTTGCTCCAACTGCCATATGATCCATGGCAGCAATAAAAAGACAAGTATTTCCAGACAGAAAAAAAAGATTGTTTTTCCACTGTGGTTTTCAGAAGGTAATTAGGAGGAGGGAATCTGAGATTTAGAGGCTGTATTCTGTACCAGATTTGCACTGGTTAAGGAATGAACAGTAACATAGTGGGGGTAAACCTATTTATTCTTGGTGCAGCATCTGGAACAAAAATACTGCATTAAACTTCTGACATTCACCAAAACATTACCCGTTGGAGAATATGGAGATTCTAACAAGTCAATATGTTTTAATGATTGATTTTCCAGGAGAAAATGTGTCAGTGAATGTCAGATTTACTACTTTATAAATGGACCCTTTTGTATTACTGTATATACTCGAGTATAAGTTGATCCGAGTATAAGCCGAGGTACCTATTTTTACCTTGGAAAACAGGAAAAATTGATTGACTCGAGTATAGGCTGAGGCTGGGAAATGCTGCAGCTACTGGCAAGTTTCACTTCTACAAGTAAGGTTCACTTCTTTATTTTTTTAAGTTAAGTTATTTGGCTTCCCCCAAAAAATTGACCTTAGACTAGGTTAATGACATATGACTATGGTAGGGACATTAGATTGTGAGCTCCTTTGAGGGACAGTTAGTGACATGACTATCGACTTTGTACAGCTTTACAGTTTTATTTTTAAACCTACTTTACTTCTTTTTTCCTGGCCCTCTGTTACTTCTTTTGCATCTAGTCCTGTGTCCTACGTGTAAGCACCCGGGAACACGTGGGACACATGACTCCTATAAGCGAGGGACTCTCTCGAATCCCGCGCTGATGGCTCTGTCCCCTACCAGGAATGCCCGTGAAGGGAAATCCCTCTCCTCCACAATGCATACGAAGGCGAGGGAGTGTCCCCTTACCCCGGCGGTGGAAGTGTTAACACCGGCCGCGGTAAATAGGGAAGGGAGCCACAACAAAGGAAGCTCAGAAACCGCATGTGGCTCCAGAGCCGCGATTGCCAATCCCTGCCGGCCTTGATTAGGCTGGATCAGCAGGAGCAGGAATCAGCTGGCAGAGGGTGCTTTTCTGGAGAGACCCATGTACCTGACTGGAGTGGAAGCTGAGGGTGACTTTTTCAGCACATTTTGGGTGCTGAAAATGTCAGCTTATACTCGGGTATATACGGTAAGTGTTACCTAATTTACCAGGAAAGAATTTAAAATCCTAGAGGGCAGTGACTATAAAAAGGAGTGTATACCTATTAAACTGAGTGTGATTGGTCAGATAAATGAGAACCAATCACCAATGAGTTGAATCAATATGAAAACCAGAAACATATACTAGAATTTGCTAATTTACCTGTCAGCAAACATTGAAATGCTTAGGTAAATTTTGCTTAAACAAGCAAACTCTACTTTTTTTTTATTTAGAAGTTAATTTGGGGGAAGGGGTATTAGTAGCCTGTGTCTCATTTTACCTTTTTTTGTCTCCTGCATCCTCTATGGAAAGTAACAGACATTCTGCACACCCCACTCCTAGACAGTTGTCAGAGAAAGAATTGACATGACTTATCCTCACTTCCTGTTTTCGTGACAACTTTAAATATTGAATTTACCCTTACTGGTGGCATTAGTACTTAGGACAGTTAGGGAGGGAGACAACAATAAATGTTTGACAGTGGTTCTAACACATCACCAGGCTATGAACATCTTAAAAAATGTTGATTTTCATTTATACTTTACAATTCACCCATATCCTAATTTCAAGTTTACCATTTGCACCAATGTTTTTAGGCAATATGCTGCCAATTGTATTGTGATCATTGAACGGCCCAATACATTTATGAGTACTGAACTACTATAGACACATGAGAAATGTGCTAATGAGAGCATTAGTGGTCCCCTGGGATGTGATTAAACTTTAAATGAGGCAATTCTGAGCTAATTCTAAAACAGGATATATATACAAATGCCAAACTGTATTTACCAAAAAAAAAATGGCATTCTTCTTCAAACCTCAGCTGGGGACGTCACAAAGGAAACAGACACCTCACTTTATGGAAGACCTATTAAATGGTCCTGGGATTTCATAAGTGAAAGCTTGCGATAGATTTTCCTCCTGCTCGCTTGTTAATGCACATTACTGCTGACTCAATGGCTTGCTTTAAAAGAGCCAACACAAGCTGCTGGCTTTGGAGCACTGCCACTGTCAGTTTGATGTCCACATCGTGTTGGCAATGCTTTGCCTATTGTGAGGGGTTTGCGGGGCACAGGAGGATAAAATGGATTATCACAATAAAACTGTCAACTGTTCTGAGCGCAAATACCCACACAACTCAAACTACGTAAATCCGATTGGAAAACAAATTAGGAGTGTAGCAGGGGGATAAAACAATTAATTTTTCACATATGCACAGAGCCGGGAGTCAGTTTACGAGGGACAACAGCAAGCTGTTGTATGACATATGAAGTTGTGTATGGGAATTATGAGTAGAGGGGCACAGATTAATTTAGGCGAGATTGTGGTTTTCCTTACTGCTTTACCAGTGATTGTGAAGGTACCTTCCATAGCTATGTATTTTATATATGCTATATATATATATATATATATATATATATATAAATAGCTATAGAAAAGTATTTCCACCATAATTCTTTATTCTTTTGCCTTGTCTTGCATGCTTCCATGTGCTTATTCATGTATAAAGTGAAGACAAACTCTACTGGTACAAAAGATGGCACACATCCATTCTGTCCCTCTAATGAAGCAACTGGACGGATGTTAATTATCTATGGGGTGTATTTGGGTTGTGCTAGAAAACTAGAACACCTAGAGGAAACTCATATCTAAGCAGAAAAATCCTTCTTTTTTAATTACTGGTAATATGATCAAGAGCTGCAGAATCAATCTTTCTTAGCAAGACATAGGGCCCATTTAAAGTAGTGAACATGCAAAGTATGAGCAGTTAACCATTCTACTGCAGCACAAGAAACACAGTAAGGTATATTGCTGGTGCAATTTATCATGAATGGCACCCCAGTGTTCCTAGGCAGCGTACTGCAACACAGAAGCAATGCAGATCATCACACTGCACAGGTATGAGCCATGTCATAAAAAATGGTGCATGTCTGGTTTTATAAGTGTTGGGGTAAGCCCATTCCAAATTAAAGGGTAGTTCAATACAACACAGATATATGCATGCATATACTGGTATGAATGGGCCCTAAATATTGCCAAATGTAGTAGATTATAGGAGAGATCAATGTAGAAGAGGGATCTCCATAATTGGAAGACAGGACTGCAGGATCATTAATTATTTTTTAATGAAAATTGCAAATTTGGAAAGAATAAAATCAATTAAAAGGCGATATCAAATTAGTGACACTGTTTAAAGCTTATATAGAAGTGATCGTGCTAAGATCTACTTTAATGAAATATTCATCTTTTCGTCCACTCCAGTAGAATAATGTAATAGTTTGGCCTTTCCTGTATTTTTCTTTCCTGAATGTGTACAGTCGCTGTAGAGGGAACCTGTAGGAGATGGAAGTCCCCTACTGTCTTGATATCACATAATCAGCCATTGCTGAGTTTCTGAGCCCGGAGCATGTGGTCTTATTTGCATGAATAAGCACAGAGCATTATGTAAGTAATCACTCAGAAGAGAACAAGAATTCCTCCAAACCAAAAACCTTTCCAGTCGCACACGGTGTTCCACAGTCTGGGAGATACAAATAGCACAAGATGTGTTTTCCTTAAAGCTGAATTTTAGGAAAACAGCTACAATTACAAATAAATTATATACATTAGACCCTTTTATACCTGGTAAAGAATTTGTATTTCTATATGGTTGAGATTTACACAGCTACGTCCCTTAGCACTTTCTTTTCTAGTAGGCAAAGGGGACATGATCTTTCTCTGCTGTAATTTTCACTTACAAGTCCTCTACCCACCCCATCCTGTGACTGGACAGGAAAGGAGAGGTAGCACAGTATAAAACGTATTTTTTGTTCACACGTCTCTGTTTACCTTGACCGCACACTGGTCTTTTCTGGGCATCTGTAAGTGCCACACCTTCTGCATTGCTGCTACCTTAACTCCCAAGCCCTAGCCCACACACCAAGCTTGTTACTGAACCAAGACCTGATATCAATAGTACTTTGTAGAATGAAGGATTTTTATTAGTGGCCACATACCTCCTAATATTATCATTTAAGTGGAACTAAAGTTCCACTTTACACATACAGCATCAGGCAGGTCCTTATTCCAGAAAGGGAGAGGCGATGTCCTATCTGCAATAAATATCCAGGTTCCAGTTGGCCCAGGAAACATTTGATTATCTCATGGAGTCAGGAAGGATTTTTTTCCCCTGTTGGAGCAAATTGTACAAGGGTTTTTTTGGCCTTCCTCTGGATCAGCTATGTCCATGGGGTTTTATATCTGGAATGTGTTTATTTTCCTAGTGGTTGAACTTGATGGACTTTTTCTGTATGGACTAACTGTCAAAAATCCTTACCTGCCTGATCCCCACCCATCTGCCAAAATACGTTGAGCTGCGCATGTGCGTTTCAGCATTGGTTGCCAGGGATACCTGGCACATGCCAGCTTCCCCTGCAGGTGCCGGGACTGACCAATTGAGATCGCCAAAGATCGGAATGTCGAAGACAAGAAGGGGGAAGATGGTGGTGCCTAGGATGGAATAGGGACAGGTGAGCACATCCAGGGTTTAGTTCTGCTTTTATTTGACTAATCAATACAACTAAACAGATCTAATCACAAATAAAATGCCTAAAAGCACCACCCAACCCAAAACAAAAGTGCTAGTTTTAGCGATTTGTGCAAAAATTCACCATTAATTACAATTTGAGATTGTAAGGAAGGGAATTTTTTTTTGTATGTCAAGTCATTTGATCATACAGTAGATGAAAAACCATCCTTTTCTTCTCATTCAAATAGATCAAAAATGGAATCATGTATACTGGCCAATAGCCAATGTTGATTACAGTTGTTGACATTCAGTGAAGGAATTATCAGTGGTTGGGAGGAGGACTCAGCTTAGCTGCAGAAGAGTTCTGTCAGCGGTTCTTGCTGCAAAGTAATGCACAATCCTGTCCTCTCCCACGGCCTATTTTCCTGATGGGAAACTACCTTCCATCACAGTTTTGATGGATTTCAGTCACAGACTATATCTTTTTTAGTTCATTGTTGTTTATTAATAGCTTTTCTGATTGTTTGTCACTGTTTTATGTTAACCACACTGTACTTTTTTAATGAAACATCATCCATTGGTATCCAAACTGGCCACAATAAATCATTGCCTGATTACAATTTAAGAAAATTATTTACTTATGTATGGGCTGTGTTCTTTTAGAGTTTTTATAGACCAGAGCACCTGGCGGTTGAATTTAGTCTGTACTGACTTTTGTGGGTGATTGATAGGACAAACACTAAAAATGGGAATCTACACCAGTAATTATTTATGGTTAATGGCGGTCAGTGCAGCAGACAGGGTTAGAGAGATGAAATGACACTTGGGCCAGATGATTCTCGTCCTATTATCGCTTCAGGGCTAGTATCTGACTAGAATCTGACGTGTGTATAGAGCTCTTCCGATGTCGCTCTTGGATCTGTCCTGACGGAATCCGTGGTGATTATTGTCCTGGCAGGTCCATGAAGGACAAACGCCTGCAATACAAGTGAAGGGGAGGAGCACAGCGGGGTGCCACTTACTTGTTTCCCCCCTTCCTTCTCCATAGAGCGGAATGGTGCTGTATGTACAGCTCTCATTCATGCATCTTTCAGTCGTTTGTCATTGGAAAGGACTGTGAAAGATCCTTTCCAACAACAAAAGTCTTATGTGCGTACTCAGCCTTAGCCTGATACATGATTTTGTATAAGTTCCCACTCTCACATTTTAGTTGCTAGGAAAAATTTAACTACAATCAATGAAAGGTCTGTGTCTCGGAAATTCCAAGTGATCTTGTATCAAAATCACTGAGCAACTGCATTTTTGGTTGCCCATGTTATCTAATGGAGTTGCTGATGACAATGGAAAAGATCATTGATTTTTAGTTGCATAGACAAACATTGTGGCCAGCTGAAACTTTATCACCAAAAAAAGGCAAATATACTCGTACCTGCTAGGGATCTCTGCTACGGGACCCATTTACAATAAGGAGTGGATATGGCTATCTTCTATCAGCTATACACATTTGTGTTTGGAAGACTTTCAGAAAATGACATCTTTAGAAGTGTTTATCTCCAAGTACCCCATGTTCATTGGTTCATCATACATTACCAATGGACATAGTAACGTAGTATATAGGGGTAAACAGGAGAAACCACAAGAGTACAGCAGGGGACCAAAAGATAATATAATGCCTAATATTGGATTTGTAACAGATGTAAAACATATAAAACTCTTTTGACTTTACTGTCTTCCATACTTATATTACAATAAAAAATAGGCATTGAGGTACAAAACACAGGAGTATCAAGCCCTGCAGAAAAAAAGAAACATTTCAATGTCATTTTCTGGGGGAGGAAATAAGCTGTTAGACATAAGACGAGATGACAGACTGGAATTTGTAATCTGACACGATGTGCTGCGACAAAGAGAAGAATGAACAAAAGCTTCGGAAATGTTGACCTTACGGTGATGGCAAAACCTACAAAACAGGGGTTTTGACTACCTGTGCTGATGTCCGTCTACAGGTAAAGGGTCACTCCTCTCACAACCAATGTTCAGTTCTTTTTTTAATTAACAATGCCAATGGCATCATTTATGTTGGAATGTTTTCCATTTTTCTATTGGGATCATGTATTGATCTTATGTAATTTATGAGTAAAACATTTGGATAAAAAATTATTTATCTAGGATTGAAGATGGCTTTGAAAATCTGCCAGTTATTTCAAACATCGCTACTAACAGTTTTCCAGCTCACATCAGCTGACTTTGCTGAAAATTTACTTTGATGACAAAAATACCAATAATGTAGTAAAGTGAATTTTCAGTGAAGTCAAGCTAAGTAAAATTTTCCAATCCTCCCTCTCATTTTCCAATGAAAAAGCCCCTTGAATATTGTAGTATATTGTTTTTGTTTTATTTTTTATACCAACTTTCAGGGTCCATGTAGTAGACAAAGCCATTTATTATCCAAAAGTATTCTGAATGTGAATTAAAAGGAATTTATGAAAAAATACAAATCTGGTGTCTGCTAATCAAGGCTGTATCTAGACTCTGTGCCACCCCTAGCCATTCTGGGATTATTATACATTATGATAGGGTGAGAGGAAATATATATGATGGGAAATCTATCCAGTGACTGGGTGCTTTATAGATGGAACCCCAAGTCTTTAAGTGAATTACAGCTCAGCAATCAGATTATACTACCCGGTTGCTGTAGTTAAATACACTCTATAGAACAATCTTTCTGAACCAGAGTGTCATGAATTAGCACTCTTTAGAAGTAGCTAGGGGTCCTATAGCATTGAGCAATTTCTGACTCTCAGAGTTACCACTGACACCAATGATCTGTTTAGTTATCTGTAGGAGGGGCACCGGGCACTGTAAGAAGCATTACTTCCACTGACCACAAATATAAAAAGCATTATACCCATAGACCACAAATATAATGAGTATCTTTACCACTGACCACAAAAGTAATCGGTCATTTTTTGGTCAAGTAAATGGGAAATATTGCATGTTAACAATGTATTTTATCCTTTAAGCCAGCAGTTAACGATTTAGGCTATTTTTATGTGCTTGATGTTTATAGACCTCACTAGCTCAGACGCAAAGCTTTGACTTATATATAGTTTAGTTCAAACTCCAAAACAATCCGCAGAATCAAAGCAAGAATATCTGATATTCTTTCTCCTCAGCTATACAATTGTAATCTAGGAGTTTTATGAACGTTTGAAGAAAATGCAATTGGTCTAAAAGTATTTTAGTTTCCTTTAACACAGACACTATACATTATACAAGAAAGTTTGGCCCAGCTAATAAAAAAAGACCAACAGAAGATGGCAGTGGTAATAATGGAGCAATTAGATGGACAGGGACGCTACACATTCTGGAGCAGTACATTTTTACTAGGTAAGTTGGAAAATATACATATATAAAAATTGGATAATGTACATAATATTCTTGTATATTATAGACAAGAGCTCCTGGGGTGCCAGAATAATTTAGCCCACCTTTAAGCTGTATTTTCCAATAGCAGTCCAGAGATTTTAATATGTCACTGTTCAGTATTCTTCTCAAGCTGTAATTATCACTCTGAGTAATAGGTGAGGTGGGGTATTCACACTTTAGGAGAGGCTTTTTACACATTGTACAGTTTATGGTGTGAATTAGTATGTGTGAATGAGATCTCTTTGTAGTGCCTTAGTAATTATCATCCTACACCCACCAAGCACAAACACTTTAGACATCATTATAACATTTGCTTTTACCAATTAAGCATGGGTGAATGACACTAATGATGGGAAGAGGGTGTAAACCCTGAATGGCCATTTAAATTTTAGTGCTGCAATTAGTTCATGCTCATTATGTAAACACTTTTAGGCAAAAAACCAAAGAAGAACTCTAGTCAACACACAAAATCAATCTTCAAATGTGCCTTATTCTACTCAAATCAACTTCATCAGTGACTTATATTACATTTCATTTCATTTTTTTTCACAAAAAGGAAACGTGAAGTGCCCAGGTATATCCTCCCCACTGTACTGCAGGACACCATTATATTTTGGCTAAGCTTTCAGTGTCACCTGACTGTCTATTGGATAATAAATCATCTGAATGAATTTTGGCAGGTAAGCAATTTGGATTTAACAAAATTTAAACAGTGTGTTTGTACTATATAGTGGAACTTCAAGCGAAGTACAACAGCATGCCAATCAGTGAATTATTCATTCTGTCTGGTTGCTGTCATTTGGCATTTTGGATAGTATAAATAACATATTCATGTTTAATAACATACTAGGAAGACTGAGTATATCAAGAGGCCAATTTACGCAGCTGGTAATCCTCCTTATGTGTAGTAACAATTACAAACATGACATAATTGCATTAGTGAATGGAGCCAGGTTTTCTTTGCTGTGTAGTGACTCTTATCTCCTCCAACAGTAGAAGAATGCTGATGGAGCCAGTGTTGTTGTTATAATTCCCTAGAGCTGGCTGCTCCCAGGCCCCAATGCAAACGGCAAATGTCAACAAATCCACACACAGGACTGTGACCAGTGCATATTGCTGACTGGCGGCCTGCACGTGTGTGATTACATTGTGGCCTCCAAACAGCTGTATCCCTGCACAGATACAACAGTATACAAAGCAATAGTACACAAAACTACAGGCGCATTTATATAGAAATAAAACATTTTAATTTATTTAGTATGTGATTGTAAGAGCACATGTATTAGTGGTGAGCTGCAAAAAAATTCAACTAGAATCCATTAACTTGAATGGGCTGTCTAACGCCTTAATACAAGAAAATGCATGTGCTATGATATATTAAGGCCAATAAATGGGCCTTTAAAAAGGATTTTTAACATCAGTTACTGTAATTTCCCCAAAATGATGTTCTTATATTGAGCTTTTACACAGTAGCTGCAATTAGGTTTATGGTCGGGGGTGCTCTGTACTTTCTGCATGCTAATGGCTAGTAGAAGGAAAAAAATGAAAGGTCACAGTAGGCATTTGTTTTTTTTTTTGTTTTTTTAAAGTTTTGTATAGAGTAGGAAAGCAATCAAATCCATTAATTTTAATAGTCTATGTCTTATTTAGTAGATTACCCTTAAAATGTAGCCAGAGGTTGAAAATAGCCAAGTGTAGGTGGAGCAGAGATGGGACACCAGCTCTGGAGTCAACCATACATGTTGCCGAAAAGGCTGGAGAAACAACAGGAAGTCAACCATTCTGCAGGGAAAACTAAAAGGACTGCTATTCAAGTCCTAATAAGAACAATATTCAGGAAAAACTGTGGTGCCTGTGCTATCATCTGAATACTGTTCTTATTAGAACTTGAATAGGCAGATCTTACCATCCCCAGCTGGGAATCTGTAACCACCCCATCCAATGCACCCACCTTCCATTTCTTTCCTTTCTATCACACTCCAGTTTTCCCTCCTTTCTCCTCGAGAGCTCTTTAACCTTTGGTTTTCCATATCACTATATATTTTAGCCAACCTACCTCCCAATTTTTGATAACCTGTAACACCTTTACAGGGATTCCATATCAATACCACCATCACGCATCCAGACCTATGCAGTATTGACTCCATTCTAAAATTTTCTTCAGGATTTCTTTCCCCCATCATTGGTTATTGACTGTATTGCTTGTTTCTATGTTGTAAAGTTATGTCTATGTGGTGCCTGGAATTAAGCTTTAAGTCAGGAAAGGCCATTACAGGGAAATAGAGACTACAAAAGAAAAGGATTAAAATGCAGCTTTAACCCAGCTAACACGGGTATTTTTAACTTTAAAACAAATAATATTTTTTTTTATATTTAGCATGTTGATTTCAGCTTTATTGTTCTATTATAAGAATACTTCTATAAGAGAGGTAAATGGATTAGGATCCAGGAAAAAAACTCATGATACCATTTCAAAAAAAAGGAAAGCAATCTGGCATTGATCCCGAACTCTCTGCTCCTGGACACCGCTGTACAGGCCGACCTCATCTTCACTAGTGACATCAAGAAATCAAATTTCATTATTGGTTTATCTC
This sequence comes from Pyxicephalus adspersus, assembly GCF_032062135.1. Lineage (NCBI taxonomy): Eukaryota > Metazoa > Chordata > Amphibia > Anura > Pyxicephalidae > Pyxicephalus > Pyxicephalus adspersus. The sequence goes on along the minus strand of NC_092861.1, from coordinate 13,965,813 downwards.
AGCTTATTCTTAGCTGCAGCTTAAACAGATTAGAGTCCACATGGAGTAATACTGATCAAAATGAACTATCTGATAATACAGGGAAATGGAATTAAGATGGGGCAATGTTAAAGATAATTTGGCCCACTAATTAAATTAAGGACCACTGATATGACCAAAGTATGGGATGTGGTAGCCATCTTGTATACTAGAATAATGGTTAGGAAGTAACTAGAATCTGTACACCTGTTTTTAAAACTAGTCTCTGATTTGTACAAGTATTGTACAAGTACAAGTATTTCAATAACTTTCCTTTACATTGGGTGTTGATGGTCCATGCCACACAAAATACAGAATATATTCTCATCCTCTTTACTGATTATTTTCTAGTATCTGCTGTCTTGCCCTTTCCTACTAGTGCCCTGACACATGTTTCTCCATGAAGAACCACATGCATTACTGGCATTGGTTGATGGGGTTTTTGGGCTGCCATTTATTCTTAATGACATCCAAAAAGTACCTTGCCAAAACAATGCAACGTATGCACACCAGTGCAGTGTTTTTATAGCACAGCATGCATGGTTTTTAAGTGCACTGAGCAGCCCATTTTAAAACTGGGTTTCCCAAACAGAACGTCCATTCAAGCAAATGGCAAGGTGCTACAAAAAAACGCAAAACACACCCATAGTAGGAACAGGCCCTTAGCTTTTCTCTTTGTCTATTAGGAAATAGCTAAATCAGAGCTTTTTACCAGCCAAAGATTTTTAGTTCTGGCAAATCCATTATTGAGCCTAATACAACCCTGCCACACAGCTAAACCCTGTCTGGCCAGACATGATATTTGAATATTCTCTTTCTGGTTTCTCTCTTCTTCAGATAAGTAACACCTACAGGATTTACCTGCCTCCAGCCTGTGAGTGGACAGTGACAAGAGAAGCAGCAAATTTATGATTTCATCTCTTCCACAGCTATCAGCATGCTGCTGGTTATCACGTGGCCAATGTAGTACAAATGATTGATTGATATTCTCTCAGCATGTACTGCAGTACGGGGACTGTTGGAAGGTAGTAGCCAATATTTTAAGTTTTATACAGGGTGTCCATCTTCTTCTAGGTAGGTTCATCCTGCATGGGGGCGATGGGATCCATGACATATCACATACACTTCTTTAGGGCACCTGGGAGCTGGCTGCCAAGCTTCAGGATCCTGCAGGATGGCACCCAAGGACAAGGACACTGCAGGACAGCACCCAAAATCATAGGACTGTCCAGCATGGTTTATGATACTGGGACATTATGTCTCTTTGCTTCTACATTCTCTCTTCACATGTGCAATGTGAATCCAGTTTCCTTTCAATGGGCACAGTGGTTTTGTACAAAACAACCTCAGTAACTTGAAAGATCAAAGAGAACAACAAGGCAGCCAAATTAAAGAAGCAGTGTTTACCAACCACCATGTTTCTTCATTGTAATTACCTGTTACCAGGAGCAATAATTACAGGTTCTTCCAAGGTAGACGATGCTTGTCCTGATTACTCAGGGGAGCTGCTCATTGTGGGTTACAATAATTGGTCGTGATAGATAATCAGGGCATAACATTTAGACTTAAATATAGAGGTCAATCTTCATGCAGCATGCAAGCCCCGGGCTCATCAGACACTGGTTCGTTGCCCAATTCCCAGACATCTCGTGCTTCCATGTGCCTTGGGATGTCCACGCTCAACCACACATTTACTAATGTCAGGAAGAAAGCCAGCAAATTGGAATAGAAACAGACTGGTTACTGACATAAAAACCTTTTCTGCTCTTTGATGTGCGGTCATGTCATTGTACAAGGATGTCATACAGAAATGTAACCTAAATTTTCTACAAAGCGTTCTTTCAACTTCTGAACGATTTCACGGGAAAACATCCTAGGTAATTTATGCTGGTCTGCTATTCTTAGTTGTCCGTTGCTCTTTTCAGAAAATTGATATTCAGGTAACTATCTATAAAATATAAGTATAGCCTCTGTTTAAAATACTTTGCACCTCCAGATGCCTGTATTTGGTCTATGATGAACCCCATAAAAGATCAGCACAGTTATCAGTGACCACCTCTCCCCACCATAGTTGACCCTACTAATTAATTCTACGGCACAGGAGTTGGGACTGAATAAAGCCAGTACCCACAAAGATGTTTGCAATTAACATACCACAGTGCTCTGCTTTAGTGACTCTGGGGTTAAAAAAAAAGCAGGAGGCAATTGGAGTTGAAAATTATAGTGTGGCTGCTTCTTGCATGTTTGGTCCACAGGAACATTTTCAGCAAACCTGGCATCAGATATTTCTTTCAAGTTAAATGCATGCTGGGTAAAGTATAATTGTAATACAAAATAAATAATTATTATATCTTGCAGAGATTAAAGTACCCCATATGTCAAAGCTTTTATCTGCTTTCCACTACAGAATGACATAGTTGCCTTTATTGAGGTATCTTTCAGTGACAGCATTTACTGCCTGGACTGAGGTTTGAGCTCAGATATGACACTATCATGTAAATCCTGTTGCCTTCGCAGTGATGGGTTGTGGGCAGGGGACAGATCTGTCATGGCTGCAGCTACAATGCTACAGTCTGATCATTGTTTGACTGAAATGTTTCTTTAGCTGGGATCATCTCTGTCTTTTCATAGTCACTTGCCTGCAGCCCATGGATTGCTTTTAATATTACAAAAAATAATTTTTTTCAAAAGTGATACAATTGCTTTGTTCTAAAGCTGCATACACACCTGCAATTTTTCTCGTTGGAAAGGATCTTTCACGATCCTTTCCAACGAGAAAAGACTGCACGATGCATGAACGATGCTGTACATACAGCACCGTTCATGCTCTATGGAGAGGGGAGGGGGAGAGCGACGGAGCGGCACCCTGCTGCGCGCTCTCCCCTTCCCTTTCATTAGGATCGGTCGTCGTCCATCGTCCATGGATCCGCCAGGACGGTCGTCGGACGATGGACGACGACCGACTGTACACACGGCAGATTTTCGCCCGATAATTGGCCGATACCGATTATCGGGCGAGAAAAATTTGCCGTGTGTACGCAGCTTAAGACTTTGTAGGCTTGTAAAGATATGGTCTATACACATTCTAGATCACCTATTCTCAACCAGGGTTCCTCTAGAGCAGTGGTCCCCAACCTTTCGGAGCTCACAGACCACTAAATGCAAGGACCCTGACCCGCGCATCCGTAGGGAGCCATGTGTCACTCAAAGGGGAAGAAATTCCCCCCAAAGTGACGTCAGGATGCCAGAACCTGCCCACCGTCCTGAGCCTGTGATGGGTATTGGGGACTGGTGCGCCCCCCCCAAGCGGGGTCCTTCTCCTGATATAGAGGTTGCTATGGGTTACTTAAGTTGCAGCTGACTGACCCTCTATTTGATGGTGACAACAAAATCCAGGATCCCAGGCCACTGGGCAAAACTAGCAATATGACAAAAATCCTCTTTCAGGCTATCAGTAGGAGTTGTATTCTGACCAGAGTGGGAGTTCTTCCCTTGACCATCAATGATTCCATTTTAAAACGGGTTTGTTGACACCGAAAATTATTTCAAAGGTTCCTCTAGGGCAAAAAGTTTAAGAAAGGCTGCCCTATCTTTTGTTGTCCAAAGCAATCATTGTATGAAAATCTAAGGTGTTCAAGTGTCCCCAATACATATAATAGAAGAGGTTGTTAGTGATTTGTGAAACTGGATTACAAATAACTTCCAGCTAATGACGATATTGGTATGCAATGCACTGCGTTGTCTCATATTTATTCCCAGAACAGTCTAGGTGGTAGAGAGCTCAGAAACCTGTACATAATCCCCAAACTGTCAACTGAAACAACCTTACATGATCATTTCAGGTGAAAGTAATTGAAAATGTGCAGTACTAAAAGTAAGTTTAAGGTAGCATCTCAATATATTATAGGCTTGCTTCAAAACTATGCCATCTTGTGTCTTGATTCTTGATTTTAGGAAGATCCATTTCCAGTGATATGTTGGGTAAGCTCTTCCATAGGGTTCACAGCAAAACATCAACTTAATGTATCTCTAATCAGAACATGTTTATTTGTAGAGATCCATGATGGAGGCGAGAAAAGTTGACAATAGAAGCAGCAAAAACAGATCAGTATTGATTAATTCTTATAGGTTAATAATAGCAATAAGTGAACCACTGTCTCACAGGTTCCTAAAAGTGGAGGTAAGCCCCACATTTTGTATATCAGCGCTGTATAAAGTGTGAATATTATACTAAGAACCCCAGTGGAAATCTTCCTATTCTAAAGAATATGGAGAGAGAGACAAGGCTGCAAAATTGAAATGACATGAGTGGCTTGCAGTGTGTCAGGCTGCGTGTTGGATATGTGTTGTGTGAGAAACTTTATACGGCTTGCTCCTGCATGTTCCGTCACGCACTGCTGCCACAAATGTGAATGGGAACAAATTTCTATGTGTTTTTCTATAAATGAACTTAGGGCTAGTCTAAATCTCCAAATCCCAAGACACGGGAAGCAATGGCAGTTTTTGCTTACATTGGGCTTGTGTTATGCAGATAGCTGGTGAATGTAATTTTTTAAAAGGTAAGGGCAGTAATGATTACAGTATAAAGGGCTAAGTCCACCCAAAAGCATTCATTGAATTCAGGGTAGACTTTGTTTTGTTGTGCAGAAGCCTAAAATGCAGACATATTTGCAACATTGATCCCACCCACATATTGCAGTGCATTAAGCACTAAGCATTAAGTGCATTTTGCAGGTCTGTCCAATTCAGAGTTGTGGCGCATTGGGAGCAAATTCAACATGTAATTCATGTTAATTGCCACTATGAAGTACAATATTAAAACTACGTTATAGTGGAGTTATGTCATTCCTGCCTGGCCAATCAAGATTAGCAAAGGCCTTGAAACCAGAAACAAAAAGGTCAGCACTGCCAAGGGAGCAAGGGGAGATTAGTTTAGTTCTGTTTTTAAACTATGTACAAACTTTAGATAACTGTCACCCAAGACAAACAATATATATGTGTAGAGCAGTCACCGGACATCTACACTGCTGAACGGGGACAACTGCTGTCATACCCTATAGATGAGGATGTACCAGAATGCTCCACGCTCATCCTTCCCCATAGAACTGAGCAGTGGTGTGTTAACTACAATCTACACGTGTTAGATTTTTGTCTTCGGAAAGGATTTTTCCCGATCCTTTCGCCTGAAATAATAATGAAGGATACATGAGCGAGCTCTGTACATACAGCTGTGTTCTGTTCTATAGAGAAGGAAGGGAGGAGAACGAGTGAGCGGCACCGGCTGCACTCTCCTGCTTTACTTGTATTGCAGTCGTTCGTCCTTTATGGATCCGCCTGGACTGATCCATGAACGACTGTGGACAAATGATGTACAAACGACAGATTCTCGTCTAAGGCAATAATGGGACAGGAATCATCTGAGATGTGTACATAGCCTTATAGTCAGAAATTTTAGATCTGTATGCAGCTTAGCTGTTACCTATAACATATAATATCACTTTGAGCAGCAACAGGACCTCTTTAAACCTTTATTTTAACAGGAGAAGAGCCAGACTTGTTTCCTATCAGAGGAAGCTTTCCTTATCACTGTCAATGAACTGACAATTGTAGTACTGTGAGGTTCAAAGACTGCAGCAGATAAGATTAAGAGCTGTGCTGGTGGATGTGTTCTGGCCATATAGGAAGGAAGAGGCTTCCATGAGCAGGGCAAAACTTCCCAACTATTCCTGATGTAACCTGATAGGGAGAGGTGTGCTGGGGGGAGGAAGGAGGAAACACGAGGGCCCCTGACAGGCAGATTGGAGCAATCAAACCACAGCCTAATTTAGAGCAGAAAACCCCCTTCTCAGGTTTACAAATCTGGGTTTACATTACATAAGATGGCTGCATGGACCATATGTCGGAGGTTTTCTAACATGTCTTCTAACATATGGATTCACTGTAAACATTACACCAGAGGGGATTGAAGAAAATACTTAACATTTTCTCCCTGAAAACTGAAATCATAATTGAAACTGTGGTTAATTTAAATTCAGTATATTGGATAGTTTAAAGCAAGGAAAGGGCCCCCATAGCTCACAGGTGGCCCTTTCTTGGACCTCAAGGCGTATTCACATAGATCATTCCCATGCTGGCAATAGTTTGTTACTGATCTGCCAAACTTCAGTAATACATTATCCTGTGCAGTGCCTCTGTCAGTGCCAATACCAGCTATGTGCCATCCCGTTGCTGTTTCCCTGCTAGTGATTGGTTTAAGCAACATTTCACTGGCAGGGAAAATAATGATTAGGGAAAATGAATTTCAGTGACAACAAACTTGCTTATTTGACATGACCCTTTTTTAGACTCTAGTATCACAGTTGCCCCTCATTTATGTCTATTAGATCTTATTAATAAGTGTGTTGTTACACGTAGTTGTACATTTGCAATTTAGCTTTGTCACCAGAAATCCAGAGCAATCAGGCACGTAAGACACATTATTGCAAAAAGGGCATTGCCTGTCCCTTTATGCAGTAATGACCTGCCTGATCAAGTATTTGGAAAAGTATGTAGTTCTACTTTAATATTTATCTAACCAAAAAACAAAAATGTGATATCTTGCAGCTTTCCAGTTCTTAGATGGGGTGGCTGCATTGGTCATCCTTTTAAAACCACACATGCTCTCCATGGGCGACAACACTTACTCATTGTGCTTTATTCACATAGGAGAAGCATTGTCACTCCAGGACAAAAACTATACCTGTCCCCTTATGGATGTTTAAATTATTTTCTGATACCCTAGACCCCCATTAACATATTTTATGTTTAATAACAGATAGAAAATGCAATCAGAAAAGAAACGGTCAAATAAAAAAAAAAATGAAACAGTGAACACACTTAGCTTAGCAAATGAAGTGAAATTCTGAAGTCCAATTATGAGCAATCATAAATGTTAAATTTTGTTACCCCACCCGTGATTGGGAAATCTTCGCAAAGATGATAATGCAGAATGATAATCCACTCTTGTGTCTCACCCAGCTGTACACACACACACACACACACACACACTGACCCTAATTTATGAAAGCTCTCCAGGGCTGGAGAGAATACACTTTCATCAGTGAAGCTGGGTGATCCAGCAAACCTGGAATGGATCGGGTCCAGGATTCAAAACGTTTGCTAGCAAATAGCAAATGATTTTTAAAAATCCATTCCATGTTTTCTGGATCACCCAGCTTCACTTCTGAAAGTGTATTCTCTCCAGCCTTGGGGAGCTTTCATAAATCAGGGCCAAGTGTATATACCTATATATATATATATATATATGCACACACACATTTATATATAAATATAATATTAAACACACTAAAATGAGCTACACTAAGAGAAAATCACTCTGAATATCCATACACAATAATTCTCTGTCCAGAGAGATGCCAGTACAGTGAATGCAATGCATTAAAAATGATATCTGGAGAAAAAACAAACATTAAAATGACACAAACAAACATCTCTACTCTAAAAAGTAGCTCAAATGTAATATAAATTCATAACTGAGCAGGAAAGCGTTCTAAACAGATTGCAGAACTCCAAGAAAATCTCTATAAGTTTCTGAACGTATTAAGCTACAAATACACGTGGCGTGGAACAAAAAGTAATTCATATTCCTGCTTGTCTTGAAAGGCCAGCCCATTAAGGCAAACAAATGAAAGACAGGAGATAATTCTACAGAGCAGAGGGAGGCACACTCCTTCATTAGGAGGAAACGTCACTGAAAATTTACTACAGCAGATCTCGAATGGGATAAAGTTAACAACATTCATTTTAACTTTGGAAGATTGCAGGTAAATTATACAATTACACAAAAGGACCTTCTGGTCACAGGAATCCTGATGCTAGACACTTGATCTGCTGATGTAGTTGCACACATTGTAACTGCATTTTCACTATTTATTTAAAATTGTTTAAATCGTTTACGCATTTTAATGCAGGGTACACGTATGATAGTTGGGTCACAGTAAGAAGCTGTTTGCTTTCAGACTGTCTCTAAATATTTCCTGCCACATTATAATTATTATTCCAGTGGATTGAATCCCATGCAACCTCTTCAATTGAGTAGCCTAGAAGAATAGGAGTAAAAGAGGGGGTTCCTCCTTCATTTCGCACCCAAATGATCCTATCAAACCCATCTTGATGTTCCTCCACATCTGGCACTAGTAAAATATAGATAGTTTATTATAAAGTAGTTAGCATTTCTCACAAGAAATGTATTGTGAAATGACACAACTTGGTCTACAGATCAAGAGAATACCTACGCTGTACTATTTTTTGTGATATAAATGCTAACCCCATTTATTGACCATAGCACTCTGCAGCTTCCCGATCATAATACTGACTTGGAACCCTCTGCATGTTATTCCTGTTAGTGGGAGAGTGTATAATCCCCCGTGCCCATGGGGGGTCATCAAAAGCTCCCACTGGTGAGTACAAAGTTTGCTTTTGTCTTGGACCCAACCAGTACTGTAGGCCTAGAATAAGCATCACCCATGTCAAAATCCCTGGTGGTAAAATGTGCTAAACTCTTCAGCCACAACATTCCAATACTCAATGCAGAACTTACCCAAACACTTATTGAAACAGATATTTCTGACATGTTTTACCTCCCAAGATTTGTAATTCTGTTTGGTCAATGACCTTCTGTAACCCATCCAGGTAACCCTCTCCAATAGCCCTCTGTAACCTTCTTCAGTTGCACGCCCACCTTAAAACCTCTCCATGCTCCCCTAGCACCTAAAACACATTTACCTGACCATAAACAAATGTACAATACAGTAGAGCTTTTTCTGTGTGCAGGCTGGCAATCCCACTCTCAGACAGATTTCTAATGTAAAGAAAATAATATAGTGAAATAATTCAGATAGTTACATTAGGATAATTTTAAATACATGGCCAGCTAGACTGAAGCAGCTGTATGCAAGTTTGGATTAAAAAGCTCTAAAATTCTACACTGCATCTGTTCTATAAAGCAGGGGATCTGGAAGTACAGCTGGCCCAAGGGAATCAAGTTATTTATATAGCCATGCCCCCTCACCTTAAATTACACATACATTTTTAAGTTTTTGGATTTGTGATGAAAGTCATGGGATAGAAGTACCTTCGATTGTAAGAAAATTCTACATCTATTCCAAATACATGTTCTTCTTCAGCTTCAACTTTGCATTTCTTAAGTGGCTTCCCCACCCCCTATTAAATGTACAACGCTGCGTAATATGTTGGCGCTATATAAATACTGTTTAATAATATTAATGTCTGTCTAGTGATATAAGGAAAGTGGAAGAATTGGTGTTCCCAAACAAGATAAAGCAGCTTTGTTAAGAGATATCTGGACATTCTCAGTGAGATTATAGCACATTCATCAGATGAAATCATGAGTAACACAATACATTCCACAGAATCCCAATCTCTTCCAGGGAACAGGAGAAAATGAATGAACGTAGAAGAGGTAGCAGAAAACTAGGGTATGAGAAAAGTAAAGATGGCCATATACATTAAATGACAAGGTTAATGTTTAGGATGTATTGTCCACATTGCCACAATATCTATGGGGCAACATAACAAACCCTTAGACTTTCCAGTAGAAGAATCAATCAGGGATGAAAAAAAAGTATTATGTGTGTTTTTCCCAATAAGCCAGGGCCAAAGTATCTGTATTTTTCCTTCCCTACCTCCTTTATAGACTAAACATGAATGGTTGCCTTCAGGTATCTATTGAAGGCTTAGGAATCGTTATATTATCTCTCCCAGTTCAATGCCTCTGAATTATGGTACCCAAACACCATGCACTATTGTCAATCGATTTTTTTTTACTATGTGTGCCTGTGAGGAGTTTCCCTTTATCTAGTCCTGGGAATTCAACAGGAAATGAAAGGAGGTCTCCCCAAAGAGGGGAAGTTTACTTTTAGGCAGTTGTCATCAGAACTGATTTCCCCATTGGAAGATTTATCATCACCTCCTTATTTTGGGACAAATGTTACATTTATTATCACTTAATGTGTCAGAAGCAGGCTTTACATACAATATAAAGTTGGCCCAGAAAAAGCCAAACACACAAATGAAATGTTTCCTTTGCTAAACAACTGTAATCCTGGTACAAGTTCTTCTTATCCAAGAACCCCTGACAAACACCACAACCAGACCAGGTGGACTCTGTTTTATTCTATTTCTCAGTTAAGCCATATAGCTTGGCCACTGATATCAATGCAGAATACAGAATTTGGAATGAAAGCAAGGTAACAATCAGAAATAAAACATACTTTATAGGCATAGACACCAAATGTCCCTGATTCCAAATGGTTTATGTGCCAGCCTGGTTATGTGGCTGGAAATTTTTTCACTGGGTTTCAAACGTTCATTAAAATTCTTATCTCATCCACATATTCTTTGAAATTATTATCACCTTTTAAAACTCTTTAAGTCTTTGAAATGTATATTTTATGAAGGGCAGCACTTATAATGCAGGGGAAGTACTTCCAATAAAATAAATAAACACATCACAGATGGCTACTCTGCCCCCACCCCCATGGTCTGGTAGAGGTGCCAAGTTAAGATACCTCAACAAAAATGTCCCTAGAAATGATATCACAATATTGGCTGCTTAAACCGCCTGGATCACAAGTAGTTAATCAAGAGTAATATGTAATACTGGATCCATGGATCGAGGAAAAGTCGTTTCTGAGCTGCAAATTTTCAATAATCTGAATACATTCCTGCACATTTGCCTACCCTGTGGATCCTAATTGCAAGTTGGCAAGCTAAATGAATCTGTGCAAATCAGGAAAATCTATCTGCGCATTATTATCTATATGGAAAACTTGTATTTGCACAAATAGAAATGCAGTTCCCTGAATTCACTAGATTTCAAATAGTTTGGTTTGTCTCGGTTGTCCATTTTTAATATAGTTTGAAATGAATTCTTCCATATATGAAGAAATGGGGTGTTAAATGGAAATGTGGTATGATCAATGAACTCTGTACATGCATTGAGGTGCTCAATTTGGGTCTTTAAAGTTTGCAACAATGTAAAAGAAGAGTAAAATCATTCCAGGATACTAAGCATTTCATTATAGCCTACCTTGATCACTGTAATAGCTGACTGTCCTCTGGTTTCTCCAAACTATTCAAAGTTGGTCCAGCAAACACCCAGAATCCCCCAACAATAGGTACAAGAAGGCTTATCCAGCAAGCCACTTTCTTCTTGCAACAGGGCACAGGTAAAGCGGCATCCACCTCTCATTGAATTCCTGGGGTTTTCCTACAGTTGTTCCATATTTCTCTGAATGAATGAATGAGGACCAAGAGCAGCAGCTTAAATTAAAACAGACCAGTAGAGAGGCAGCAGCCAAGGTTTACAATGCAGACACACTGCAATCTGAGAGTACAAGTGATCCCAGACACACACAGTCCAGCTAAGTCTTTAAGCAGAAACATTTGCTAGAAAGCCTGGAGTCAGATAGACTTTGAAAAAAAAAAGACTGAAAGAGAAAGAGAGGTTGTCTCATTTCCTTCAACCTCTATACAATACTCTGAATTCTCTCCTCCCATTCCAGCCCTGCCTCCCTCACCCCTCCTTGATCTCCAAAGTACATTCAGTCTAGGCTCAGGGAACAGGGACCGGTTCTGCCTTTTATCACACACTGGCAGCATAGATACACACAGCCCCCTATGGCTTAAATTACTCTCCTAAGAAATGACGGTCGCCTGCTCTAGCTGTTTTTTACAGATCAAGCAGAAATCTCATGCCTATGGGTCCAGAGGTTGACCTACTAATTGGACTTTGGTGGAATATTTGGTGAGACAGATAAAGCTGCCTATAGACTATAAATAAATAGTCTTACAAACATAGGGCCAACATCCATGTTGGTTCCATTTATACGCAACACCGATCAACTTAATCAACCTAATCAATCAAGAAAACCCAACTCTGCCAGACTCATTCCCATGAAAGCTCAGTCAGGATCAACTGTAACTATCCAGGAGAAATAAGCAAAAATGATTGTTTTCATTTCACCAGAATTGTAGCAAAAACTGCCACATTTTGTCAAAATTATTAGGTAATATCCTCTTATGCCTGTAAGCACCATTAAAATACCTTTTGAGAGCCTTACTGTCTCCCCTTCCTCAAGGTAAATGTTCTTGGCAAACATTTAAGATTATTATGTGGTGTCAGGGAAGAGTTGTGCCTAAGGGCAATTAAATCGTGCTTGCAAATCCTTCTGTCCTCCTAAACCTATAACTGTGGGAAAGCAATAGGAAGATCTATCAGCTGAACAATCTTGGTATAACTATAGCTCATTCAACAATTTTTGTTTATAGATCAGCTCCTTTAGGGTGCTCATGGAAAGGCAAAGTTTACTTTGGCACTTGTCAGGTCTCTAGTTGGCCAAGAAAATCATTACTGCAACAAAAAAAAAAAGATGATGGAAAACCCAACTGGGATCTTCAGCTGGCCATGCACAGCCCAAACAAATGAGCAATAAGACAGGTCTGAGTTTGCCTTGCGATAGTTGGGTCATTTGATGTTTCCTGCATGCATAGTTACTAGCACATAGGTAAATCATTTTGCAAACTATTGACAATTGTTAACTTCCTCACCCATAACCTAGTCACCCACATGGCTCCAAGACTTTTCTAGAGATGCCCCAACTCTCTGGAATGATCTTCCTTGTCCTATTTGGCTTGCTACCACTTTCACTTTCTGCTCATTTAAAAGAGCACTCAAAACTAATCATTTCAAACTTGCCTACCCGTCTTCTTCTGTCCCCTAAACTCTCACTAATCACTCAAAATTCCATATCTCCCGTCCTATTGTTTGCTATTTCCCCCATCTCCTAGATTGTAAGCTCTTCTGGACAGGGTCGTCTCCTCCTGTGTCACTGTCTGTATCTGACATTTGTAACCCCTATTTAATGTACAGCACTGCGTATTATGTTGGCACTATATAAATCCTGTTTACTAATAATAATAATAATAATAATATTATTAATAATTATTGTTTTCATGGCAGAGCTCCATCCTTGCATTTCTCAAATCCGTAATATTGAAGCAATTCCTAATATTACATAGGTCATTCAAATCCAATGTCTTACCAGCCATTGCTCTCATGGAGAACAACATCAATAACTGATTACTGATTTCATAGATTTGAAAAAACTTGACTGTCTACTTGTACTACTTCTCACTGTCTCAGTCCGAGATCTGTTGTATAGAGAGTGCAAGTGGCTGATGACCAACCAAATTCAGGTACTAACAGTACAAAATTGAAGAGCTTAACTTAAGTTTGGGATTACTGGCAATGATCATCTGTGGTACTGAATAACACACACAGTCCATACTATATGCCGGAAGTGCTGCTGTGGTGTCAGCAAACAATTTACAACAAGCTAGAGTAGGCTTTCAACAAGACACAACTAAGACACCAAAATCCTCACCAGTAGAGGAACCAATTAAAGTTTCTGCTACTCCTTCTCATTTTTCTGCTGAGCCACTGAAAAATACCCAATATTTGCAGGTATGGGGGGAGCATGTGACGTTCTCCCCTTCCAGAAGTGTCAGAAATGTAGAAGCAGATTAATCATGTGTAAGCTTTGATATTGGTTAATACAGGACCTACATTTAGGACGTTTAGGAGAAACAGTGTAGTATGGATCTTGGTGTGTTGGTAGCATGGGATGCAAAAATAAAAAAAACAGTCATTTTGCCTTAAATGTCAATGTGCCATTAAACTACATCAACATTTTTTTTAGATATTATTATAAATATTAAACAAAAACCCTAAAAATAATCAAAAACACAACCCAAAAATCTAGTGGCAGTGGGCTATCAGCTCAAATGGCAATGATCTCAATTGAGTTCTGTTGTTGTAAATACTTAATTGTATGTTATTGCTCAGAAATACAAACTGAACTCCCCTCTTCTTGTAGTTTGAAAAGTATATTCTCCATTCTGAATTCTAACATACACAGTACCGGTCTTCAGCAGCCTGGGGCAATGGAAGAAGAGCAGCGAGAGCGTAATCATGCTTTATTAACCCTGCCAGGGACAATCAGATCACACAACACTTCAAGAGATGCTTCATCTCAGCAACTTCACGCCAGCACAAGCGGCACCATCCCATCTCTCTGTTTGATATGTATGTAGAATAATTCTATCGGTATAAAATTCAGCCTCCTACTAGCAGCTCAAATTTTTTTGTAATGGAAATATAAGTAAATGGAAATCCCAAAAAATTCAGATTGTTTAAATGATTTTGCTAAATGTGACCTATTGTGGACTGTTGATTACAGTACCCAAGTACCCAAGCAGTCCCTAGCTGTGTATTGTGTCCATTTTAGCACTGCATACTTTTATAACATACTTTATATCATTTTTCTGTAATACTGCATGAAGGAGAAAACTCTGCTATGAATGTAGTAATTTACCCAAAATGCACCAGAATTTTGCATGCCATCAATGGCAAGCAGCAACAAGATAACATTACACTGGTTCGACAACAAAGTGAAGGTAAGTATGAACAAAAGAGGGCAAGATGCTCTGCAAAGACATTGTCAAGTGCAATATAAACCACCAAGTTGACAAATAGTTAGTTGCCATAAGCATGGCCATGACCTTCTACCCATTTCTCGTATAGGGGTCCCAGGGAATGTAAGAGGGGTTTAGCATTACTTATACACAGAAATCCAGGTCTACAAGGGAAGACGCTGGCACAGATGTAGTGTGATTTATTTTTGGTGCATGCAATTCAATATAAGTCTAAAAATTTTAGTTATCCTAACAGTGAACTCAACATATGTGCTACTGGCAGAATCAGCAGGTAAAAATATAGGGACAAGAAAGCCCACATCTAAGGACTGGTAAGCCACACTAAATTACATTTTTGTTTTTTGGGTTTTTTATTAACTTCTTTTGCTCCCCTGATGCCCCTTTTGTTAGCTAAAGCAAAGGGGATAAACCTTGCCCAAATCCTGGTGTTCACCCATTATTTAATAACAATCTCATCCATCTTTCTAAAAAGTTTTGTTTGGGGGTCACTCCTAGCTTCATGGTTCTTCATTACTAGGGATGGAAATTTGCGAACCAATTTCGCGAAACTATCGGAAGGTCGAGGAAATTATAACAGGAGGATTCACACGATTCCCTAGGTATCCTCCTGTTTACCAGCCCTCTAGTGCCCCGGGCATCGCACACTGTTCCACTGCAGATGAACTCTGAATGGAGTTTCTTCATTGAGAATTCATCTGCAGTTCAGTTCCCACGGTCACCGGGCTGAAAAGTACAGCCCAGGCACCGTTGGAACTGAACTACAGATGAACTCTCAATGGAGAAACTCCATTAAAAGTTCTTCTTCAGTTCCACTGTGATCCCTGGGCACTAGAGGTTAATTAACCTCTAGTGCCCCGGGATCGCAGTGGATTCTCAGGGCTGCAATCATTCTTGCAGCTCTGGGAATCCTGTTTGCTATCCCGGGCACTAGAGGTTAAAGCTTTTCTCAGCCAATCAGAGAGCAGCTCGCTAAACCCTATTCATTACATATGGCTGTGTTTTCCAACCAGGTTTACATTGAAACCTTGGGTTCCTCCAGAGGTTGCTAAGGGTTCCTTAAGCAATGAGCAATTTGTGCTTCTCAGCTTAGTTTACGTGACACCAATGATAGCTTTGGCCATCGGGAAAAGTGACGTTCCTCCCACTGGACAACAATGTAGGAGGGATTCTTCCCAATGATCGCTAATGTACTATTGTGAATATAGTATATATAGCAGGGGCTCCCTGAAGACCTGGAAGTGATGTTAAAAAGGCAAAGAATGACTGATATACAGTATTCCGATGGTTAAAAAAATTTCAAATGCAGCTGAAGGCCGTTTCACTTGCTAATCGTAAGCTTTCCCAATGCTTTGAAAAAGCATGTGATTAGCATACGAAACGGTGCTCAGAAGGATTTTTAAATGTTTTCAACCTTTGGAATATATCATAAAGAGTTATAAAGCTAGGAGTGACTCTGAACTAGACTCCTTTGAAAAATGGAATAAATGACTAATGACAGGCTAATTTGAAAGCATTGCAATATGAACTAATAATGTGGTTGGATAGCAAGCTATGGTTTGACACAATACTAACTTTCTGAAAGCTAGTATGTGGGGGCATGGCATCAACTCATCCCGATTACCATGTACACTAATGCCCACTTATCGCCCCACTTCCCACGTGCTATTGCTACAGCCTAACCTTATGTCACAGGCAATAGGTGATTATGCTGCTCATACAGGAGGTCCAAGTTTTTCCTCTGGAGGTAGCAGATGGTAGAGGTATGCACGACTGATTACAATATAAAATAAATGTTTTACCATAGTACTACAATGCATATGTGTGAATTGGCAAAGTATAAAACTGTTATTTTATTTCCACAAAACCATCATAATGTCATAATCAAGTATATATGATTTTTGCTGATGAGATTAACACTTTATGGTCCTTGCTGATTGGTTGAAGATCTGTTTATTTATCATTTGTATATCATACAGACACATTCAGGAAAACTGATAAATGTTCTTCCCATCACAACACTGAACAATGGTTGTCACTGTTGACTGCAGGAAAATAATATACAGGAACATTGCTGGTTTCACATCAAGCTGGAGGAATGGAGTGGAACCAGTCAGTTAAGGACCTGAACTAGTTTCAGTGTTAGTGAGCTAAGAGGACTCCAAACTTCCTATGACTTTTAATGAAGAATAATTACTACATTGATAATTTGTTGCTTTATACTTGTCACATTTATTACTAAAGCTTGCAGGACCATCGATGCAAACTATAATTACATTTGTGAAATATCTATATCACAGAGCAAAGAATATTTTATGTTATTTATTGGATTTTATCTACTCGGTGATTGTATAAATGACAGCCATGCAACTGTGGTGGGTTTAGTGTTATGGTCACATAGTTTTATGGTGAACCCAATCACCAAAATCTCAAATGAGCTTTAATATATTTCATCTTCAATTTCAAAAAATCTGCAGCATTAATTGATATATTACCTTGGTATACTGACATAAAAGTCCTTAATTAGATTAGGTACCTCCTGTTATAAGGTAACAATATTCTGTCCCTGTCTCTAATTGTGTTCCTGTGTTGTCACTGTGTCAATCCTATAATATATAGATTGGTCTGCATCAGAAATGCCTTGCAACCATCAGTGCACGCAGACAGTACATGGCTACAAAAGCCTGCACCAACAGCACCAATATTCATATATACAAATGTCACGGATGAATAAACAAGGAATAAAAATAATGAATGAAAAAGGCTGACATTTTGCATGGAATAGGAAAGATTTGAATTTTGTCCGGTTGTTTAGATTTTCTTGGAAACACGACAGTAGGTGGGAGGAAATCTGCCCAAAGTAATAAGAAATTCCTTCTTAAACAGGTGTCCTCACTGAAAGGTTCTCCTCTATTCCTGTTTCGGTGAAACCAATTAATTCTACATTTCACATTACTTTTTATACTGTGATAATGATAGCCAGGACAATTAGAGGGGGTGACTGTGTCCAATAGGGTCACATATAGCAGACCAGACAAAAAGACATTAGCATACATCCTGAACCTATATAAAGAATTGGCAATGGCAGCTCCTTCTTATCACATATACATGCATATGATATATGAGATTTATGATGAGGATTTAAAATTCTAATCTTTCATGTAGAAGCCGTTGTGCATGGAGTACATTTACATTATAACTGTGCCCTTTTCCATTCTTCTGCTCAGTCTTGTGAACCATTAACACGTGTCTTCATTCCAGAAGCGCTAACATGCCTCGGAGGAAGTTGAAAAAGCGACTTAGAACCAGCCAGCGGAAGAAGCTGGAAATTGTATCATGCTTTAATGACCGTCTGATAAGAGGAGGTTGAGAAGGTTTTCTTCCTTTCTTTGCAAGATTCAAACAGAATCAGCTTTTATATAAAATTAAACAGTAATATCTATTTAGCTGTCTAATGCAATTAGTGATCACTCTTTTAGTTACATTTGTATGCAAGAGGCAAAACATGACATGTAAGTGCAATGCATTTAGGTGAATTTCAAAATCAATTCCCATTGGAAGACATGGTGGAGAGGTCTGTCCACACTTATATTTCTTAGTAACAGAAATCAGTGACCCACAATAAACTAATGGGAAAACTGTTTTTCTTGGATTTATTCATGTCTACAGCAGTCTTTTAGCAAATATTTAAAGATTGTCATAAAAAATGGATATGAAATAAACTTTATAATCAATGCTAACAGTTGGCACATGATATCAAAGTGTCTTTTTACGAACCCGGCACAAAGGGCCTGATTTATTAAAGCTCTCCAAGACTGGAGACAATAGACTATTATGGGAGACAATGAGCAAACCAGCCAACCTAGAATGGATCTGGTCCAGGATTGAAACTAATTGCACTGATTTTAAGGAAATCCATCCCAGATTGGTAGATTACCCAGGTTCTTCTATGATCATTTATCTTATCAATGGAGAGCTTTAATAATTTAGATCCAAACTGTCAAGCCATTGAGCATTTTCAGATGCTTTTCTAAGTGAGGGCAGAAACACAAAAATAGCCATAAATTCCATACCAATACCATACCAATAAATGCCCCCCCAAACATATCCCTGCCTATATCAGTTACTACATTTGCTGAAACCCCTACAAAAGCCAGTATGTGGACAGGGAGCACCACTTTATCCTGCAGCTACACATTCCACTATGACTGTCAATCCTGATCAACTAGTTTACTGTGCTTCCTACCCGTGCACAAGCAGAGTCAGATTAAGCCTTGTCTATCTTCAATGTATTTCATCAAACAATACCCCTATTAGGTCCAAGATTCCACAGCCCCTCTACTGAGCTTCCTCCCCACCACCCCAAGATGAAATTGTACTAACTTGTAGAAACCAGTGTGAATGGTCTTATTAGTGTCGTACAAATCTGATATGTCATTATGACATGCACTAGTTCCTTAATGAGAACTTGTACATAGGTTAACTTTAAAGGCAGCCCTAACACCTTCTTTTAAACTTCTTCTTTCCACACATTTCAGCTGCCAGAGGTGAAGAGAGTAATTCCAGTGCTTGGAGCTTATACAGTTTGATCCACAAGTATTTGGACAACTTTTTTCTAATTTTGGTTCTGTACATTACCACAATTAATTTTAACAACTCAGATGCAGTTGAACTTCAGACTTTCAGCTTTAATTCAGTGGGTTGAACAAATATTGAACATGCTATTTGCCTGGTTATTAACGACTAAAATACCATAAGTGCAGCAAGCACAAGTCACTAAAGAGTAGTAAGCCATCACCTCTACATTTGGGGTAGTAACGGACCCAAAGCAACAGAACAACAGTCAGTGTTTATATTTACAAAAGATTAGCAATGCCAGCCTACACGTTTCTTTTATGACAGATTCCCTTTAATAAAACCCCTAAAGCATTTGGTCTCCTCCCTTTTTTTCCTCAATAACAAAGTGTAAAAGTTTCTGGCAGTCTGAGAAGAATAATTTATACAACATATTATTTTCGGCATACTCTGGTCAGCAGTTCTACTTTCTGGGCTCACTTTGAGAATGTGACGTGAACTCATTTTGTTTTTATAAGAAACTACTTTGTGGTTTTACATGATTTGTGTCCAGACAAATGTGTTTTGAGTAAGAGAGGTTAGACCAATGATATTTCACAGTGTTAGGCTTTTACTAGTAAAATTAAGTGTAAAATATTTCATAACAGGAAACGGCCGTACTTGAGCATGTCTGCCACATACCAAAAGCCATAAATTCAGTTCCCGACATGCATTGTAGGAAGGTGGAATCATAACTTGTTTCCATGAAATGAACAAAGGAGAAAGTTGCACATACTTTAGTGTCTTCAATGCCAAGCTTCGGCAGACAAAGTTAGCTGAGCCTTTACAATTAATTGTAAAGGTGTGAAGATGTGGATAAAAGCAAGGCAATTTAAACTAGACAAAGCATGGATTCTGTGTATTACCATTGTGGGGATATGAACAGATGTTAAAGTTGACCTTCCACTAAAATGGAAGGTAGACCTACAATCTCTGGGCCTCTTCCCAAATCATCTACATTTAGTAGGTAAAAAATACTCCAAATTTATATTTAAAAAAAAACAGAATTACATTTCTTTATCTCTGTCTTCTGTTGACATTGGTGTTTTTGTGTTGCAGGTAGATTCCAGTGTAATGAAGAGCAGGTGAAGTCCTGTGAAAGAACACCCCAGTTCATTGTGTTCTAGAAGAATCCTCCCAGCAGAGCAGTAAGTAAGATAAGTGTAATTTTTGAGGATGGTGGTCAAAGTAAGCAGATTCTATATCTCAGTGAAAGTCCACTTTAAAGAACCTCTAAAAATAAACTTTATTATAAACTAGTTTAGTTGAAGGACTTGAAAGTGGACATCTTAGTAACTTTGCAAGTTTTAAAAAAATTCATGGCTTCATAATTTACACACAATAGTATAATTTTATTAAAAAACATAACTATTTGTTAAACTGAATTCTAAAAGTAATTATTTGCTATGTTATATGGAAATCTAGAAATGTTATCTGTGCCTAAGCAGTACCCTGAAAATGTACTGGGACAGCAATCTAGTCCAGAAAGTAGACGCTGACCCTGGATGATACCTAAACAAAGATGACAATCATTATGGATGAGTAGAATAATGACATATGAAGGTATTTTCAGGGAAGGGGGTGATTGGGATCTTTGTTATACCTAGGGCCCATTCAGATCAGAAAATTGCTAAAATGGTATGTTGGGTTGCAGTACGATGCTTTCAGTGCCATCTATTTATATTGCTATGTTCCTGTATTGCAGTGTATCACAACATGATTGAAATGTAACATTGATACAGAGCAGCTTTTCTGCTTCCAATTAAGTTATACCTAAAACCATCACTACATATCCAGACAAATGGGCAATCAGGATATCCAAGAGGCAAGATGACTGAAAGCCAACACATAGTAAGTGTCTACTCAGTATGACAGTCTTCATGGGGCAGGGTGTGATAGGAATAGTTTTATGTGTTCTGAAAGGTACTGTGCACTATATAACTACCGCGAATATAAACAACAAAATTACAAAAATATATGTGAAAAATATATGGAATATGGAATAACAAAACCCACCGCCATGTCCCAGAATGCAATTCTCTGTTTATTTTGAAGCTTGGTATAAATCAGCAATCTGGAATACACTTAGCATCTTATTTCCCAGTGAAATAGTAAGCAGAGCATTAGGCAAGAACTTATGCGTTATTAAGTCAGTCCAGGGGAGTCAGGAAATTCTGTCTCAGCCACATAGGCTGTAGAAATATTACAGACCTTCTCTGGACTCCATCTGTGCAACAAAAACGGAAATCCATCCGATGCATACATCTGTATGTATTACCTGAATTGCTGCCAACCAGAAAATGCCAACAGAAAGCTGCTTCACCAGGCACTCTGCTTCCTCAAACATTGAAACTCAGTGACTAGTACTTTTTCCTTGCAGCACTAGTGTCCCTGATTTGAATCTAGGCAAAAACACAATCTGCATAAAAAAAAATAAAGCAGGTTTTTTTGCCTTCTTCGTGGTCAACTAAGTCTATAGGGTTTTATTCTGGGATATGTTTATTTCCCCAGTCTTTTTTCAACCTAACTGATGTAACTATGCATGGAGTCTGTAACTTTTCCCTGTGTTTGCATGGATTTTCTTCCACAAGCCATACTTGTTCAGTGTGCTTCTAATTTTACTGTCAATATCTTTACTGTCTAACATGCTAACTAAGGCCTGGGTCTGAGAAATAGATCTTAGGTTACTTCCAGTAACATTGCATTAGCATTGCATCATCTGACCAAGGTGGTGGTGGTGGTGGGGATTTGCTGGGATATTCACTCCTGGGGAGATTGGCAGCTGTTTCAAATTGTTTCCGATTGTGAATAATTTTTCTTACTGTAGAATGATGGACAAATTGCTCTTATAACAGAATATTTGCCAACAATTGCTTCCTCTAAGATCATTGTGCTAACACACGCCTGAATTCTCCAAACCAGCAAACTACCAAAACTTCTGCGTTTATAGGTGGTCATACTTGCCGATGATCTGTCTGCTACCTACCTTACTAATTCCCTTGGAATTGGTAAGGGTATATTTTATTTATCACACACTGTTTTTGCATTTTTATTTAGTCTTTGTTAAATAAATAATGGGCTGGTGTATAATAGTATGTGTTGTTCATCTGAGGATTTATTTGCTTAATTTTAGAACCTGCTAAGGACCAGTTGACTTTTTGCTATGTTATAATATGCAAAACCTTTGCATTGAAATAGGGTGTACTTTCATTTTCTAACAACTATATATAGAATAGTGTTAAAAAACCAATTAAACAAAAGTTGATCGGCTATGATCTTCTGAATAATACAGGATTGGTTCTCCATCATACAAAAGTTTTCTAACATACTGTAAAATTTCTGTGAACAGTAATGAATGATTCTCAAGAACCTGGTATCACCCCTCTGTGAACCCCTACATAGATTAATAGTGGCCAAATTCGGTATCCAAACAGATATAGCATTGCCGAATCTGGATTCTGTAAAATGTTTTATTGCTTTGGAACCCTCAAGGCTATTCGTATCAAAGAAGAAGTTGAGGTGGCCAAATTTTAAATAGAGTTCATGTACTTTAGTCTAAAGTTGTATGCTGTGAGTGAGGACCTGATCCAAGAAAAGAAACAAGGAGAGGAAGATTCTTGTCATGACTACAAAATACAATCATTACTGATGTAATAGGGAGAAAGTCGTAATTCACTTTGCAGGAACAGAAAAGCTGCAATGACTAAAGCTGACCACATACATTAAAAGCAGATTCCATTTTACAAAAAAATATGTAGTACATTGGACTGCGTAAATGGATGTAAATTGAAAGGACTGTTTAAGTAAATAGTGCGAGACAATTGCAAAGATATTTCTGTGCCCAACTCTGATATCAGTAGAAGTGGCTACTAAGTTTTCTTCAAGGTGCCCTTTACCTTTGGCTTTCGGAGGAGTATTCTTAAGTCAGGCTCATGGAAAAATATTTGATTCAAATATTCTGAGTTTAAATAAATATAAATCAACTGTTTTACACAGCACAATTAGGTGACTTCAGTTTTGTTGACTGCATTTAGGCAGAGCAGCTTGGTTTGGGACTCGCCACATGGCAATGCGGCGAGTCAGACTTGGCAAGCACATTTTATTTAACACTGTTCACTATAAGATAGCTCAGATCAGTACAATGTGCTGTACTATCACTCAATTCTGTTGTGCTGTGCTGTACTGGTGCATTGGGGTGGCTTTCAAAACAAAGGTACTGCTGTGCACATCACTGTGCCAATTGTTGCCATGTATTGTAGCAATGCAAAGTAAAATATTTGATTTACTGCAATGCACTTGTGTGAATGTGCCGTTATGGATTTCTAAGTAATGCATAACTGAGCTGATTGAACATCATAAAAATATACTATTAGCTATATTTAAAACACATCCAATAAAATGGTACCTTGTGTACAACCAGACTCTGGCAAACAATAAAGGCTCCCACCAATGGTATCTACCACTGCACGAACAAGTGTGTTCATTATTTAGTATAATATTATGCAGCCATTCTTCTCTCTGTCATGTGAACAGTTATCTATACACATGTGTGTAGATATTCAATTGTTTTCCACTGAGAAGAGACATTGTTAAACAATGCTCTACATGTGTTATTAATAAGAAGTTCAGTATTAGACTGAGCATACTAAAAATAAAACTGCTATAAGTTTTGCTGAGACAGATTCCTATGATGTTGTGGGATAAGAAGAAAAAGGATGGGAGCTTAAGGAACGAGCCATGGATATGTTTTCAATAAGAGGATATGAACTTCTGATTTTAGTGGTTATTCCAACAAACCCAGGCAAAGAGAGAAGAAGGGTCGCACAGACGAAAGTTTGGATTCATGTGCTGCCTGGCGTGGACACAAAGAAAGCCAGAAAGGAGAGCTCTGTAAATGCAATTAGATCAGCTAATAAAGCTGGAGAAGTCCAATATGCCAAATACAAACAGCCACATAAAGGAGAATAAAGAAATAGGAATTGCAGTCTATTGAGTCATAGACCTGGAATGAGTATCTAAATAGCAACCTGCATGTTTGTTTTAGGTTAGTTACTTTCTAGGTAATACAAGCAAGACATGAATGACAGCTCTTAAGTTTGTAAAACTTTAAAAACAAGTGCAACAATGGAAACTAATATTAGCTTGACAGGTTAACTTTTTACACGACAATTGTACCTTTGGTACAAGTCATCCTTTAATTATTGCAGTTCTCTCCCTAAGTGCACCTGGTTTAAAACTCACCTTTACCCTCAATCTAGTTATCATATATGTGTAGTGCCACATGGCCTTACTGCACCTAAATGTCCTTGCTTGGTCTAAGCCCTGTGTGTCTCAGCCTCATTTTTTTGTTTGAGCAGAGCCGTATTCTGCAGGATCACTGGAGGTCCCCATGAGTATGACCCATTATAAAGGAGAATGGAGCTAGAGTAAGAGCATGTCCTACAGCAAAGCTGTGTGGCATCTGGTGGACCACGCAGTAAAGGTCCCTGGAACAAGGACAAAGTTGAGAATCAGAATGTGTATTCTCAGGGAAGTGGATGCATTTATTAAATGACTACTTGTACCAAAGTTGTCATTTAAGGAAATCATACAGTGCATTTATGAAGTGGCAATTATTGATTACCTGTTAGCCACTAAACTACCAGAGTTAAGCTACGTACACACTTCCAATTATTATCGTCGGAAAACGAACGACGAACGTTCCTGCACGATATATATGAACGATCGTATAGCACCGATCCTGCACATAGAGGTAACGACACGATCGTTCGTAGATATTGTACACACAATAGATACGATCGTTTAAGCGATAGAGGAACTATGTGCACGACAGGAAAGTGAACGGACGTTCGTTCATCACGCATGCTCTGAACATGG
This sequence comes from Pyxicephalus adspersus, assembly GCF_032062135.1. NCBI lineage: Eukaryota > Metazoa > Chordata > Amphibia > Anura > Pyxicephalidae > Pyxicephalus > Pyxicephalus adspersus. Next base: position 13,940,730 of record NC_092861.1, on the reverse strand, counting down.
ACGATCAACGAACGACCGTACACACGAACGATGTTCAACGATCGTCGTCCAATCCGATCCGCCGGTCCGGTCGTTCGTTTCCAACAATTTTCCTCGTTCGTCGGCGTCGTTGGTTACTTTTTTACGGACGATTTTTTGCCCAATCGATCGTTCGTCGTTCGATTGGAACGATAAAAATTGGAAGTGTGTACGCACCTTAAGTTATATGTACTCCTGTTATCTATTTTTACTATATTTATCAATGGTCACCATCAATGATCATTGATAAAATGCGTAGAACTTCGGAGATCTGCCATGCTTGATCTTGGTTGCTCCTTGCAAAACATTTATCAAGCTGCAAAAGAGGAGACTTTGCACTGGAAAGTAAGGACAACGCATTAGATAAAGGATCCCTCTCCCTGTAAAAATTAAAGACAATTTGTTCCCCGATTTTTACCAGAGGCATTGATGTGATAGTGATGTCAAAATCCTTTTGTCAATGTGCTGGGAACAACAGGAATCTGAATCTGACATGAATAGTCTTGCACTGAGCAGGTTTGGGGTACTCATTATTAATCCCCTGGAATCTTGCTGGAAGGATAAAGATACCACAGTGTGAAATACGAAAGATGAAGCTTAGGTTCTTAGTAATAGGTGAACCTTTTTTTACCTGGCTTTAAGTCTGAAGTTTTAATTTACCTAAATAGCCCAGAACCCTTCAACCAAACAGTTATAAATCCTGAAAAAAATTAGGGTATAATGCAGGTGATTCCAAGAATGCAAATGTGGCTTACCCAAAGCCAACACAACACAGGACATGCAATGCTGTAAATAGGCCCATACTTTAATTTGCTAGTATTGACACATAAAGTCACGTGTCTCTCCTTACCCAAAAGCACTAGTTTTTTCACCATCACTAAATGGACCTGCAGAAAAAGAAATGTATTTGCTTTTGGAGATGGGAATGGCCCGCTACACAGTACACTTTAATTCTGTCCATCTGCCTGAGTTTGCTGTACTATATATTTTTTACCTAGTAAACCTAGATAAACAATGTATAGAAAAAAATGTAGTAATAGAAGCATCACTATATGGAACTTTCAAAATGGAGCCCTAGATTTGACCTTCACAAGTTGCACACATGTGAACTTGTTCCTAATGATACAAGTGCAGGGTCTTCAGGCTCCATATTTTTTTTGCTGCTCCTATGTTGATACAAAGCAGAGTGCTGCAGGAGGGTCAACTCTGATTGCAGCCATGTGAACCCTGCTAATGATATTTACTAATGTCTGGCTTCCAGATGGGACACAGAGGAAGGTGTTCACATGTAGACAATATGCTGCTTTGTACAACAAATCAGCAAATTGACAAGAGTCTAAAAACAGGGACTAATTATACTAGAAAAAACTAATAGATGAACTGCACATGCTGGGAGGTATTTTGAAATGTCTGTTAAATTGTATTCTAAAATCAAATTATGGCACAGTCCAGAAAAAAATGAATGGTGTAGTTTTTGTTGGATGCTGGTGGACTAAAATACTCACTCTCTTTACCTCTCCTTTCACAACTGCTCACACAATTGTGTTCTAACCACATGGAGACTGGCACTCAATTGGACAAGAAAGGAAACATAAAAGGAAAGGGGAAAAGGAAAGGTGGCAAAAATGGTAAAAGGAGGAAATTAAAGGAAAGGAAAGAAAAAAGAATATAAGAGAGGAAGGAAAGAAAAATAAAGGAAATCAAATAAATTGAAATGCAACATAAAAAGTAGCTTTTACATCTTTAGAATATTAAGTTGAAGTCAAGAAAAAGAACTTGTTTTATCCATAATTATATTTTTCCTTACACTGTCTGTGTTCAAAGTCTGTGCTAAAAGTAACTATTTGCACTTTGGCTAAACTCTCACACTCGCTCTTTCTTCTACAGAAGTGTGAATTCATATGTTTTATTAATCATTTGAAAGGGAATGAATAATAGTGTAGATGTATTGTAAACATTATGGGTGTAAAGAATTGGGTACATGTCATTGGGCGTTGTTTTTCTGATGCTTGTCACATCTAAATCCTGTGCTTCCATTGTAATAGCACAACATGACAGTTGTGTTTTATGACTTCTCTAACTTAGATGTTGATCTATCAATAGTGTTTGGCCAACACTCTAAACCAGCCATTTAAAGCAAGGTTCAATAGAAACTTTGTAAAGTGCTGAGTAATATGTTGGTTCTATAAAAATACAAGGTAATATTAATAATCCCAGGGTACCTACAGAGGTTTCTGGGGGTTCCTTGAACTGTCACTGACTGTTCTCCTAGTTGATGATAACTCCAAAGTTCTTCAATGCCACCTAGTAGAGCCATCTCCAACAAAATTACTTTTTGTTGTCTATAAAGGTTGGTTTTCTTGCCAACACTACAATAGTCATCATTATTCCATAATTTTTTTTGATCAGATAAACAAGGGCCTACCAAGGGCTTCCCCAAACCCTTAAAAAATGTTTTCTGTAGGGGTCCCAATGACCTAAACTATATCAAGGGTTTCTCCGAGGTAAAAAGAAAAGACAACTGTACAACGTATAGTAAGAAACGTTATTACCATTCAGGAGATGAACTGTGCTGTCTGCTCTGGTAAAAGCCAGAACCTATAAATCTATAAATAAAATAATACCATGCAGGCAAAGCAACCTAAAATAGCATACAGCCAATATAGTTTACATCGACTCATCCAGCCAATAACCCACCTGCCAGCCTGTGACCATCACAGTTTTAAAATATAATTGCAATAAAAAATCTACAAAACAAAGACGTTTTTCACTTGACTGATCTGTTGCTGATTCTTCTGATCTTTAATCTGCTCAATAGCAATATTCTGCACTTTTTTTAAAGTGAGGCAGCTAGACATAGTTGGGATCAGTTACACCCTTCAAGTAATTAGAATTTCTGATCACCAGTTTAGGGAAACCATTGTATGGTGATCAAAGCACTGATTAGCCCCGATAATGTTAAAAAATTCATTATTCAGATTCGCAAACATGGACAGCAAAATCTGTAATCTGGTTGCTATTTTTTTTAATAAATAGACTTCTAAGCCCTGCACATCAATTCAAATTCAAGCAAACAATTTTTAGCATAATCGTCTTTTTTTACATGTAATATTTTTGGCATAGCTCTGGGAAGAGACTCATCCTGTGTCATGACAGACACACCTAAATTCCCAGGGAAATGTTTTTGTTTGGTAATATATGATGGACAGACCTCTTATTAGCTGGATATGGCAGATACATCAAAGGCAAATGAACAGAAAAATATTTTTATACACTATCTGCTGACTTTTTCTAATGTGAAATAATATAAACACAGTCCTAAAACATTAAAGAGAACCTAAAGCTTTTATAGTATGACACCAAAATTGTTCTCAAAGAGAAAACATTTTCGTTTTTCCTTGTTTATTATCTATATCCATGTTTCTCCTTTCCTTTTTACCATGGGGAACCCCTTGAAAAAAACTTCCTGGTCTTCAGACAACCCCTGCATTAGATACTATATCCACAGCTCATAGTATATTAGTGTGGTGGTCAGTGGGAAGAATGCCTCTTACATTGCAACGCCCACAATTTGCTCAAGGAACTCCTAGCAACCTCTGGAGTAGTGTCTCTCAACTGGGGTTCCATGGAACCCCACAGTTCATCCAGCAATTGCTAGGGTTCTATTTGAGAAATTATCAAGTTGTGCCTCTTAGGTCAGATACGACTGCCACCAGTGATCTTTTTGGCTATCTGTAAGGCAGGGTTCTCCCCAGGCCCTTTTAGCTGGTCGCACCACCCGGCACTTTTCAGCACCCACCTGGCTGTTTTTCGGTGGTTACTAAAGAGTTTGGTCACAATACAGGGGCTGCCATCCACCTACAATTTCTTCCCACCCGGCTTTAAAAAATTTCTGGGTTGAGCACTGTGTAAGGGTAATATTTTTCCAGTTGGCCAGCTATGTAAAAAGGCATTCTACCTAAGACCACAACACTAATGCACTGTAAGCAATAAAGTTATTTCTGTCAGGTTCCCTAAGACCAGACAGTTATTTTAGGAGTTTTTTATTTTAAAGAGTAAGTAATGCTGCTCTGAAGAAACCTCAGGGTTGAAAAAAAAACAAAAACAAGGGTCTTCCTGTATGATAATGGCTTTGATATGAATTTGCTCCATCTAGTCGAATTAAAGAAAACTTAATGAAAGTTTTTTTTTCTTTTTCAGACCCTTTATTGTATAGCATAGCATTACTATTTGTTAGCAATTTTTTTCAGCCCTGAACTAGATCCATTGCAGGTTTGCTGGATCACTAAGCTTCATCGATGGAAGTGTAACCTCCAGTCTTGAAGAGCTTTAATAAATCAGGCCCAATCTGTCTCTTCACAAGCAAGGCAAAATGCTAGGTCAATTATTCTGGTTTATACATATGGAGAGGAGGATGCATGTTCATTTTGTAAAAAGGTCAAAAACCAAGTGGACTAAATAAATGTGGCACAGGATAAGCACTTATATAAAATATGGAGGCTTGTGTTGTGTGGATGCAAACATTTTTACATATATTTCAGTGACATTTTGCCCTATTATTTATACCTCATCCAAGCATAAGGTATTGCATGTACTTAAACCCCAATTCTGGGCAGTGTCAAAGGCCCCCAGAAGGTTTTAAAAATAAAAAAATGTTGCAATGCTCACCAATCTATAGCTGTCTTATCCAGTACTTTATGCTCACAAGATTTGCTTAGTCTTCCAGACTGAATGACACCCAGGGTCACTCAATTAGGAGAAATTGAGAATGAAGGGTGCAATGATCACATTTCTTGAGAAAAAATTTCCTTGGTACTCTTCAATTACAATTACAATTATTAGTATGTTCATGCACAGAGCAGTGCTGATATCACTAGAGATCCTTCAGGAGTCAACTGAAGAGGACACGGTGTGTCACATGATTAGTCTGAAGAAAAAGTTTAGTATACTAATAAAATTTTGAAGAACATATCAGGGGACAAGGGGTTATTGGGAATCCAAGAAAAGGTGTGATTTAAATTATGGATTCAAAGGGTTTTGATTGAACGTGGTCCCACGTTGCTACTACTTATATAGTTTGACGTTAAATACTACACAAAATATTTTTTGGTGTCTTTCTCTGGAAATAAAATATTATAGATTGCAAATTGTGTCAAATAACCAAATGTTATTTACCAACAGGCTTTATTGTTATAGAGATTGTCAGGTCCATGGCCCGTTGAATTTGTTTCTCTTATTTTGACCCACCACTACATTTTAATTTGACATGTCTGGCATACAAAGCCTGCTTTATAACAATATGTAATCTTAATTTGAATCACTAGGCATTGGGTCCACTGGGAGCCATTATATACAGCTGCAAACACCACTTCTCTGTCTGTGTCAGCACAAGCCAAACACCAATCCTTTATCAGTACTTTGCATGCCTGCCCGACAGCTCAGCACCCACTCAGTGGTGTCGGTGACATTGTGTGTTTATTCTGCTGTCACCATAGAAACAAAAAATAAATCTATTACAATCCTTTTTTTTACAAATGTTTCACTTTTGGGGTCTCTACATGGACTCTGTTAGGTGATGTGAACCTTCATACTAAAATGGATGGTCTTGTTACTTGAGAACCCTTTCCAAATTACCTACTCATTAAATAAAAAATGTACCTAAACAGAAAAAAATAGGATTCTATTTGCCTTACCTCCATCGTCTACTTGTGGTGCCTATATGAAGATGACGTGCCACGCAAAGTAACAAAGATCACAATAAAGGTCTACTAAATCTTAAGTCTGGCCGGCCTCTTTCCCTTCATCGCCTACTATAAGTAGTATCCATAAGAAGTAAAGATATATTTACCTTACCTGCTTCTTTCATTGTTCGCCTTGATGCTACCATCACTCTGGGTAGAGAATTGGGGAAAGCAAAGCTGGTGAAATTCTATGAGATGACACCCCAGTCCCATGACAGAATTTTTTCATAAAATTGTACCTGTTTTGGTTTCCATTGAAATCTTCATCTAGTGCCAGAAGATGTGTTAGGGGAAAGTAAATCTCTATACTAATTCTATTCTAAAAAATTCTACCTACATATACTAGGTCATTTGAGAAAAAGAAGAGGCTCTGGCCAACACAAATGGACTTTCCATTTCCACTTTAATTTGACACTGAAAGGTTGGCTGCCCTTTTGGAAATGGTGATAGCCCTAAGCACTACATAAAGGCCTGTAGTTATGACAGGGGTGTAATTCAAGCTACTTTTTAAAAATAAACAACCATTTGTGTGTCAGCAATAAGAAAACAAGGAAGCATTCCTTCCGAAATGTCCAGTCTCTCCTGGTTTAAACTCATCCATTGTGTGACCATAGACAGCACAGTTTACCCAGCTGTAGAGCAAAACACATTGATGAAAGATATATTGTTGGTTTGCACAGGGGGATGGATGAAAGCCATGTAAAGAAGTCCAAGCAAAATGTATATTTCCAATCAGTTCTCTTCTAGGTGGACGAGTAAACAAATTAAATATATATATTTTGTTTTTGAGAGGGGTTCCTTTTTTAACAACCTGGAGTCCCCATGTAAAGCTCAGAATGGGATTGTTTGGACTGAATGGCTTTGGAAACTTAAGCTGTACAGAAACGTCAGCCAGTATAGTATAGTATAACTTCCATAATATTGTGTCGTTCTACTTTTTTCTGCATTTCTTTGTCTAATCTTTTCTCTGTCCTTCCCACCCTGCCCCGACAGTCAATCTATAAAACCCACATTTTTAATACATTTTCTTTAAAGTTAATTTCACCTTTAGTCATTAAATTTTTAGGTTATGCAAAGGGACTCACCTATTGTTGTTCGAAGAGATTGTTAGTGAATGTTTCCAGTGGAGTTTTATGAGTGTTCGATATATAGAAGATATATTGCTTGGCTACTGCTGGTGAGTTATTATGTGGTCTGGAAAGACAATGTGGCAAGACACCTGTGCTTACTATAGACGATCACAAACCATAAGATCTACAGTAGCATTTGTATGGTGCTTTAATCCTTTGTTGAATGATGCTCATATATTAAACCCTTCTAATTTTTTCCTTTCCACATTACAGCAAATAGTCAATTGGCTCTAAAGCTCTAAAGCTGTTCACACATCATATCATAGTCCTGTTGTCTAATATGAGTACAGCGCCCCCCACGTTGTTCATAAATCTGCCACAGCAGATTGATGAATGACCAATCAGGGCCGACTGCTCTACCCTCCTATGGAGTAAGGTACACCAAGTGTTGCTTGCTCATCCCCCACCCCTCAACATAGAACAGAATAGCACTGTGTGCACCACGCTTGTTTATCAATCATTGTCATTGGAAACAATTACAAAAGACTGTTGATTACACTGGAGAACGCATTTTTTGTTGAGTTAGATCTTACACTTGTGTTTTACTAATTTTTGGGTGGTGAATCCAGAAATTACCCATTTTTTGCTATCACATCCAGTTTTTACGATACAGCGTACCCTCCATTTTTTAAAAAAAACATACACATTTTACATACAATAAAAAAATAATGAAATAATAACTTGAATGTACTGTTTATTTAAATGTCTTCTGTTCATACAAAGGGTTTATTGTTACTCTATGACATTTTTTTTACAATAAAACATTTGAAAATTAATCAGGTAAGCGGTTAAGGTACAAATGTACGCTTATAGCTTTTCCTGGAGTATTCAGTGTTAGGACAATCCCGCCGGTTGCTCCAATAATAGTCAGCCATCATATGTACATCCCATCTACCCTGATACCGTCCTTCCATGACCTTCAGATCTTAGTGGAATTGTTCACCTTAGCAGAAAATTCACCTTGATGCTCATATTGCAGCCAAGCATTTTGTAGCTCTCCGAGAGTTTCTGGAACATTTCTGTTTAATTATTTGCTTGTGTGTTTCCAAGAAAGTCCTTGACAATGGCTTTGAATGATAATCAAGCATTCTTTTCGACTTCTGACATTGTCCTGATGAAATGTTCATCTTTGATGAGCTGCCGAATCTGACAGGCTAGGAAATGCCAAAATAAGGTACTTGAAACAGTCTCCTGCAGTTGGCAAAGCTTTAACAAACTGCTTCATCAGACCCAGTTTCATCTGCAGAGATGGGAATATATTATTCTTTCTATCAACAAGTGGCTCATGTAGAATGTTTGGATCACCTGGTTTTGGGGCAGATCTTGGAGGCCAATTCCTTTCCACCCAATGCCTCTCACGAGCTCTGCTGTCTCACATACACAGATAAAAGGGATACCTGGTGTATGGGCGTTGCTGAGTAAGAAGGAAGCATACTATTTTAAGGTCAACACAGATGACCCAATTGTGGTGGTGATATTGCAACAACTCAATGCCTCTCTTTGTATTATTATTATTATTATTATTATTATTATTAATAAACAGGATTTATATAGCGCCAACATATTACGCAGCGCTGTACATTAAATAGGGATATCTGCATATTCTTCACAAAACTGAAACTGAATGGCCAATTGGGACTGACCCAAATATTTTGCCATTGTGCAGTTATTATAATATATTATATATATATATATTATATATTGCCATATGTGCATTGTGCATGATTAGTCACCATTCAGCTGAGTCATAGATTGGAATTCCCAATTCCTCCAATAAACCAGGTATGTTATGGCAATATACAAAGCCACTGTCAGTTCTAAAGTACTGCAGAATCGCATTTTCTCTGGGTCGAAAGTACGATACCTTCCTTCCTTTTTCATGTAAGTTTTTCTCACACAGTCTTGATGCTAGGAATTCCAAAGCCTTCTTCGATAGTCCCAAATCACATGCCAAATCACTCAACTCATGCTGATCAAATCCCTTATGAACAGAGTCCTCTTCAATTTCAAACTCTTCATCATTGTTGTGACCTAGTTCATCACCATAATCATGTTCTTCAAGAGAGGATAGTGTAACCAAAACTGGCACTGGGATTTCATCTGAATGAGCCACTGGGTGTATAGCCGATGGTAGACTAGGATACTCTAGGTAACATTTATGTCTTGTGTGTAAATGAATAGCCTATACAAATCCACGCTACAGTAATTACATTAATATAGGCAGTAAAGACAAAACCTGGAGTGAGAGAAGAAAACTAACTGCACTTTCAGAATCAGCATACCTGTTTTAGTGTAAATAAGCTTAAAAATTGAAGTCAACAAAAAATTTGTTCAAAATTGTTCCCCACTGTTATCATTATGTAAGCATTAGAAATGTATTTGTAAGAATATTTTCGATATGTTATTTTTAAATTTTTATTTTGAGTCATTTTCCCAATAAAGACATTGTTCTAGGTTCGGTGAGGATACATTGTCATGGCTATGCTTTGGTGCATTGAATATTCTCACATTACCTGTACAGTAGACAGTATTATGTAGTTATGATGTCTGATCACACAAAAGCATTTGAATGGAGGGACTGGATCTAAAGGATTTCTTGCAATGTACCTGGAGGAGGGAGTGAGTCACTATTTATTGTTTAAACAAAAGCAGAAAAGATCAAAACAGTGGCGGAAACTGCAAAAACGAAAGCTGGAGCAGTCAGGTGTGTGATAAATGAAAGGCACTACTATGTCAATATTGGAACATTAACATATATTGAGCTGAATGTGTTATTCATTGCCACACCGGGATGATTACACACAAAGAACATTCATATGTGTCCGCATTTAACATTGACTTGGAAGAAGAAATTTACCCATAAAAGTATTTCCTGCCACCTTTGAAATTATTCATTATTTTTTTTTCTTTAACAGTTTATGATGTTACTTGTTAACGTCATGTCCTACACTCAAAAACGTGAAAACTTTAGTCTTAAATTGAACCTGTCACTAACCTAAAATTCTAAATAGAAGCATTACCAGTAAAGTAACAAGTATTTATTTAGATCTCACCATCATGGAGAGCTGCTCTAATAATAACAGATTGCTGGGTGAAGTTCTTAAAGTAACAGATCAGGGAGTGTAGATCTCCTATGTCCTCCAGACTTTTCAAGTGTGCTTAGTACAAGAAGTAAAAATATACTTTTAATTTTTAGGTCTATTTGTAAATGTTTTCTTCCACAATTCCCTAAACTTTTGCTCAAAATTCACACATTTTTCAAAATGAATTGAATAAGAAAATGTATGATTTTTGGGAAAAAGTTGATATTTTGTTTGTTAGTATTTTGTATATGAATCTAATTTTCCTAAGGAAGATTGTACGAAATGTGTTGAAAAGTGAGAAACAATTTTTAGAATATATTTTATGTTGTTTCAATCACCTAGAACAATGGTTGCCAACTTTTTCGGTCCCGCGGACCAATAAAACTACGGGCTCCTGACTGCGCATGCGGGGAGCCGGTTGTCACTCAAAGGGGGAGAAACTTTCCCCATAGTGACTTCATGATGCCATAATCCCACCCACCCGGGCGGGTTGTGTCCAGGGACACAATATTACCACTACCCTGAACCTGGGATTTGTACGAGGACGTGGTCCGCGACTCTGACCGGTATGCCCTGCCAGCGGGGTCCTTTTCCTGACCCTGCTCGGGGGCTCACCGGCTAGAGCTGCGGATCACCAAAATTTTCTTGCAGACCACCAGTTGGCGACTGCTGACCTAGAATGAGAAAACTTGGGTTATGGTGAAACTGTTATTAGTATTAATAAAGGAATAATTTGATTTTATTTCAGTGTACCGGAAACATCTTGTGATGGAAAGAGGGAGCGCAGCATAATGTGTAAACACCACCTTACATAATTTGAGAAAAAGAATTGTGTATTTTTTAACACAAGCAGACTGCTGATTAGTTCATATAAAACCCCATTATAACTATTACTCTTCTGAAAATGCTCCCATTAAAAATGAAGCACTTCTGATGCTCTGTTAAATGCAGAATGACATTGATGCAACAACTGCATCTTTTTTTAAATGTAACAGCTATTAAGATACTTTATGATCACTGCTAAAGTTATTTACAGAGAAGTGAGGGAGTTCAATGGCTCTATTATCTGTATGTGAGTGTCTGAAATGATTTAGAGAAGGTAGCATCAGATTGCTACCACAGGCATGTGATGGGGTCCCTGAGACAATGAAGGCCAATGTGGTGGATGGCGCCTCTTCCATTTCCCTGGATCTGTTCCAAACAGCACTACAGAGGACATGGTTACATTTAACTGTAACAATTGCATGCTAAAGCCAGTAACTACTGCTCACAGGATGTTTATGTGAAAGCCAGGATAAATGTGTATCCATTGCAAACTTGTGTAAGGGGAGAAAATCCTGGTGTTATCTCATTATTGTCAGTAAAGTGTACAAAAAAAAAACTGTAATATATTGCAGACTATCAAACCTTTATGACTGAGTTTGTTTCCCTTCCAGAACTTTACTGATTCATTTTCACCTTGAAATTCTGCAAAAAACATATTATCCATTCCTGGTGGGGACGGGGGGGGGGTTGGACGTTCACTATGGAGGAAGCCATAGTTGTCATCTAGAATGGACTTCAAACATGCATGCATTAGTTCATCTTTATTATTAGTGTTGGTCGAATATCTCACTATTGAAAAGATCCCCGGCACTGGAGGTTAATTAACCTCTAGTGCTGCTGATCGCACTGTCCTCAACTGCCGCTGTGGCCGCATTCATTGAGAGGATCCCCAGCACTAGAGGCTATATGGGGACAAGTCTCCCCATTCATTCACCTCTAGTGCTCTGTGATTGGCTGGGGAAAGGAAAATCCTGATGACACTTAAGGTTTACCTTTTGAATCCTGTGTTTTTCGGGTCAGAGCTATCCGAATTCAAATAACCATATTCGGGTAGAATATAAGGACAACCCAAATTCGAACACCAACACTATTCATTACATGGCATATAAAGTAAGGATCTTTGTATCTCCTGCTTAGCTTATGCGGCTTTTACAAAATTAACAATTTTCTGCACTCGTGTAAAATGTTCTTAGGCTGAATTTGAGCACCATGATAGAATATGCTGAACAATTAGTGCAAAAAAATCTTCACAGAAATATTTATTCTGAACAGTGTGTTCGGGAAGCAATTACAGAGCTGATCAAAATGTATGTGATTTCTTATCCAGCAGTCTTTTAAATATAAGGATGTGTCCTTAGGATGCTGGGTTGACTTCTATTTTTGGTTGGATGTCCAGGTGACATCATTCCACAGCGTATATAGTACGTAATATGAATGCATCGTCCACAGCTAAATTCTATTCCAGTCTTTGATTTTTCTGCAGCTCAAACTTATGAATTCATTACTGTTCTTATATTTTATAATGGAATTTCACCTAGAGCTAAATATTGTTATTGCACTAAACATTTGTTTGAAGGATCAGGAGTCATTGGCCAGGAAAATCCAGCAAAACAATACATATAAATAATTGTAAAAAAGGATCGACCCTTTTAAACCTAAGAGTTATTTTTCTGTTTTTTTCCAGGTGGTTTTGTTTTGTTTAGCTTTTTGGGTGGTTCTGAGATGGTACATGCGGCATCTCATGGATGGTACATTGCTCAACCATTTAAATAGACTTGAATAGGAATGCTTTCTAAACAGCTTCCAATCAGTTTTAGGCAACTTTTAGGCATTTCAGATGTATTTTGGAGTTTGTAAGGCAGAAATACAAATCTTATGTGTCCACTTCCTATACAAGACTACTGCAATGCTAGAAATCAGCTCCAAATCTGGAGACAGTTTGCAGACATTTGCTATAGCCCAGAAAATACCTAGTTTAACTATTTGGTTGATACTGGGCGCCCCATAATGCTAAATAGCAAAATAGACTTTAGTGTTTTAAAGTCAGGTTAGCAAAGATTCAATCCAAGTGGCTGGTAAGAATTCTAGCACCTTGTTTTTTTGCCTTTTGGGAAAAAAGTCTTTTTGACATCCCTCTGATTTTTTTTTTTTTTTGCTTTTAAAGACATGACATAATAAACCTGAAGATTATGGAAATTCCTATCATGAAAACTGACAGCTGACATCCCACTGAAAGGTTGAAGCTTTATCTGACCTGTGAACATATGGAAGGACACAAGTTCCATTCAAGTTCCATTAAGTATACTTGTCCCAGCTCTTTGTGTTGTAGGTATGCAGGTAATAGGGGAAGATCAAGGTTTGCTTAGGCTGAGCCAGTTTAACTATTTCCACAATCTCACAAGAAACCTAACAATCAGGATGACCAGAAACCAAGAACCCTGAGAAGAAGAATTTACTGTACGTCTGAAGGGCCCCATTAATGAAATACCACTGCAGCTACAAAGAATTAGGAACCGTCTCTGTGAACACACCAAGGGCTTCATGTAAAATGTTCACACTATAAAATAGAGGTGTTTGCAGATTTATACCAATTACATGCAGACTTTCACAGCAGGTCTGATTGGCAACAGAAGGGGCCTAGAAAGCACACTGAAAACTGATCTGATTGATTTTCCTATAAGAAACTGATCGATTGAAACTCTGAAATGCCTAAATGATATTTTGCTTTTTCTATAAGATGATGATGGTTGACCCACAGAACATGTAGGAGCTCCCTGATTGATTTTCAATAGATACATACTAACATATCCAATAGGAAATCGAAAAACCAGTTGCTTATGATGGTTGACTGCTGATTCACCTTCAGATTTGACTGGTTTCTTGGACCGGAAGTGAAAATGGATCTGTGTATACTAGGATTTAGAAACTCCATTTCTATTACTGTCTGCATCCCAAGTGAGGTAAGGAAGTGATGGTAAAACTTTAATAGATACACAGGTACTATCAGAAACATTTTAGAAGAATGAGGCATGGGGCAGGGTTAGAACTAAGAATGAAGTTTTTGTTGTCTGGGACAACTGTTCCCCTATATTTCTTGTCACGGGCATTGAACGTTACAATGACAATAAGCAAGAGAAGAATACATCAATTTAGGCACAGACAGGAATAAAGATCTAAGGGAAATTTCAACTATCAAAAAATAGAAATTGCACGGAGTTGACCTTAAAGAATCTTAATGTAACATAATGTGACTGTAAGTATACTATGATGAAATTGTGGGATATTGTGGGAATTGTGGGAATTGCACGGAATTGACCTTAAAGAATCTTAATGTAACATAATGTGACTGTAAGTATACTATGATGAAATTGTGGGATAGTTCATTGCTATCAGGAATGTAAAACAAAACTCTTTGGATACTAATATTTCTATATTGAAGTGGAGAGGGGAGATTTTTTAACACTATTGTTAGGAAAACTTGCCCCAGGATAGAGATGAGTTTTCCAGTGGTATGGATTACCGGAATATTGTCCATTACAGTTTTACAATTTAAAAATGAGAATAAAAATGCAGGATAAGGAAAAACCGTCCTCTTGAGGAGATCCAGTAGACGGCAGAAAGGGCTACAATGTGTCTCAGGAGAAAACAGTTTTAGCAAATACTAAAAAATGTTGTAACAGATTTGAAACCTGGTCCATTAAATGTGTCTGTGCCTTATGACCTGGTGACATTCCCAGACTGTTCACTGTCTGAGAGATTAAATCTTCCTGAACTGTGATGGTTCTTCCCCCTTTTACTGTTGTATTGTTTTTACTACTTCGAGAGCTAAAACAGCGAGTAACAAAGTTTGGTGTCAGCTATTGCATCTTTCTGTAACTTTATAAATTGTCTCCTATAATTAGGTTTTTTTAATTGTTTCTAAAATGTATAAAAATAAATATATAAGGAATATGGAAAGCTTTATCATAGTTTTTCAAAGCTTTAAAACATTCCAAATGCTATTTTCTATACACACATGTATATTCTGAACATACTGTAATTGGGACTATAAAGTATATCAGCAACAGTTTGACAGTAGAATGGGGTATTTATGTTATGTCATGGATGTGGCAAAAAGTAGAGTAGAGCAGTATAGTGTAGTGGTGATGAGGTAGGTAGAACACTGCTTTAGTTGAAGAGAGAGGGGTGGTAAGCATTGTACACATATGTAGTGTAGGCAGAAAGTGGGGTATGTGTCAGTAAAGTTGTTGGGAGTGTAGGGTAATGTACATTGGTAGGATTGTGAAAAAAGCAGAGAATGGGGTAGTGTGAGCAATTAAGTGGCAGAAAGTAGGATTGATTAGGAGGTGGAGAGCAGTGTAAGGTGCATTGGTGCAGTGGCAGAAAGTAAAAAGTGCAATTGGTGCAGTGGCACATTGGTACAGTGCTGGAAAGTGGCATAGTATAGGTAAGTGCAGAGGTATTGAGTGTGGTAGCATTCATGGATGCAGAGAGGACAGTGTAGTAGTACATGTTGGTGCAGTGCTGGTAAATGAGGTAATGTCAGTCATGTCAGTGCAGTGGTGGAGAATAGGTGGGCATGTGTTTGTGCATTGGTGGGGAGTGTGGATGGGCATTAATGAAGTGGCAGCAAGTGCAGAACTGTGCATTGGTACAGTGGCATTGGAGCATTTGTTGTAGAATGTTGAAAACTGACCAGTTCAAGGTTGAAGCATATTTTTGCTGCATGGCAATATTAAAATAGAGAGAATAAAGAACACAAAATGTAAAATGCTACAGGTAAAAATAATATAAATATGAATGTGCTGTGTGCTGTGTATGGCCATGTTTAACCAGAAGCCAAATTTGAACATTTTTCTACGTTGTACATTTTTGAGGAAGAATTATTGTGATCTGTCACCCTTCTGTATACATACAATACAATCTTTTAAACATATATTCAAGGTTTTTATAAATTACCAGTCTCAACCTTGGCCTCTAAACAAAGGCTGATGCAGACAAAAAGCATTTTGAGAACCAACAGATGATAAATCTAAAACTTAGCTTGTTACAGAATCCAGACTTCTTAACAATGTTCAACAAAATTGGGTAAGAACAAATGGACATATAGGGAAGAAAACAGAGGAGAGGAAAGAATATACCATTTATTGCACAAGAGACATAAGACAGGTCAGATAAGTTTGTAGGAGTCAACCACCACCTTTATCAGAGTATAATACCAAACAAACATTCTTTGGTGGAGAATCCTTAGGGTTCATGGTTTTCATCGGCAGTGATTGATTCTCCACCAGAGAATATTTGGTGAATGTTAGATTCCCTGTTTTATTAACGCACTTCTTAATGTGGACCTAGCTTGAGATAATGCATGCATGCTTAATATCGAAAAGCGTAACATGTACAGATGTTAAGCACCACTCACCGATATCACAGTACTCCCCTGACAATGACTTTATCTGTTTCACGTCCATTTCCTACTTTATTAATATTATTATTAAACAGGATTTATATAGCGCCAACATCTTACGCAGCGCTGTACATTAAATGGAATGTGGTATTTGCAATGGAAAATACCACAGATGGCCTCACCTGGAAGTAACTGTTGCTGTGTGCCTGGGATCGTCAAACTGCATAGCAGGTCAATGCATTTGCGCACAGTTGTTGTGGCTTTGATAAGGTTCTTCCCCCATAGAAGGAAAATCAAGTGTGCAGCCAAAAGTTCCTTTCTGTAGCCATGCCACTCTCCACCATAGCCACAGTTGTGTGCACAAAATAGTTCTCAACCATACTTATTCACCTAAATGGGAACGGTTAGGACCTTGTTTGAGTCCGTTGCAGAAAGCAAAGGTCCACCACAGACCGGAAAGGGCTCTTACTTTCTAAAAGTGTGTGTAGTCTTTATGTGGGCATCACCAATGCTCAGTATCTAATTCTTAAACTGAAAATCTGGCTGAGAGTTAACTTTCTTATCTCAGCATTCATTCAGCACAAATGCTGACTACATTTGTGTAACATACAGGTAAGCACTGGTTGTAAAAACCACAGTCTGAATTTGAAATACTGTAATTGAATGACAATTATATAAAATATAAACGCTACATCTAAAATTACTTTCAGGTAAACTTTACAATGGTTACATATCTCCAAATGTGTATTCACTGGGAAAGCACAACACTTTAAACCATCCTAATTTGTGTTTTTTTCCTCTGCTGCCTTTGAAGTTAGATAATGCAATTAACTCTGTGATCCTTCCAGAGCCTGGGAATGGCCCATCTCAGCTGGCATTAACAACTACTTCCAATTAGCCCAGAAATACCAGCACTGTCCATCTGGATGTTCCTATCGGCTAAATACAGACCCAGCCGTCATCACCAATAGGATGCCTATTTGTTGAATTTGCGGCCCAAAGGGTATTGAAACAAAATAGGGTTGCTGGGTTTAGAAACATCTTTTAATTAACCTGTTAGGATCCAGGATCATCCTCAAAGGAGAGGAGCACAAGGGATACTTGATACTTAATGTCACATCCTAGGACTATGTTAGGGATGGGTCACTTTTCTTATCCCGTGTTTCCCGCAATAACTGCTCTTTCATCAGATTGAGCGGCTGTTGTTTCCATTAACAGCAAGTTACTGAAGTGTAAATGTGTATGTTGTGCCAAGAATAGACCTAAAAATGAACTATGAGAAAACAGTTAAAGGGTATCTGCAGAACCATTTTTGTGAGTGCTGCCATCTTAACAGAGGACATCAAGACAGATTAAGGTATTTATGCGATTGCTTTGTAAAATTAGATTTTTTAGGAATACGCAAATGGATGATGCCTCAAAGCATGGGCTATCTAACAACACACAAATCTTCAGCAGTTTTAGAGGTGTCACCACCTCCTGTAGGAATAATATTTCAAAAGAATCAATGTTCCGTCCTGAATGGTAATGTTTGTGAGCACTGCAATAGATTGGACCAACCTAAATGAAAGCGTATAACAGTTTGCTTAATACATCAATTAAAAAATATTCATCTTTAAATGGTCTGTAAACTAATTGTATTTTAATGTATTTACAAGCTGATATTTTATATCTTTTTATTTAAAAAACAATAAGCACCCATTATTCATTCTATTTCTGTCTGTTAATTACATTCTTGAAATAGTTGTAAAAAATGGCCTGTTGATTATGTCAGAAATTCAGAACATCCCATATCCTGTTCACTCTTTCTGTGATATCTCCAGGAGCCTAAAGCTTCCTACACATGTCAGATCGATGTCAGAGGATCACTGGAAAGGATCTTTTGTGATCATGTCCAGTGACAGTAATGAATGAGCACAGTACACACAGCCTGTCCTGTTGTATGGAGAGGGGAGGAGCGGGTGGCACCCTACTGTGCTTTCCTGTATAACAGTACATAGTGGATATTACCAATCCATAGGTAATATCCACTATGCACTGGACCACTGTACACAAGTCATATTTTTGCCCTAGAAAAACTTAATTGTTTACTAAGGGGGAAATCATCTTACTTACTTACTTATCAACTTACTAATTTTTTTCATATCTTACCTTTATATTATAAAACTATCACCCTCAATGTTGGGAAGATACACAGTGAAGGAGATTTAGTAGTTTAGAAAAAAAACATCCCAACAGGGCTGACATCATTCAGTTCACAGAAAATACTTATGTTGTTAGTCCACAACAAGAAAATTAGAAGCTGATTAGATTTATTTCACAACAACAGGTGCTTTTTATATTTTCTGTGTCTTTAAAAGAAAAAAACACAGGGAAATGTATTGCAGCATAATATTTATACCATGTTACCCCGAAATAAACTTTAAACTTCTGTGCAGGGATTCTTTATGGCATGCTGGACTTTATTACTAGAAAGCCCAGCACTGCATGTATGCTTTGTGAGTTCAATAAAGTAAATATGTTTAAATAAAATAAATGATATAAAGTAAGAGAGAGGGGGAAGTTTTTATACTATTCAGGTCTATATTTGAATTACATGTTAATTATACGTGAACCAGCAATAAGACTGCACTCTCCTTTCATCGCTGTGTTTGTAACTGGAACAAGAGTTACTCTTCACTCCAAGATAAAGCCCTGAAGTGTTGGCTTTGTAATAATTCCTTTATATAATAAAATGAATATTCTATAAATATATGATCACGCTAGACATGTATCCTTTGGTTCTACTAACTCTTCTCTCTCCTTAAATACTTGCTACATTGTAAAGCTTTTATCTCTGTCCATAAAGTCAGATATCCCCAGTGTAGTATGACATTAGAACAAATGGTAGTAATTATCACAGCGGAAAAAAAGAATAGACTTTGGTTGCTATACATCACAAGCAAAGGCCATATCAGCTTGGCAGCTTGTGGATATATATTAAATATTTTATACCGTATGAGAGTAATCTAGAGACTTGCTTTTGTTAGTGATACAAAACTATTCCATATCAGGCGGCTAAATATATAAAACAATTCACATTCTGAGTTATTTGCCTTTATCCTAAAAACTGCTTAAGTTTAACTCCAGGAAAATAGAGATGAAATATACATATGAGACTTGTTTTACTTGCCTAGGGATTTTTTATTTCTGCCCATCCAGTCTTAAATTTACATTGCTCTATCGCAAGGAGAATTAATTTTCCTGCTGCTGTATTTAAAGCAGATTTTTCATCATAAATGTTATATTAGGTTATTAGAATCCTTTTCCCTTCTAAATAATACAAAAATGTATTTTTTTCTTATCACGATGTGACTGTTAAAACTAAAACCCACTCTCAGCTCTCTTCCCCATGTAAGCCCACATAAGTACCCTATACTTTTTCCACCATTTTGCATAAAGGTACAGATACTATAAGCCTAACTTTAGTCTGTTTACTAACTTTACATAAAGGCAGATATTAGACACTCACGCCAACTAATGAATATAAAAATATTTTTGGTTGTTTTTAGATTAAAAAGCAAGGCAGATGTTGATAATGTTGTTGTATCCAGGGAATAAACTCATGGATGTCTTATGATAAAGTACTGTAAGATCAAAGACATCTACAGAGGATCGAGATTGTACATGGGAAGTAACCAATTTGGGCATTACTAACTAAAATAAATAAATAAATAGTGCTGGAACTGACCGTAGGTGCTCATGATGGCAAGACAAGTCCTTCATCCCAAAATACTACTGGCTTGAGGTCTGACATGGCCATTTCCCTGAGGCCACAATGCCAATTATGATCCAGAATACTACTATAGGACTTCTAATTGATAAAAAGCCAAAAAAAAAACCTGATTTGATTGCTTGTTTTAGGTTCTAAAAACATTGATATTTTTTTTCCGGTAAATGTAATGAGAAGTCTCTACTAATAAAGCAATCAGCAGGCAAAAGCTATTCATAAGTATTGCCATGAGTATATTTCTCAGTGATGTGATGTCTTCTCCATTACTGATGTATATTACCTTGTTTCACTGTGTTTTGTGTGAGGCATACAAGCTTTGCTTCCTCATGTTAGAGCTGCCCCCAGATGGCTGGTGGGGTAATGAAGTGTCATGAAAAAGTGGTACAGGTCTTCCAGTACAGCTCCCGATCCAGTAATGAAAACAGAGGGGAAAACAATAGGAAGATCACCAAATCTCTCCAAAAGTTATATCTTGTGAGACTAAACATTACAGATGATCTCACAATAGATTATTATCATCATTATTATTATTATACAGTACATATATAGTGCCATCATATTACACAACCCTCTAGAAAGTCCATAGTCATGTCACTAGCTGTCCCTCAAAGTGGCTCACAAATCTAATGTCTAAACCATAGTAATATATCTTTAATACAGTCTAAGGTCGATTTTGGGGGGTAACCATGCTGCCATGCTGCCTATCTAGTCACATGTCAAAAAAAGCACTAAATTCAAGACAAAAGGTAGAATTTCAAGCTGTTTAGTACAAATCAAATAACCTTTTCAGAGGCTTCCTTTCCAACTGTATATCTTCAGGACCAGATATACCCTGTGGGCACTTAAATAATCAAATAAACAGGTGGCTGCAGCTCAATGCATAATGCATGCCGTAATAATTAGGAAAACCGGTTGATGATTGACCAAATAGTCAGATGGGCACAATGCATGTACTAAGTAACTTTGAACATGGAATGGTTGCTAACAACACATGGTAGTTGCAAGCAGTTTAGAAACTGCTAAAGTTTTTTGGATTTTCGAGCACCACACAGTAAAAGTGTTTATAGAGAGGATGATGATAAAGGTTAGTAGTAACTGATAAGAGCTCAGATGACATAAAACCCACAGCTTCTTTTATAACCTTTATATACTAGAGTGGAGAAGGACATCTGCCAATGTACAACATTGACTTTTGAAAGGATTGCCTACATCGGCAGAAGACCACACCAAGTTCTATTGTCATTATATGAAAACAGAAACATAGCCATGGCCATAGTGGGTATTGGATAACAAAAGCTCTATCACAGATTAGAAATATGCTCAGCTGTCTGTTTTTGCTTCATTGGCAATGTAGTAGTTTGGGTTGGTGATAGTATAGGAATAAAGAAGGGCTTTGTTGGAAGCCATTTTAAGGCCAATTCATTTGAACGTAATTGTCTACCCCAGTGTAGTTGCTGACTATATGCACCCCATCATGTATACTGGATAGAGGTACCAATGTGTAATTTTCCAGTTACCCCATGTAGACTTGTTTTGTTATTGGCTGGCATCATCAGTAAGATAATGATTACTGTAATGAAACAAAGATGTGAGGAATTCCAGTAAAAATCAACAAACTTTATTGCATCAACATTGTGTTTCTTAGTTCAGTATTTCAGTTTAAAGTGCACTTGTGTGAGGAATGGAGAATCAGCTCAGTCTACACTCTGTATACGCAAGATTTATAATCCATAGTTATCTTACAATAGTAGTATTTTACATATTCTCTTATCAATGTAATTAAAGTAAGGGCATCTCCTCTATCCTTGGAATATAGTCTAAGGTATTCATTCCAACTCATGATTTTTAAACCAGGAATTAGAATGTTAAAGCTCTGAGCATCTTTCAGTCCTGTTATTACAATCTGTTCATAAGATTTTATCTTACTAACAGCAGCAAGAAATAGATTCAGGGCTTTAGCTGTTACACTTGTAATGCCACCCATAATCACTCTCAAGGTACCCACAGATTACAAAGGTGACTACATATGTTGCTGATTGTTGCTACAGGGAAACCAGCAATTGGACTTGTTAAAAATCTGTCTCTTATTCTACTGCTTCTGTTCTCTAATGTTTTTCCATTCACATAGACATTTAAATTAATATAAAAATGGTTTATATGACACAGCAAAGATTACTTGCCCTGATGGTGGTCAGATTAGAGCTACAATCCAACTCCTCTGTGGGCAGCCTGATGGCCTGCAATGACAAACCTTTTGTTCCATCAGAACTGTTCTCACCATTTAGAACAAGAGGAATGCTAGGCCAGTTTGATGTAGCTTAGAAAGAGGTCAACTTCAAATTAAATGCACCTGGTAATGAACTTAACCTTAAAACATCTAAAATAATCTAAAGAATAAAATAATAAAGGAATAAAATAAACTAAAATATTCTAAAAAACAAGCAGAATGCACTATATTTCCCCATCGACCCAAGCCCGAGGTCAGTCATCACCTTACAGAGAAGTGTTTAAAAGTTGCAAGTTGATATCGGAATAGTCATTTTTTTATACATATTCATCTCTGGAGTTATTATGTTCCCATCATGTAAGTAAAAAAAACACCAAGTGCCTTGGCATATCTGTGAAAAATCACTGCTCCTATACAGCTTTGTATACACTTCAATGATTTTGAATCAACATGGCACAGAAAACACAGGATGGACAGAAGCTGTGTCCCCAGGCGAGACATCCGTAGCGGTCATTGAACTAGAAAGAATTTCAAAACAAAAACGTTTACAAGCAGTGCAAGTTCAAAGATTATGTAATGGAGGCATATCAGTGCAGATACCAGTTTATTGAGAAGGCTCTCAGTGCAGACGCTACAGTATACAATGATTACTTCCACTTAGTAAAACTTCCAGATACACTAACATAGCTGCAAACACTACTAAGATTAGAAGAAAATAGTGAAACATTCCGTGTGTCATCTGCAACAGCAAGATGTGAGTTTCTCCCTTCCAGGGTACATGTTCTATGAGACACGGTAAACACAGGGCAATGGGCAAAACAGGAAGGAAACCCTGCAGAATGGGGGGCACCTGTCCACTCTGCCCACAAAACCTCTACAAAAAGTGAGCAGAAAAAATCAAAGCCATTCTAATTTTTAGGATTCTTTTTTAACATCTCCTGACCTTGGCCTACATAATTGCAGATATTACTCAGGGAACGCTAAATAAAATAAAACTTTACCAGTCTACGTTAAACCAACTCAATCCTTGCATAGCCAGAAAAGCATTTCCAGTTGCAGTAATATAGTTGATTATGTTGTATTGTAATGGTGTTGGAGCAGACACCCAATACATTTGTCTGCAGTGATCTCACATAAGGGGGCTTAAGAGTGATTTTCTCATTCAAAAGCCGAGGATGGAGGCACGCAATGGACGATGACCAGTGTTGATTCATGCGTGCGGACATTGCACTCATTAGATAAACTGACCCATTGTCTGTTCTCTTTTGACTTCTCGGCCTACGTGCTGTCCCAGGATACCAATGATGAGGATGTCATACTTCTCTGCAATTAGCATGCAAGTGACAAGTTCAGTCCTCTTTACAGTGCCAGATTTCCTCTGTACTATATTTTTCCAAAATCCAGATACATATTCTAAAGTTGGCATAGATGAGTTAATAAAAAGTCCATGTCTTCTGTTTCAGACATTGTTTGTGATCATCAGGCTAATGCTCAAATTGCAAGAGGGAAATGATGATGGTTAAGCATACACAAGGCACTGTTTTTTTTTTGGAGATTACACATTCCATTTGAAACAAACACCTAATCAGAATCAATGTTATCAAGCAATGTAGCCTTTCTCCATTGATTGTACCCAAAAAATAGCTCAATCAAGTTGTGAAGGAATGTTGGGTGATCATCAGCTGCATAGCTTTGTATAACATCAAACATTGGTGGAGGAAAGTGATAATCAAAAGCCTCCAGGGAAGTTGACCTTTCTATAGTAACAACATTATGCCTCTGTTTCAGGTCTTGGAAACTTGAAGAAAAGCCCTCTGACAAATGCTTCTTACAGCCAGTGGAAAGTCTCCACTTCACCAGGAAGTGACGTGAGCACAAGAACAGTCCGAAAGAAAGACCTGGAACACAGTTTGTCACATGACCATAATTTTAAATGAGAAAACGGAGCTTTTTTTAGTCTAATCTAGCACACAGAGAACATGGTGGTGAAGGATAGTAGGTGGAGGAGATGTTGTCCTGGGATGTGATTTAAGCTACACGAGTGGATATTTCATAAAATACAGATGGAAAAATATAAATTTCCATTATGTCTATGGTATGTCCATTTTGGTTGTGTTCCTGGAAGTTTCTACATCCTGTAGCCAAACCTACATGAACTTAGAAACGTAAACTTGATTGTAAGTGGTGCCGCTCTCCTTGCTCCGAGTAAAGCTGAGATTTAAATCTATACAACAAACCACACTTTCCCTTTTAAAAAAACATATTGCCATGTCAATATGTGCAGCTATTTTTACAGAAAGTAAGCCCTTTTCAAAGGATTTGGACCATTTCCCAGTAGGCTTTCAGATTTTTCTGCATCTCATTCCCTACGTTTTATTACATAACTCAGAACTCCTGTTAGGTCCCAGCTTGTCCAGCAAAGCAGAAGCCTCCCCAGATGGGAAAAGCATATACAACTTCAAACCCAACATGCCAGCATAATATTTACATGGAACATCAACTTTATAACTTATTTTAAGGTGTACCATAATAGCACATTTATAGCTAAAAAGCCACAGGGACTTGGTGCTGAAAGGGTGGTCCCTCACAAGGTTTCATTGTGTTACTGCTGGGCCGTAGAGGGCATGCATTGCACAATAAAACATGGGAGCTTCTTATATTAGGGTACATCTGAAGTCACAGACAGTCGCACAAAGAGCTGAGCATTGCAGTTACTAGTTTGCACTATTATATAGTATTTTGATATATATATATGTATGTATTTATATTGCTTTTTTTTATATATTCTTACTGTAATAAATTACTAGAACCTATTTAATAAGCAATTTCTTCCTTTTCAAGTCCAGCTCTCTGTTGTCAGCCTATAATCCTAATTTCTCATATGCATGCTCCTGACCACTAGTAACAATGCTAAATTACAGTGAACTGGCAAATACCTTTGAAGTACCTGCAGTAAAAACTTTGATATTCAGTTACCCCTGGAGTCCACACAAGTCCATAAAAAGAGTGCAAAGTATGCGAACGTAATTTGACATATTATATGTAACACTGTAGTGTCATACCTTGATAGCCTTCGGCCCTTATTCACTTAGGACACATGAAGCCCAGCCCAATATTCATCCAGACCATTTTGAGACAGATCACACCCTTTTATTGGGGGCCATAAAACTCATGCTTAATGCAATCAGTGGCTTTCCTTTGCAATAAAACTTATTGTACAGCGCCACGTAAGATGTTGGTGGTTTATAAATAAATGATAATAATACAATGCCCATTACTCAAAGATTGTCCTTTGTGATGTCTATGGTCTCTAGTGTATTTCTAAGTGCTTTCACCATTCCCTTACTGCTCTAAAGGCCAAAATGTTTTCTTCACAGGTTGTGCCGAGAACAATGTATTTTTAATAAACACTTTGTCACAGAAAGGATATGGCTATTTTCAGAGACACTATTTACAGGCTGCTGCACATTACTTTCCTGCCAGCTGCAGGCCAACGAAACCCCGTCACTAGACCATTCATTTAAAAAAAAATCCTCCCATGCACAAACACTTACATGCATAATTTACAATATTTTATGCATGTTGTTTACCTGTAAAAGCAAACCCAAAAGACCTGAGACTGCTGCCAGATGTCACCATTTTGGATGAGATGTCAGCCGCCCCAGCAGACTTTAAATTAAAAAAAAAAGTTGAAAAAATAATTTTGCATGTAAAACAGCTCTTTTTATTTCCTTTTCATATCTGAGTCACTAGTTAAAGTAAAGATGCAAAAATAGGCTCAGGTCCTTTGTGTGTGTTCTGATCTGTAGTGAAAAGCTACTTACTAAGATCCAGACAGCTCTGACCTATAGAAGATATACAATACTGTTTTGTTGGATCACTTTACCAAACTAATCGCATCCTACGGTTCTGCATGAAAGATAGCAGACAAATCTCAAATGGAGGAAGTAATTGCCTTCCTATAATATATTTACACTCTATTCATTTCCTGCCAATGTCATTATCCTGTTCCACTGATTAAGTTTACTATAAAATATAACCTGGGAAAGGTACAAGAGCTACTTTAAGCAAAATCAAGCTACCGATAAGCAAGAGAAACTGCAGAACTGCAGATGTGCTAAAGTACAAAAGTAAACACGGTTTAAAATGGAGCAGAACTGGCATATGACTGTGCCTAGGCATTGAGGCTCATAGTTGTATAACTGCAGTATAAGATAAAATAGGACATTGTTGTCTCCGATTGCTATTCTTACCAGATTTGGTGTAAGGTTTGATGTCACTGCTGTTCTGCTCATCTTGCTAAAAATAGGGGTTGTACTTGAACAGAACAAGGACCTCCATGTTTCTACCTAATCCATTCAGTTTATCTTCTTGGACATTACACTGACAGTTATCAGATCACTAGTAATTAGAGGGTCACTTTTGAGGAGGTAAAGTCATGGTCACCTTAACAAACCGTAACAAAGAGACGCAGTGCAGGCATGATGCAGTCATTGTGAGCAATACTGGTGACTTGTTTCTTAGATTGTAAGCTCTTTTGGGAAGTGTCCTCTCCTCCTCTCATTGTTTGTATCTGCTTGTCATTTGCAACCCTTATTTATGAGAGCAATTTAGGCATACAGTAAGTTTACAGCAGTTAATTATTTCCAGTCAGATCTCAGTATCCGAATTCCCAATCTACCTTCCTGCATTTTAGATTAGCAATACATAGCAGGCTGCCATCTTACCCTTGGCAGAGGAGAACTGAGCTACTAAGAGAGAGTAAAAAGTGTCGCGCTTAGGGAGACAGTGCCACTAGGGGGTGCTATGGCTTGCACGGGAGTGTTGTGAGCCCTTAGATGGGCCAAGGTGCAGAGTCTAAGCAGTAACCAGGTCTTCTCCAGAGCCTCTATTGGTGAGGATGTTGCGCTGCTGGTTACTGCCAGGTTGCGGTCCTTGGGCACAACAGGGTGGGTAGGATGAAACACGGTACTAAATCACAAAGCTGAAGATTAGCCGAGGAAGGCCGAGGTTAGGGCAGGCAGCAAGGAGAAGAGGTCAGGTCACACGCCAGGGGTCAAATACCAGGGATCCAGGAAATAGACACCAGTGACACAGGGGCCACTGCGGGCACAGGGAACACAGGAGACACTGGAAGCAACAGGAGGCACAGGGAAGTTGGCTGGGAACCAACAGACTGGACAACGAAGGGGTTAACATAGGAGCTAGATAGAGGAAGCACAACAGGTGTACAAGAATAAGCTCAACAAAACTAGGGGCTCAGCACCAGTGGGGACACACTGCACAAACACTGAGTGCTGTGTCTGAGCTAGCTAAATAACCAGGGATGGTTAAGAGGCTATTTCCTGACTGGCCAACAAAGCTGATAGTGTAGGTACGCCCAGAGTCAGAACTGCCCGCATGCGCAGGAGAGAGGCGTCTGTGCTTCATTGAGAAAGACGTAATTGTGAAAAAAGTATAACTTCATCTTCTGACATGAGCATGAATTACTCCACAGTGGCTATATCTATTGGTAAAAAAGAGAATATTTTAAAATGTGTTTACTGCAAAATATGTACATTTTAGAATGTCCAAAGCATGGCCACAGCTTTACTTTAAAGTCCAAGTTTGGGTATTTTTTGATAATAATGGAGCCAATTAGGTTTTCCAAAAAAAAAACAAAAAACAGCTAATTCTGTAGAAGATTCTGACTAACACCACTCAACCTGAAGAAAGAGAGGCCCGGAGCAGAAAAATACGTGGAGGGGCTCATGACAGGGTGCTCGGATTGCACTGAGAAAGGGGGGGAAGGGGTTAAGTGGAATTGCAGAAAGAGGAGGGAGAGAGACACGAGGCTGAGTCGGAAGTTAGTGGGTGGAGATGAGAGATGGTAAAAGGGGGGGTGTGACGGAAGTCAGGGTCAGTTTTTTGAAAAAAGAAATTTTCCACCCTCCCTCCCTGTTATAAGGTGTGCGGAGGCAGTTGAGGTTTGTAGAAGGTAAGAGTTCTGGGTCACTTTTGGTGGTGGAGACCCCCCCCTTGAAGTGGTGAGCGGTGGAGGCCCCTGAGGTGGCGAAGTGCTGCTAGGGGCCAGAATGGCTTGGTGGTATTGGAATTACTGGTGATTTGGTGGTGTGGCGGACTTTACCTTCCGGACCTGCGACCTAGTTACTTTGGGAAATGGTTGGTTATATTAAGAATTGGTGAGGGTAAAGAAAAGTTTAAATTAGAGCTTAGAAAGTGGTTATTTAATGGTTAAGTTATGTTGTTCTGTTTGTTGTTTGTGTTATTTATTTGTTATTTATTTGTTGTTTGTATGTATATGTTATGTTATGTTTATGTGCATAGTTAATTTATGGAAATTTGAAGTGTTAAGTTATTGTTCAATAAACGGCTGCTTGCCAGCCATTTTAAACGCATCAGGTTGTGGAGTGTTATTTGGAAGGGAAAAGTTAAGGGGAGGGCTGGCAAGGGTAGGTGTGGGTAAAGTATATGGGGGGAATGTGAGGTGCAAGGGTACGAGCTACCCTAGTCATGAGAATTCTACTGGTAACGCAGGGCTTCATGGCCCTACCATCTACAGGGGCATTACCACAGAGCTCCTTATTTACTGTGGAATAATGCTACCGCCACGAATCTGAGGACTGTCTGTAATCAAATAAATACTGGAGAAGAAGAAGACATATATACTACCCCCTATATACTGGGGTAAAGAACCCAGAGTTGGTCTTTAATCTAGCAAAATTGAGATGATTTGTCACACCTAATTCCTTACTAGTTCTATTGTTAGGTTAGTATTTGTATGTGCTCAATGTGTGAATAAAATATTCTGTTAAAATGAAAAACCATAGTTTTATTTATTTTTACACAAAACAATATTACTATATAAGAAATGAATATGGATATGCACAGTGATCATATTTTATAAATAATCATAATATATATAAAATATTGGCATGCTGATGAGGGGGGGGGAGGAGTGAACAGAAAAGTTGAAATATAAATGGAATAAACATGAGTTTTAAAAGGCAAAAACCAAGCAATCAAAATATGTAGCGTAAATCTAATCTGAGGACACAATGCTGTATTTAGACCACCATCAGTACTCTGATGGGTCTTCTTGTGCTTACAACTGTTTAACAAGCGTGCAGTTCCACAATCCAGTCCTTTAAGGGAAAACCTGAAGGCTATCAGAGCTCGCTGACTGATTCTGTATTTAGCGGTCAGTAGAGGTGAAGGGTCAGGATTTGATACAGACATTTAATAGCTGTGGTTGGTATGAGCAAGCTGATTCACTGCTGTAAAGAGGATAATGAGCTCTAAATCACATTTACTTCACCAAGACATGTAAAAGTGAGGAACTGACAACTATTTTATGGGATTTTATGACATTGAGAGATTTCAAGTGAGGATGTCTGACTGAAGAGGAAAATAAATACAGATAACGTTGGATTGTACTTCTTCTTCATTCTGAATAGTTTTTACATTGTCAATGACCCAATTGTCTTTAGAATTATATCTATAGATGATCAATAAAAACATTGTTTTACAATTGCAAAAAAAAAATGTTCACGTTTTTGAAAATCAGATATGTCTGGTTGACATGAATAATTATTATTATTAACTTGTGTTTATATATTACCAAAGTCAATTGTCATATCACTAACTGTCCCTCACAATCTAATGTCCCTACCATAGTCATATGTCATTAACAAAGTCTAATTACAATTTTGAAGGGAAGCCAGTTACCCTAACTCAGGGGTCGGCAAACTTTTATGGCTACTAGGCCATTTCAGGGGTGAGCGGGAGCACACTAGGCCAGACTCTGAGTCCTACCCTAATGGCTCCACCCACCACCAGGGAACGCCCCCTGAAGTGAAATCCCTTTCCTCCGTATGCATTGCGAAGGAGAGGGATTTCCCTTTAGGGAACTTTCCCTATTTACCGCGGCGGCAGAAGTATCAACGTAGGTCGTCGTAAATAGAGGAGCAACAGCAAGGAGGTGACACCAGCTCCGGTGATTCCTAACGCCCCCTGGGAGATCTGGCCAGCAACTCGCGGCTCTGGAGCCACAGATTGCCGGCCGGCATAAGGCCGGATCGGCCTGGTGGCGTTAGGGCAGAACGAAATACCAGCTAAGCTGTATCTGGTCTAAAGGCTGGAGTTTGCCGACCCCTGCCCTAACTACATGTTTTTGGGATGTGGGAGGAAACTGGAGTACCCGGAGAAAACACAAACACAGAGAGAACACACAAGCACTTTCCAGACTGTGTTCTGGCCAAGAATAGAACCTGCGACCTAGTGTTGCAAGGGCCAGAGTCCTATCCATGGAGCCAACTATGCTGCCTCACACAAAAAATGTTTAAATTAAATCAATTGGCCATTTTTTAGGTTCTACATTTTAAACTAACCATATTCTAAAAGGATAGATTAAAATGTTGAAAGTGTTGAACAATTAAATAGAACACTATACAGATCCCTACACCAGAACTAAATTTGGTACATAAAATGCTTCGTAAGAGTGGCCATGACTCATGGGTGGTTCCCATACGACTAACGGACACACAGCAGCCGATCAGCTGCAACTGCACCAGCATGCCAAATGCTTTAATGGGCATTTTAGGCTTTTGTCAAATGCCCCCAACCACTTTTGTGACTTCTCTATAGGGCCAGAAGCTGCCTGCAACATCTAGCCGTCAGTAACAATAACCACAAAATCTACTACCCACCTATCAGACCTAAGTTCTGCATTAAGTAGGAGGAAGTAACAGAAGATTTGGGACAGTCTCTTTAAAGTTAAGAACTATGACACAAATACAAATGTTATATTTCTGAGTCTTCCTTCTGTATCTGTCTTAGGCCAGTGCTCTACTCAACAACTGCAGTTTTGGGGTAATTAAAATCTACCGTCACTTTATCCTAGATCTTGCTTTGTAAGCAAAGAGAGGCATGTCCTAAAAATCCTCTCTAATAATATCCAACCAAGTAAAGCTTTAGGCTGACAATAACTTCAGAGTCTGGTAGGATGTGAAGGTGTAACATTCTGGGGGGCTACCACATATAAGAATGAGAATCCCTTGGTATCTCTATATAATAATCAATGAGAGCTGAGTGTCCCCCCCTCACAACAGCTTTCTGCCAGTCTGTACTTTACAATCAGAGCTGGTGGACTGTCCGGTCAGGGACCCATCACACACTCATTCTTCAAATGCCTGGAAGCAAATTCTAAGCCCATACATTACACAAGACTCTTCTCATACATATTTTCTGCTACTTTTCTGCCTAATCATTACCATAGGTCAAACCTTCTAAGGCTTTTACTTATAAGTTGTTGACTTCTAAGCAGCATTAGTGCAATTACACCCAGAATGGCTTTTACATATATAATTCAGAAGCTTAAATCTTGTGGAGCAGGTTAGAATGTCTCAGTGATAGCTCTGCATTCCAATATAAATAGCACGGACTTGAGCGAATGCTGTTGACAAGGTGTAAACTTTAACTAGAAATTTGAAACAAGGGAGTACCCCAGAGCAACTGTGCTGCCAGAAATACTGTCTTCAGTATGTGGAAGGCAAGTTATTCTCTGTCCTGCTAATATGGGCTCAAGCAGGTGAACATAATGAATGACTGATATTTTTGACCAATAAAAAAAAGCTGTCACCAAAGTTAACTTAAAGGGGACCTAAACTCAAGGTTTTTACTTTACATAAAGGGGTAGACTTTTATATCAAGTAAAAATATTGTTCTTTTTCCTAAATGCAACACCTTTTTTAAAAAAAGAAAAGGGTGAAGCGTCTTCTCTTGTCTTGATCGCCCTGGCCCAAGAGGTTCCAGGCTGCTCCTTCTGGGCATTTTCCTTCACTGAGGGGAAAGAGATGCCAATCTCACATATGAACAGTGGTTTTTGCTGCATTTTTTTTTCCAATTTACAGCAGGGTACCTCACCCGATCTTGCGCCTGCGCAGTGCTAGATCAGGTGACATAGCCAGAGGAAGATGGCAGCACCCTGCGCTTCCTCCACGCCAGGACAAAGAGGAATTCTAGGATGATGCGGGGCCCCATCAAGGGAAGGTCCAGCGCAATCAAGGGATCTGCGATAATAAAGGTAAGTGTGATTGTTTTTTATTCCTCAGTTTAGTTCCACAATAAATGTTCTTGTAAGTCAGGAACAGCAAAATCACTCTACCTACTGAATTTGATTCAATATTGTAACCTTTACCGGTAGGTTATTTATTATGCTATGTTTACATTTTACTGCTGTGCTCCTCATTGACTGTATTTTAGACTCAGATATGAGGGGTCATTCTCTTTGGATGAGTGTCAAACAATGTCATCAGTAGCCCCTTAACCCAGACATCTACACTCCTTGTAGCTCCATGGTGGCTCTTTACCGTTTTTTGGATTATTAGTCGATAGTCCCCAGCAATTTCTACCCTTCTTCCTGGAATAATGATCAGCATGCTGCCCAAACTATATGACAGGTGTTTACTAACCCTTGGAATGAACATTGGCACCTCTTACAACCCCCAGACCAGATTTCAGCAAGGCTTTAAAATGTTTGATCTTTTGTGCTTTGGAAGAATTTTTGAAACATCCAAAACATCCAAAAATTCTGATTTTCTGAACCAGAAGTCATAATAAACAGAATGGAAAACCAAAATAGGCTTTAAAAAGATTGTATTGAAAAGCAGCAATTTATACAACATTTTGCACACCGGTTTGGAAAGCTACTGTCTGCTCTGATAGATGAGAAGATGGAGTCAAAATTCTACAAGGAATGGTAAGATAGAAAAGTTGAATTAAAGCTAGGGGTGCCAAGTCATAAGGTGTAAATAGTCCATGGAGCAGTTTTTTGGTCCCAATTTTTGGGAATGCGCACGGCCAAAATTAAAATTGACATTGGGCTTAGGACTTCTGAATTCATGAAATTTGGTCTGGATCTAACATCATATGAATTTAGGGATCAAATTTACTGATTCCATGACACTAATGACTCCTTGCATATTTACCTCCATTTCCATTTTCTTCACGCTGACAACCTATTGCCTTATAACTCTCTGATTGCTGTTCCACTGACTGATGACACCCTGTTCCACCCTCCGATTTTACTTTTTTTTCTGCTCTAACTTTCCCGTGCTATTTATTATCCCAACCCCCTCACAATATGGTAGTTCCGACCTTGGGCTCACCTAAAAGATTTTTATTTTTGTAAAAAAAAGAAGGCAAGGAATATCCCAGCTGGTGAGACCCCAAATATCTATATATTGAGACACTGACATGTACTGTCTATCGCCATCCTTATGCTATTTTATTTCTGCTGCACTCCTGCCTGCCAACTTGAAGTCTTACAAAAGGCTTTTTGGGTCACATGGAAACATTACAAGACAAACATACGATAATAGGATTCTTAGGAATAAAAAAACACTACTGTCTGCAGGATTTAATCTATTTTATTGGACTGACATGAAGGTGTTTGAAGCTAAATGTGATGTGTAAGCAATTTATCCAGCACACATCTGCTGCTGAGCCATGAATTGGTAAGTGTTGTGGAACTTTATTCGGTATCTTTATAAAACTTTTTATAGTGGTCCAACAAAGGCAGTTTGTCCTCCCCAGATGTGATTGTGGATTACCATCAAAATCATCACAGCAGATGTATTAGCTGAGGCTCTGCTTGTGTTTAAAGAAACCATCCAGTTACAAATGAAAATGTTGCATTTAAACTCGCGTGATCAGCACAGCCTACCTGTCATGTGGATTTAGTGGGTGGTAGTACTCAGAATGGCTCTGAATAATGTGTGGCAATGCAGAGGATGAGGACTATCCAAAGGAGACCCACCAACAATTCTGCAGCTCGTGGACACACCTGGCCACTCAAAATTAGAGCAGATATGTGGAAGGTAACTGCATACCGTCAGTGCAATGTGGTGCAACAGTTCTGTTGTTAAGGAGACAACACACTTTTCACACAATTATCTGGGGTCTGATGCTGAGTAGGTTTTTTTTAATGTTCTGTTCCTAATAGTCCATTCCTATTGGTTTGCTTTGCTGTGTTATGTTAGCATATGTTACCATGCACTGCATTAGGGCAACCCAATCATTTAAATTGCCTGCAAACTCACAACGAAACAGACCAAAAAATGTAACTGCAGATTTCTTTTAATGGTGTTTGGTATTCCTTGGATGGGCTTCACCCTCTGCATTGCCACACATTTTTCAGAGCTATTCTAAGTACTGTATACAATTTAGGTGCATTTTGAATTTGGGTGCCTTTTTTGGTGTGTGTTACTGCAACACAATGGTATGAGTGGGTCCTGAAGATGGAAGTCAGTAATTTAAGTAGATATTGATAATCTACAGGGACTGCTCAAAGCTGACGACTCAGAAAACATGAATGCAAACCAAAAAGATCATGAAGGCTTTCTTAGTTCAGGGCAGTCATGAAACAGCAAAGATCAATGCAGACACTGGATTTTCGCCACCTGAGACAAAGATTTAAGATCGTCTCAGATAATATTTAGTAACAGCACAGGTGTCCTACCATGTTGTTTACCATGCCAGAACACTACGTGACCACACTTCTGCTGGGCATCAGAGGACAGGCACAGGAAAGAATCTATTATGATCACGGATCAAAGAACAAGTGATGCACACAGCACTATTTTGTTCTATGGAGAAAGGAGGGAGAGGACAAGCAAGCAGCGCCCTGCTGTGCTCTCTCCCATAGGAGTGAACAGCAGTTGTTCCTGATTGTTTGTTCGTCAATCTTCTGTGGCAATGGGAGGCCACTGTTCACATGCCAAAATGGCCATGCTTGTCTTGGGCAACTATAATCTGATGTGTGTATGTAGCCTAATCTTACATATTGTTTTTTTAGGTTACAGGAAATAGCAGGTTATACCTTCTTCTCATCAACCCAGCCCCCACCATCCTGCCCCTACCCCCCTTACACCCTTGTCTCTTCTCTATTGAATGGCAGTAGCCAAGAAGCCTGTCTGTGCAGTGACCGTTTGTAAAACTTTCACCCTAAACAATTACCAAGGATTGCTCTGAGCAGCTTTACATGGCCTAAAACCAAACTGCTGTTTACTTTAATTGAAGCAGATCTGTCATTCCAATACAGAAAGTGACAACAGAGGCCTGAGGGCAACAAACACTGACTACGTCCATGTGGTCCATCAACTATTTCCCTTTAGTTTTTTTTTTCTAAAACCTATCTTTATCCTTGCTATCTTTGAATTCACTTTCTGTTGATTAACTCACTACCTCAGCTAGAAGTCTCTTCTAAGAATCCACAACTTTTACTAGTTTCAGGTCATGTTGACATGTTTGTAATCTCCACATTGCTCTACCAAGAGTAATGTGCAATTGGGTATTCTTATATTTTCAAATGAGACCTATGTGGCTGCCACTGAAAATTTGACAAATAGTCTAATATTGTAATATGTTAAATGAGGGTTAAAGGATAACAATTCTAAAAACAAGCTAGTACCTAGAAGTGTGTGGTGTAAAGCTCGAAGTTAGCTGCTGACCCATATTACTTTGTAGTTCTGAGCAGCACAGCAAACTCCAACGCTGAGTCTGAGGAACCTTAATAGAAAATGACAAGCTGGAGACTTGAGTTCAAATCAAAGCAGACAATGCCTTGATTTGGGAATAATAGAAATGTAGACAATCTCTGTGACAAGGGGAGATCAGAATTGTCATTTTATGTATTTGTGCATATAAATATATATATACATACACACACATACACGCAAATATTTTTTTCTTTTTTTTTTGCAAGCATACAGTAAAGTAGAAGGTGAACACTTATCAGGACTTGGCACAAGATAAAAGAGAAACCAACAGTCTGTTACTGTAGATTTAATGTTTCGGGGAGGTGCAGTCACACCTTGAGAAATGTGGGATGTGTTCTGTCGAAACGTCAGATCTACAATTATAGACTCTAGCTTTCTCTTTTACCTTGTGCCAAATCCTGATGAATTACTGATGCGCTCACTGTTCTACAGACTTTTTTTTTATTGCTGTAGTTCAGTAACACATAATACAGTATCTCTTCCTCACCTCAGGCCCACACCACACACCCTTTTGTTTAAATCTCCCATTCATTCCAATAGGCTGTCCATATTGGAGCCTTTTCTTGACTCCTTGACTTCTAGGCTCCAAAGAAAACCCATCCTATACTGTATGGAAAGTGTTAAAAAACACATAATCATCCAAAATGCCTTCTAAAAGACCAAGAATGGTTAAAAAAGCCTATTTATATCTGTCTGGCATTTTTAACACGTGAAAACCAGTTGTATACCTAAACGCTGGGTATAGCTGCCTATAGAAGGGAGATGATACTAGCTAGGCAACAATCTCACAATGATCAGAGATAAGCATATCATTCATTATGGGAAAACCAGAATATTTATATTAGCGATTTTGGGGGCAACAGATTGTTACAGAAATGATTCTATTGGGAAGCAATTTGATATTGATGATGGTCCATGGTGGAGAAGATTAAGGTGGCATCCAATACCAGTGATGGTATCCTAGCAGGAATCATAATATTGATGGCACCCCACAGAAAATGTATTATTGTAGAATTCTGTGGAGGAATAGATTTTAAACAAATGCATTCCATAAAGACTGTAACCATACTATATATTTTGCTTTATTATAAATATAATAAACTTTATGGCAGCTTCCTGAAGCCTTCTGTTTCCAGCAAGTTGACTTCAAGTGCTCCAAAGCAGCCTTAATTGTCCTTTTTAACATTGAGGAATAACTTTCAGGTTTTAGGGAACCCCTACTATATTTACTATATCCACAGCTCACAGTGCATTAGTGGGGTGGTTAGTGGGAAGAATGCCATCCTAGTGGTAACTGACCTGAGGCACATTGCTCAAATAACTCCTAGAAACCTCTGGTTGATAATCACTGCTCTACAGTGTACCAGCACCTTAAATGAAAACTCCACTGTGGTCAAGAAATGTATATACACAATTACTGAATCAACATTGAATTTTAAAGCAAGTTAATGTTTTATATAAATGTAAAAAATATGAAATGTTGCCTTCTTGCAAGCCTTGATACTGCAGTTACTGTATGCAATGCTTCTCTCTAAGACTGATATCACGTGGGAGATTTAGTATTTTTTAAATAGATTTCATCATAGCTTTACTTAAAAAACGAATAACTTACCATTTGTATAGCAATTTGTAGCTCAGACGCTCAGCAATTAGGAATATGCAGAGTATGCCCATGTGACATCAGCTTTATGGTCTTTTCTATAGGATTTTGTACTCAGGCTGCTTTATTAAAGCAAATTATAGGACTTTGAACACCTTTTTTTAATACACCTAGAATGTACTTAGCTGATTTAGACTAAAAGTTCAATTGGGTTTCCAGTTATCCAAAATCTCAGGGGTTGAAGCAAGTTGTCATTGTCTTATTTTCCCAGGCGTGATGAGACATGTAAGTGAAGTAGACATTTCCTCTTTTCTAGGCTCCCGTTTGTCTTTTACATTTGATAACCTGCTTTAACAACTGGACATTTTTTACAGAACCAGCAAAACAGTAAAGAAACGATGAGGCTGCAAAAATGCTAAACCAAAATCGGGCTTGAGATAAAGTCAGATTTTATCAATGTTATCTTCTTGCTTCAGGGGCGAACTGAATGACAGCATTCTGTGTCAAATGTAAGGGAAAAAATCACTGTATATTTTCATCTTCTTTAAACTCAGAAGCATAAAATTCAACCAGACTCTGTTTGTAGCACATTCTGATTTTATCTAAAGTGAATTTCTGTCTGTCAATTGGAACACCCATCAGGTATCGTAATCCGGGGCTCTCCCACACCTTCAGTCTAGGGTTGGTAGCTGCATGGCAGGCAACCATATTTACACATGCCTAGCAGAGCAAATCCTAAAACAGCCACTTTGCAACTAAAAGCAAATTGCTTTTAGCAACCATATCATGATCTGCCACAGCCGCATGCAAAGAATGGTTCTCAGCCTGCAGCAGAGTGCTATATATCACCAAAAGTCTAAAAAAGACCCTTACCCTATCCTTGTGCTCTGGTAAACTTCAGGATTTCCTATTACTTTAAGGAGTCTATTTATAAATGTTCTCAACCAAAGTTTAATCAACTTTTCCCAACTTACCAGGTTACTCTGTAATACTGGACTTTAATTAGGCTGTGGGTCATTAAGGGAATCATTTGCGTGGCTGCCGACTATTCTGTAAGGAGGAAAATACCCAATATTTTTTATGGAAGTTTGACAGATTCTTTCTATCTTGTACTGTGCTTGTTAAGCTTTCCAACCCAATGAAATTTAATTGATAAAAAAGAATCCCCCCATGAATTACCAATAAAACTTTGGACATGGCGTGTCACTTGACTAAAAATTTAGGGGAGTATTTGGGGTATTTACATTTTTTTGCAGCAATGAACTAGGGGAGTTGGGAGGAATTGTTTTTTTTGGGTGGTCCTTGCCCAGAGTGCCTATCAATTATTCTGGTATTGCATTTGTTGAGGTGGCCTACACACAGATATATATATATATATATATATATATATATATACACATGCACGCATTTAAAATGTACTAGTCATGCAATTAAGTGTAATATCTATATATAGAGATATTTATTTGAATTTAGCTGGAAACTCTTTTTTATTTTCCAATACATTTATCTGTTTTTTTTTCTTTGTTGCAGATCCATATTGTGATAGAAGCCGCTGACCCTGACAAGTAGAAGCAACTGCAAGCCTTGAGGCCAAAAACAGTCCTCATTTTTCAGAAACTCTTTAATTCTTTTCATGCATAAAACCCACATGTGTCCAAGACAGGAAAATAGTATTGAAATAAGTATCTGTCCCCTCTAGGCTTTTATAATCTAACATCCATGCATTTGTCACAGAGTAAAAGAGAGAGAGCTCTGCATACAATGTTTCTTATTGCACAGCATCATCTGCTGGGCCCATATAGTACAGCAGTAACAGGTATTACCGGTAGTATTTGTCTGTATTTGTGGCATATACAATACCATACCTACATAGCAAGGCTGGAAGAAGTTTATCAAGTGTAATCTGTATATTGCATATATTTTTATTATATATTATATTATATTGCATTCTATTTTTATGCTTATAATGTAAACAGTAAAAAAATGTTGTTAGGCTTTCCAAAAGAATTCAGTTTAAATTGACTCTGTTGCTCTGATAATGAAAATAATATATGGAACACAGGACACATTAACAATGTATTTGGACATAGATACAAGGTTCCTCTTAAGATACTCTGAGCTTCCCCAATGAGTGCTCAGCTTAAATACCAAGTGGTAATAAAAGATCTGTTAGTCTGGTATATCTTTAGTGTTTTTCTGCATTGCATAAAACTAGTACAGAGCTCATGTGTTTCAACCAACTTTTTTTATTATATCCATCCTGACCATCATTATAAGTCACTATATACTTTTACAGTGTTCTTAAATAGATTGGGAGCAGTATAACAAAAAAATGTTTTCTGAACCAATTGCGGCACTATCAGAAATGTGTTGCTTTGAGTGCTAATGGCTATATGTGTAAAGTAGGGGTGGGCTGTTAATTCATAGGGGCAATGGAAGACTTATGATCTCTTTCATTGGATGTGAGTTGTGCAGGTGCCCAATCCAGATGATCTTTACCAAAGAGGGTGGGGGTAGCACAGTGGCTCAGGGGTTAGCCCTCTTGCCTTTGCCTAGGTCCTAGGTCCTAGGTTTGAATCCCAGCCAGGACACCATCTGCATGGAGTTTGCAGGTTCTCCCCATGTCTGCATGGGTTTCCTCCCAGATACCAGTCCTAGGTTTGAATCCCAGCCAGGACACCATCTGCATGGAGTTTGCAGGTTCTCCCCATGTCTGCATGGGTTTCCTCCCAGATACCAGTCCTAGGTTTGAATCCCAGCCAGGACACCATCTGCATGGAGTTTGCAGGTTCCCTGCATGGGTTTCCTCCAGTTTTCTCCCACATCCTAAAAACATGCAGTTAGATTAATTGGCTACCCCCTAAATTGACCTTTGACTGTAGTAATGACATATGACTATAGTAGGGACATTTGATTGTGAGCTCCTTTGAGGGACAGTTAGTGACATGACCATAGATTTAGTACAGTGCTGCATAATATGATGGTGCTATATAAATACTGTATAATAATAAAGGGAGTGGGGATACAAGAAGTTCTAGCATAGGGGTCATTTGGCGACTATGTCCACCATTGGCCTGCTCCAGTGGAGAAAGTCTGGCCCATTGAAGGAGTCATTATAAGCTTTCCCTGCTATACCACTAATAAAAGCCCAGTTATTCATCAAGGTTGCATAAGGTGCTGCAGTTCATTCCTACATGGCAAAACACAAAATATAAACAGGTAAAAGGAGATATAATCTGTAAGTGAAATGCAATAAACATTGTGCACAGTGTATTCAATGTCTGAATTCACTTTTTTAAAGACAATAATGATAATCAAAAAAGATGTGATCACCTCTTATGTCTTTTGACACCTCCAAGCCAAAACCCATCCTCCTGTATTCTGGCCTGGCTACTCAAATTACCTTCCAAATTACATAGTTAGCAAGACAAAAAGCTAAAAGTATAAACAAAACATTATACATTTTGAGTTTTTTCTACCTTATAAGAAACATGACCCTCTCCAATGCAAAGAACCAGTAACTGATGTGACATATAGCAGCTGGAAGTGGCACAATAAAACAGATAATGGAGAGATATGTCATAATCTGGATCTTCACTCTTCTTCAATAAGTAATATAATCTAGGTCTGTTGAGGAATTTGGGAGGGACGACCCCCATACCTCCAGACCAGATGCTTTCCATATCCTTCATTCTACGCTCACCGGAGTATCAGCTTGCGAGGTTATGGGAAATGATCAGGGGCTCTGTGTAGAGGAGCCGGACCACTTTGATGTAAATGAAGAAGGTTTAGCAATGTAAACGAGTCATTGTGTGATTCAGAAGAGAATACTATACAAAGGCCTCACAGTGAGGGCCAATATACAGACATTTGTTGTGGTAAACCACACCATTAACCTGAATGTGCTATTAATACACGAGGTGGGAAGAAACGTATGTCCAGTAGGAATTAGTCATTATAATGGCCCATAAATGTCATCAGTGATAAGTATTTAATATTGCAGGCAGCAGCATCAGTAAACTGTGAAGACGGCAAGAAATAATTTATTTTTAGCAGAAATGACAACTCACTTAAAGTCCAGAGTCTCCCCGTTTTTTACTTCTTTCACCCTACATAATATACATTCTCCCTTCACTCCTCTGATTCACCAACCTTACAGTCAGTGTGAGCAGCAGACAGCTAGAAAATGCTAAATAAATGAAAAAACATTTATTTGGCATTTTTAATAATGAATAATGAACTCCAAGCTGGGACACATGTAGATAGAGTGTAATTCATAATCAGAGTAAAATATAGCAACCAATCAGATTTTATCTTGCACTTGTCTGATTGCTGCAAATTAAATGTTAAATAGTTTTACACTCAGGAATTATTTATTCAATGAAGATTATGTAACCGCGGTGGGTATACAAAAAATGGATGGTCAAGAAAAGCCTCTTCTGTCTAATCCAGGTTTTTCATCTATTTTTACCTTCATGTGAAAAGGAAATACCGATGAAAAAGGAATGGCGTTACACATGTAGTACCCAGCTCTGTTTACACAGTGATTACACATTGATGTATGGAGACCATTATACAAACTTTGCTACATCCCTCCTGTAGGAGCTTCAGATCATATTTCAGTTCATTGATGTTTGGTGTTCACATCACTAATCATAAATGTATATATGGATACTAAATCCAGCTACCCAAACAATGTTGTAATAAATGACTGTGTAAATTATATATTCAGCAGAGAATTATCATCTGTGCCAGCCAAGCAAAATGTTTTCTATTGGACTTTGTGAGCAGGAGTGAGTATAGGAAGCCTATGTACTGTACCTTATGGGGTAAACATTGAAATGGCCACCAGAAGCCTCAGATAAACTACCTGTGCAATGGAATTTAAATTTGCAGGTTTACTAAATCACAGGAGCAGCCTGGAAGAGCAGTTCTAACTCCATAGAAGTAAGTTATATGACCGTTTAAAAAAATACAAATTTGCAATATGCTATTTTTGTTTCAGGGCCCTGAAAGCAATTTTTTACTCCACTGAAGAATGAAGGATAGAGCTGTGTTCATGGAGGACACGTCAAGCCATAACCACTCCTTCACCTCATTCACACAGACAGATAAAAGCAGAATGGGGTTCGAGGAAGGGTAATAGCGTTGGACTCCCATCCTTTGGTTACACATTGATAAGGATTACAATAGACTTAAGGTGCGTACACACTTCCAATTTTTATCGTTCCAATCGAACGACGAACGATCGATTGGGCAAAAAATCGTTCGTAAAAAAGTAACCAACGACGCCGACGAACGAGGAAAGTCGCTGGAAACGAACGACCGGACCGACGGATCGGATTGGACAACGATCGTTGAACATCGTTCGTGTGTACGGTCGTTCGTTGATCGTCCATGGGCTGAGCATGCGTGATGAACGAACGTCCGTTCACTTTCCTGTCGTGCACATAGTTCCTCTATCGCTCAAACGATCGTATCTATTGTGTGTACAATATCTACGAACGATCGTGTCGTTAACTCTATGTGCAGGATCGGTGCTATACGATCGTTCATATATATCGTGCATGAACGTTCGTCGTTCGTTTTCCAACGATAATAATTGGAAGTGTGTACGTAGCTTTTAGAATAAGCTTCCCTGTTTGCATTTTTTTGCTGTCATGGATTTCCCCCAATCAAACATCAAGTGTCTTTAAATGCATTTTCCATTGTGAAGTGACAATTAAGTGCAAAAACGGTTGTAGCTGGGGCCCCAGGACGTCCATTTGGTCCTAGATGCCAGCCTAGCGTTGCCTTGTGACTGATCCAACTCTGTTTCCAATTTTTTTTTCTCTTTGTTCAATATGTCACCATTTACGACAACCTATTGTATTTTTCTCATTCTTCAACCTTGCTCACTAATACAAAAAACTACT
This sequence comes from Pyxicephalus adspersus, assembly GCF_032062135.1. NCBI lineage: Eukaryota > Metazoa > Chordata > Amphibia > Anura > Pyxicephalidae > Pyxicephalus > Pyxicephalus adspersus. Next base: position 13,897,456 of record NC_092861.1, on the reverse strand, counting down.
AATTCAATTGAAAATTCTGTATACATATGTACACCTGCAAGAAGATCTTGAAAAAGCCCAAATATTGCCTAGGTACATGTTTTTTCCTTTTGTTAATGCAGAAAAAGGTGACTGTGTACAAAGGGCCTCCCCCGACCCACTAATACTCCTCCATAGCTCCTTGTTCCTCTGATGTGGGCCCAAAATCAGCAACAGTAATATCAGATATGTGGCAGTCTGAGTCTAGACCTGGACAACATCATCACAGGGGAGCAGACGACTTGCTCCCTGTACTCTGTGCCAGGTATTCTTTCCTGCTGAGAGGGAGTATGGGTAAGGTGAGTATGTAAAGGGGGGAAACCCTTTGAAGAGTCTGTCATTTTACCCTGCACGTAAAAGGTGAAAGTGTTTCTGTGACTTTTCATATTTCTATGTAAAAGCAGCAATTTATTTTATGAACAGTTGGATCTTCTTGTGCTACCATTGACTTTGCTAGCCAACATAAAAATAATATAGAAACAAATAAATATTACAAAAAAGAAAAAGACTGTAAAGCAACAATAATATGAAGTCAGCAATATAAAACTGGATGTGGGATAATCATAAAAAGAAATTCTGATAATTCTCTTTAGAGAAAATTGGTAAAAAACTTTGAAACATAAATATAGGCTTTATGTTAGTTTAATTGAAATACATATAATTAGTGTCTAGTTAGCCTGAATGGGCTTGCCCGTATGATCCTCATGAAACTCATGAAGATGAAGTTGTATTGGCATAAACCCAGCCCGACTCATTCACCCATATCACTGCCTACAAGAGAAATACATTGACTGTACAGGGAGAACAGGAATGTTCCAAAGCATATCATTCTGAAAACTGTTACTCAGTAAACCACAACAGTTTAAGCTGAAAGGCGTGAAATCCCAACTCCCCTGCAACATTGCATTCCTGGGTGCAGCTCCCACCAGGGACATTACGTGTTACTTGTATGTTTTCAACGAACGTGTGTAAGGTTTCCTCCAAGGTCCCCAACTTTTCTTTAGATAATCCCACATGTGTTGCATGCAATATACCTTATAACCATTAGGAAAAGATTTATTATTTTGTTTCAGGCAAATGCATACAAACCCCTTAGGCCTCATACACATTGAGCAATTTTCACTTTCAATTTACATTTAACAATCAATTGTTTTATTAAAGTCAATAAGAAGGAATTGCAATCGCAAGTGTCCTAGTAACCAAATAAAACAAATAGTATAAAGAAACAAAGTTGTCAGGAATCACCAAATGTGGGAGGGTGAAGACTTGACTGCTATATAGGTGTCTCTCCCTTGCTGGCTATATTACCAATGTTTCCTAACAACAACAAAAATGGCGGAGAATGCGAGTAGGAGAGCAGGGGCTCAGCCACCCAGCCAGAGGGAGCAACACATGCATGGGGGTGAGCTTTGTTCTGCATGCAAGTGTTCACCAAAGAAATCCAGCTGTTGGTGGGTTCTCTCAAGTGGCAGGATCATATAAGTTAGAGGGACAGATGACAACACTGGAACATGCACCTTTAAAACCAAGTCACAAAGTCAACAATCTTTTTTCTTTCCTGACATTTTCCCTAAAGCCTTTGAAGGAAGGATTTGAAATTAACAATGCTAAAATGTCTTTGTCTGATTTATCAGATCATAATCAGAATTATGACAGGTCTAATTACAGGTCTAATTAAAAGCTAATAAACCATGACAAGTAAGCTAAATCCAATGGGATTTGAAAACTGAAGTCACATGGCTAAATAAGAAACCCTCATTGATATGGTAAATCTTTGTGAACTGAGACTAATGTATTTTCTGCTTTCATGTGATAAATGCACCAACATGATTTCTTTGTAGTAACTATTGCTAGTGCGCCAGTCACTGACACAGACGTCTTTGCAGCCACTAATCACCAAATAATAGGCTGTGGCGGAATGATTGTAAATATGTTAACATGATACTCTGACAGCTGCATGCCAGCTCTTTACTAGGAAGAGGTGTTCATTTCTCTTCTGGAACAAACTGCTCAATAGAAGCAAGCTCTGGAAGTGCCAAGGTCAGAGGAGTATAGTGTTACCGACCTTTCATTCACACAAGAATAGCTGCTACTACCAGTCATTAGTTGTGTACAAGGAGTTCATGTTCAAACACTATGGGAGAGGAGGGGGTGTCCCAGGACAATACGTTACAAATTGCAATGACTTGTATGGTGGTATTAGTAGATAATCATGAATGGAAAAAGTTTTAGCATATCTAGAGTCAAACCTCTTTTGAGTGGGGCAAGGTTAAAACCCAAAATGTTTCCCATTGGGAAGATCTTTCTGTACTTTGTTCCCCATTGAAATTACGGGAACACAGAAATTTGCTAAAGTAAAAGGAAATTCCTTAGACCTAGTACAAAAGATGTAATTTGTGCTTATCTCTGATACGATAAAATATTCTGGTGTAAAGTGAATTCAACAGTTGACCAATTGTAACCTACAATTGTTTTGGTCCTTAATGGAACATGTTTGTAAATATTGATAAAAAGTATACAAATCATATACTGTATCACAGAAAGCAGTTCTGGCAACGTTTCTGCCATCAAAAATCAAGCTGGGAATATTGATCACTTCACTGCTTTGGTATCAAAAACATTTAGTAGACTTTGATCAGCATTCCAACACCACTAGCTTTGTACTGCTTGGTGATGTGGCCATCAAACACCTGTGCTTAATTCATACAAAGAACGGCCTTTCCCAATCAACATTCCATCAATTTTTGGTAAGGAAAAGGCTAAATGTTCATACAAATTATTGTTCTTATCAAAGCTATCAAGCTAGAAAAAAAGTTAAATATTTTAAGCCTAAAATAATTCCTCCTTGTTTAGATCCGGATGGAGTAGAACCAGAAAACTCTCGCACAGATGATTACTATTCCCTGATGTAAATAAAAAAATAAGGAATGCAAGCGTGTGTAGACTCACCACAGGTGTAGATCACATTTAGATGTTTGCGGACTCCCGGGTAACAAGGGTCTCCAAACTCATAGGTGCTGGCATAGATGCTGCAGCTCCTCTTGCCTTGGCAGCGCTGTGTCATGAGTGACAGTGAAGAAGTTGATTGGCATTCTGGAGAGACCAAACAAAATAGAACTTTGGTTTAAACAAAAAAATCATGTATGGTTTCTAATGGAATGCAACGTAATAATAATAATATTAAAGAAATGGTAATTTGTAAAATGCTGAATTATGAGGCCTAAACCAGACCATAATGACTATGGCATACTGCTTTAAGATCAGTGGGAGGTGTGCCCACCCCAACATGGCATAATGGTGAAGATTGGTTCTATAATGTAAATATTTGTTTATTCTTCCAAATGGTCTGGTAAATAAACTACTGAAAATCTTTCTTATAGCTGTTCATAAACCACAAAAAAACTGCAGAACAGATTACAGAACACCTCCCACCATTATTAGGATGATGTGGAGATGATTTATCATTCTTTTATCCCAATGTACTTTCTGACCTTAGCTGGTAACACCTTTCCAAATAGGTACAGTAGATTGAGTGAGTGAAGCCACCATAGACAAAGACTGGTAAGTTGCAATATATTACATTTTTGTTTTTTGTGTTTATATATGCTTTAGGCTAGTGAAAGGCCAGTCTTCTCAACAGTCCAAGGCAGACTTGTAGGAGAGGATGTTGCCAGGACTAACTGATATCGTGGATGTGGAATTACCTAGCTTTTCAACCTAGTACTTATAGATAAGGGTGGTAGGAAATGTTTGCTTCACCCTATAACACAACTTAAATACACAACCCACAACAGCATATGTTTAGCTGGTGGGTGAATTTTTAAGCATTTCATTGTTGACCCAGGGAACATCTTATTGTCTTGCTGTATCAGGAATGATTTTCCCCTCTTAGAGTAAATTGAACCCCATTTTTAAGGTTTTTTTTTATGCTTTTATCTGGATAAATGTGCAAATATGGTTTAATTGGAAATATGCTGAATTATATTATGTTTATTTCTCCTGTGGTTGAACTTAGTAGACTTATGTCTCTATTTAAACCTAACTATGTAACTATATAACTATAAAGGCCAATCAGAAGTAGCCATTCAAGTGTTCACACACCCCATTTCCACAATTTGCTCATTCTTGGTTTTAAAGATTTTGGGGTTCTGTGTAAGGACCATACAACAGCGAGAATTGAACATAAATGCACACAATGTTAATTGTCTCCAAAATTCTGAAAATGTAGCTCAATGTTATATCATTCACAATTACTGTACATAACACTGCTAACTGCTGGACTTGAAGAGCAAGACTCTTGAGGACATACATGTTACTTGTTCACTACATAAATAAATGACCAAATCCTACTATAAACAGAATTTGCTGCAAGCATAACTTTGCCATACCATGTGTCACCACACAATTACTATGCAATATCATGTTTATTTTAAAAACATAACTGACAAGTTCTGCTATCACAGGATGGAATAATTGTTTCAAGAGCAAGTATCAGTGAACCCTGGAGGAGAACTGGTGTGTCACCAATTTTAACAGGCAGCTGCCAGCATTACAGTGCTTCAGCAACTATTCAATCTATAATAATAGCCTTTTGTTTGCCTTAGAATATTTTTTCTGCCCCACGTCTGTGTTTTTCACAGCCACCCTTGCAAAACAACATTTTTTTGCAAAAACACAAGGCATTGGTATTTATAAAGAGGATTTTGAGTATTCATACCTCCTACCGGCCTACCGTCAGTCTGCAGGCAGCATGCTTATCGGCATATGTAATATTTTTATTTTCTTTAGAATAGGTCAGGGTTAAATCTTTAAAACCTTAGCTAACAAAACGACTACAAGTACATTTTAGTGCCATAGTTCTGCTAAGGAACCTTCTTTCCACTTCCTCCAAAATTAAACCAACTTCCCATATTGTTGAGCCATCTTGGGAAGAGATGTCTTCCTTGGTTCTTGTCTTCATGACAACCCAAAAAAGACTAACTTGGTGACCTCATGAGAAGGCAAATCAGAAGGGGTTGGGTGTACCTCTTACCTGTAGAAGGCATGGCCAGGTTCTGGTATGGGCACTCCAAGCTGTCACCTTGTGCTCTTCCAAATGTAGAAGAATAGATGGCAATCACTGTGTTCCTCTTACAGCTCAGCCTCAGCCGGTCATCCTCGCAGGCTACCTTACTCTTAAATTCATCTGTAATGAAGGTATATGTATCATTACAGTGCAAAGTTTTCAATCCAAATAAATATTTCTTCAAATAGGTGTATTTAGGATCACATATAGGCAGCATGGTGGCTCAGAAGTTGACACTCTGGTTCCGGGTTCGAATTTTGGCCAGGACACTGCGTGGAGTTTGCATGTTTGCATTGATTTCTTCCCACATTCCAAAAACATGCAATTAGGTTAATTGGCTTCCCCCACCCAAAAGAAAAAAATACCTTAGACTGCATTAAAGACATATAACTGTCTCTATAATGGTGGAGACATTAGATTGTGAGCCCTTTGAGGGGCAGCTAGTGACATGACTTTGGACTTTGTAAAGTGCTGTGTAATATGTAGCACTTTATAAATACTGTGTAATATACCCAGTGGCCAGAAACCTCCATCTACATACGAGGGGTTGCTGAGAAGTTCCTGGCTTTGCCCAGAAAGAAGAAATCCAGAGTTATGAAATAACACATTTATTCAACACACTCCCCCCCGAGACTGATGCATTTGGTACAACTTAGCTGAAGCTTTTCTAAACCAAATCAAATAAAGGTCCTTTGTTTGGGCTGCAAACCAGCTCTCAGCAGCATCTTGACATCAGAAATGTCCTGAAAATGTTGCTCTTTCAGGTGTTTCTTCAAATTCGGGAACAGATGATAGTCCGAAGGGGCCAGGTCAGGTGAGTAAGGGGGATGGTGGACCAATTGCAAACCCAGGGTGTTCAACTAGGCAGCCACAACGTTGGACGTGTGCGCAGGTGCATTGTCCTGCAAAAAAAGGATCCCTTTGGTCACCTTTCCACGGCGTTTCGCCCTAATTGCCTCCTTCAGCTGGTCCAGGAGGTTAGCATAATACTGTCCGGTGATACTAGAGCCCTGAGGTAGGTAGTCCACCAGCAGAATACTGTCTTTGTCCAAGAAAACGGACGCCATGACTTTTTTGGCTGATTTCTGGGTTCAGAACTTCTTCGGCCGCGGGGACCCACTGTGGCGCCATTGCTTGGACTGTTCCTTTCAGGAACAAAGATGTGGAGCCAGGTTTCATCCTCAGTCACTAACCTAGCCAAAAAGTCCTACGCAGCTTCAAAATAGGCCAAAACGGCTTTGGATGCTTCAACTAGTTCCTTCTTCTGATCACTGTTCAAACATTTCGGGACCCACTTCGCTGAAAGCTTGCGCATGTTCAAGATAGTGGTGATAACAAACCCAACACGCTCCCGTGAGATGTCAAGTATCTGGGCTATCTTTTTTGCGGATATTCGCCGGTCCTCAATAATCAGCTCATGGATAGCATCGCAGGATGCCGGGTCAGTTGAGGGTGGGGGTTCCCACTGCAGGGCTCATCTTAAACAGTGAAATGCCCAGTCTTGAATCGAGAAACCAAGTTTTAACAGTGCTGTAGGAAGGAAACTTCTCCCCCAGTGTTTGGGACATCTCTTTTTGGAGAAACAAAAACTTCATGATGGCCCATAACTCCAACAACATGAAAATTGCTTGTGCCTCTGCCATCACAGTTTCTCACTAAAAGAAAAACCAGTTTTAAGAATGGCAAAGACCTGATATTTGCACAGTTACATACTAAGATATTAGGCTGTTATATGCCCCCACAGTCATTTTTCTATTTCATCTGGAAGGAGGCAAAGCCAGGAACTTCTCATCACCCCCTCGTATAGGCAGAGGACTCCTATAAGGAGATGATTCGTTTTCTCTAAAAGTTCAATGCTGGTAGTTCTTAACAGGGTTTTTGAAATAAACATGACCACTGCCACTGATTGTATGCCAAAGATCCCACATAAGTATTGCACTTCATAGAAAACAATGTTCCTGCTTGGCAGTTACACAAGTTTTATGGCATAGACACAAACTTTACAAACACTACAATGCATGGACACCCAGAGGTCCCATAGCCTGTAATCCCTGGAGGAGGTGGGGTGACAATATTTAAGCTGGGGACTTTACCTAAGGTGAAATGTAAGAAGGATATGTAACATTTCCCAAGGATCAACTTTATTTGTAACCTAAATCTGGGATCATTGTCCAAGACCATAAAGAAAGGGATTTCCTGAAGATGCCCTCCCCAATCAAGTGGGGATTGGCTTCCAAATGTAATGTATGTGGTGCTTTATTGTTCTTTAAACCATAGTACATTTTTTATTCACTAGTACATGAAAAGACAAAGATGGTGGGGAAAGATGGTCTACTCCTGCATTAGTAGTGAAGTTGCTGCCGGAGCACAGTGGAGTGGGAGGTGGGGTTCACATGAATATGTGTAACAACTTACAAAACCATTGGCCATAATCACAGCGTTTACACATGCCCATTGGCTGGACTTGGCCATTCAAATAACAATCATTGCAAATGGGACTCTACAAGAACACACTGGCCTTGGAAGTATTGTACTTACTTGGCCTACACTTGTATCCCACCTCCAGGTATTTGCTGGTCCCTGGACATGGATCAGAGCCAAACAAACGGCTGTTGACAAAAAGCTGGCAGTTCCTCCGGTCCTGGCACTCATCCAATACTTTCTAAACATGAAAAGTTCAGGATTAAAAGTTATGGCAAAAAGACAGATGTGACACTCAATAAAATATAACTGAAAAGTCTGGTGCTGGGTCTGACACTTTCTTGACTGGGCACCACTGCCAATGGTGTAGGGATTGCTTTACTATACACAATGTCCTCTCTACCAGTTGCTTCCTATTGGGCAGATGTGCCATGATTGGGGGATCAATGCAAGCACTACCTATGGTATGATGTTAGGGTGTGGGGGGACAGGTATTTCTTTTTGAAAGCCTTTAATTAACTCTGTTATCAAAATCCAAACAAGGAGTGATTTAGGTTTTTTGGAAATGGACCTATCTGAAGAGAAAGATGTTGTTGCTTTTTTTGTTACCTAATTAGATTTTCCCTGATTTGTCTACAATCTGATGACATAAAGGGCTAAAAGTGACCAAACTATTACTGCAGGTAAAACCCCTTAGTGTCTTTTATTTTAAATGACACTGATTAATTACCCTTCAGTGAAGGCATAGTGAAAGTCACAAAATGTTTTTTTTTTTTAAAAAGTGTTGATGTATTCAAAGCAAAATTTTCATTAGCTTAGGACATTAATTTGAGGGATTAGAACAATTTGTCAAGTTTTTATTTCTGTCTGTGTCCACAAAGGAGAGATTCAACCTCAATATTTGTCTTAATGGCCATTTTCACTGAGACTGAAAAGTGGGTAAAATGCGAAATCCTGAGTAATAAAAAGGGGGAAGGTTTAACAATTCTCTGCATCAAAACGAAAAAAATTGGGGTTTTACATAGAAAATATGAAGGGGAGAGAAAAAAATCTTTTACTACTAAAATCTAACAATTAAAATATTATGTTCATTTCCATATTCATTTCTGGGCAATTGTTTTTCTCAGAAGCTGTTAACTTGTGAAATTTGCCAGTGTTGGGAGATTAATATTCAGTAAAGCGAATGCATGAACATGGAAGTGACATCAAAAGTTTTGCATAAACAGCAATGGCCGAAATGTGCTACCATACACATCCAGCATAGAATATTCTTCCTATAACTATGTACTATTCTTAGACCTGTAAGCAGGGAAATACGATATACACTCAGAAGACGGAGGAAAGGGGCACAGAAATAGACATCTGTGATCAGCACAATACACCTGCTAATGACTTCTCAGAAGCCTATGGGTCAGCTGGCTCTGTGGCGCAATGGATAGCGCATTGGACTTCTAGCTGTGTTGTGGACATTCAAAGGTTGTGGGTTCGAGTCCCACCAGAGTCGCATTTTGTGAAATGTCTACTAAAGCAGTGTGGAGTGAGTTCTGTGTACATAAAGCAAATCAAACTACAAGCGTGTGCCAAACACAGTGAAAAAAATAAACTGGGTGAATAACCCTCCTTCTGTAAAAAGATGATGGCACTTTTGTACTACCAACAGAAGCTGAAATTACAATGAGGAGGGTTGTGAAACTCTTTAGGCATGTGCAGACTAGTGGTGTTTTACTGCAGGTTTTAAGTCTTTTAAAACCCCGTGCAATAGTTTGCAAGCAGCTGCAAAAACTAGCCAAGCAGTTTCTTTTTATTTCTTTCATCTGACGTTGGGTTTTACCATTAAGTCCCATAGTGTATCATGGTGTAATGCCATGTGCTGTGCTATACCTGAGAAGGTGTATGGTAACAGGGTACCAGGCCCAGAGAATAATTAAAAACAAAATATTGCGCATAATGGGAGACTGAAGGCTTAATTATTAAAGCAGATGAAATAGCATTAACAGATTTAATTCTGAGTGTAATTATGAGTGCATGTCAGTTCAACTGACTGCCTGCTTTTCCCTTTCCCAGTGTTATTCTGCTGTACAAGAGGCTTGCAATAAAAAAATAGATTATTAAAGTAGAGATGCATTAATAAGTGCATTTTTATCTAAAACCTTGCCTATAGTTTACATCAAAACATCAGGTTTATGGTCTTGAACTATTTAGTTGCTAAAATAATATGACATATATGTTTCTCCTAGCCAGTTAATGTATGCAACTATTAGATATCAAGTAACCTTTAACCTTTGTGTTCCCTGTGAGAATTTAAGAGGTAGGCGACAGAGTCTAGGGTCTGTTAATGAAGCAGTGAATCTGTCAAACACTGGCTTTGAAAACACATGCACCTGGAATATCATTCACAAGATAATGTCAGATGAATATCAGATTTATTTATAATTAGACCCCTAGATGTAGCTCACAGTTATGTCATATTTAAGACTTGTAGTTAAATAAATAAAAAGATGAAGATTCTTTGCTGGCTGCAGAGTTGCTGCCTTTTGGCTTCAACAAAACTAAATATTTATTAATGGTTGGGGGTTTGTATGAAATGAATGAGTGTGACTCATCTACAATCAGCATAGTAAGTTAGAGACACTTTGTATTTTTCTATATCATTTTACCAATACCACCAGTATTATCCAGCAATGTATGTGTGTGAACTTGACAAAAAATAAATGACAAATGAAAATAAAAAAGTTTGGAGACCATTTTTCATACCTATGGCCAGCATATTCTGAGTGATTATTATGGTTTTTAGAAAAGTCACACCTGTTTGCACAAATTGATACTGTTTGTGCTAGGCCAATTCCCACTCAGCCATGAAAGAGCTTTGTAATCAGATAAAATGAAGCGTCCAGCCATATAACTAAGCCTGCCTACTGACATTTTGTGTGTTGGTCCCTTTAACTGGTTTTCCCATGACACCTTGAGGCTCTGTACACACTGGGTATAAATGCAGGTGCTCAGAGAGGTTGTACCTGGTGATGTATTTGGGTAATTGATCTGCAGCTAGGTGTGTGGGCCACCATTGTCAGAGTTGGTATATATGCAGCTGGAGAGCCAAATAGCCCATGGATTTATTGCAAGCCCCAGCTACCATTAGGCGTGCTTCCAGTGGACTGTTGACTGTAGGCTTTGCATCCATCCGGGTGATCACCCTTGACTTCAAGGCTGATCTGGACTCCAGTGTGAGAGACTTTGCTCATCAGAGAAGCTGTTCTTTCCATAGAGACATTGTTGTGTTCAGTTAATAATCCTATTTGGTGCTTCTAGCTGAAGAAGTTATTGATCTCAACAGTTCTGTATTTGTTGATGTATATGAATTTTGACTGGGTTCAAATATCTGTAAGTGTTGGGGCTTGCATTCTTGTAGTGGTGTGTGGGGTATGTTTTTTTCAGTGTTGAAGAGACCAGTAGAATATTTAGTTGCATTCAACTGGACTTCTTCCAATGCTGAAGATGTTTTATATGCAGGTGGAGTTGATTTTGCACCTTGTGTGCACTTCCACTGGCATCCAGCAGGTGGCTTGCTGTAGAGTCATCTGCTGGTTTACCAACACATGTGGCTTGTAATGAATAGGGCCTATAAATTTTGGATTCACACCTTGCCTGGTATTAGACTTGGACCTGCACTTGCCCTTTTTTCCCTGTTCTAGACATCCTATGTGGAATATAGTTTGCTACTGTATGTTTAAGGGTTGTTTGCACTGTTTCAGCTTAGTGTAATTATTGTCTAAGTCTTGTATGCCCTTGTATCTGATAAACATGCCTAACCTATCCCTTATTTTATGGCTATGCAATGTAAACTGGCAATGCTCTCCTTTTTTCTTTTCTGCTGGGAAAAACTTGACATTAAGCTTCATGTCTTCAATGTTACAGGAAAAAGTCCATTTGAATGTTACTGACTACTACTAGATATACAATGACCTGCATAAATGGATTGGCTTTTATATTAGAAATCACCTGTAGTCCTAGATGGGTTAACTCTTGCTGTACTCAACTTTTTTACAAGCACCTGTGTTGCCCTGAAACCAGCTAGAAGCCTTTCTGCATAAACTTGTTATGTCAAACTGGTGATGAAGGAACCACCTCTACCTGTTTCAGCTTTATTGACACCTTAGAATAATATATTTTTCTGGAACTGACTCCTGCGGGATCTCTTCAATCAATCTTTTGGGCAGGGGTAAGAATTTCTGCTGACACAAATGCTGTACTTGATAATTTTATTCTTTTCTAAAATGACCAAGGGATTATACGAGGGGGTGATAAATTCCCGTCTGCAAAGGACATTCACACCGAGATGTCAACCACTGGGGGAGAAGTGTCCTTCCTACAGCACTGTCAAAACCTGGATATCTTGTTTCAAGACTGGGAATTTCACCGTTGAAGATGAGCCCCGCAGTGGGCGCCCCCAACCCCAACTAGCCCGGCAACCTGCGATGCTATCCATGAGCTGATTATTGAGGACCAGTAAATATCCGGAAAAAAAGATAGCCCAGATACTTGACATCTTGCTCCACATTTATGATCCTGAAACCAAGGAATGGCACCACAGCGGGTCCCAGCGGCTGAAGACGTTCCGAACCCAGAAATCGGCCAAAAATGTAATGGCATCTGTTTTCTGGGACAAAGATGGTATTCTGTTGGTGGACTACTTAACTCAGGGCTTCAGTATCACTGGACAGTATTATGCCAACCTCCCTGACCAGCTAAAGGAGGCAATTAAGATGAAAGGCCGTGGAAAGTTGATCGAAGGGATCCTTTTTTGTGCAGGGCAATTCACTTGTGCACGTGTCCAATGTTGTGGCTGCCAAATTGAACACTCTGGGTTTCCAAATTGGTCCACCATCCCTCCTACTCGCCTGACCTGGCCCCTACAGACTATTATCTGTTCCCGAATTTCACAAAACACCTGACAATGCTTTGAGGACATCTCTGATGTCAAAGATGCTGCTGAGAGCTGGTTTGCAGCCCAACCAAAGGACCTATATTTCAACAGCCTAGAAAAGCTGCAACTATGCTGTACCAAGTGCATCAGTCTCGGGGGGAGGAGAATATGTTGAATAAATGTGTTTCATAACTCTGGCTGTCTTCTTTCTGGGCAAAGCCAGGAACTTGTCAGCACCCCCTCGTATATTATGTGCCAAGTGGTGTTTGGATATTTGATACATTCTATATAACATAGTCGGCCTAGCTGCTTAGAATGAACATTACCTGTAATCACATTAATGGCCACAGTCTTGAACCATGGGACACTCTATAGGTTTTGCATGCAATTAAGACACAGCTGTTAGTGTTTATAATTTAGTAAAGGTGTATGTACAGTTAGGTCCATAAATATTTGGCCAGAGACAACTTTTTTTTTTCTAGTTTTGGTTCTGTACATTACCACAATTTTAAATAAAACAACTTGGATGCAGTTGAACTGCAGACTTTCAGCTTTAATTTGCATAAAAATGTGAGGAACTAAAGCCTTTTTTTTTTTTTTCCATCATTTTGGTAAAGGTTGATCTTGGTTTCATTTGTCCAAAGAATATTTTTCCAGAACTGTGCCGGCTTTTTTTGGGTGTTTTTGAGCAAAGTCCAATCTAGCCTTTCTATTCTTGAAGCATATGAGTGGCTTGCACCTTGCAGTGCACCCTCTGTATTTACTTTCATGCAGTCGTCTCTTTATGGTAGACTTGGATATCGGTGCGCCTACTTCCTGGAGAGTGTTGTTCACTTGGTTGGTTGTTGTGAACGGATTTCTCTTCAGCATGGAAATTATTCTGCCATCATCCAACACTGTTGTCTTCCATGGATGTCCAGGTCTTCTGGCGTTGCTGAGTTCACCAGTGCTTTGTTTCTTTCTCATGATGTACCAAACTGTAGATTTTGTAAACTCCTAATATTGTAGCAATTTCAGTTTTTTTTTTTTTTTTTTTTTTTTCTGATTTTGCAGCTTAAGGATGGCTTGTTTAACCTGCATGGAGAGCTCCTCTGACTCCTTATCTAAGTGATAATGACATAAAGAAAGGAATTGCCCACACCTGCCCATGAAATAGCTTTTGAGTAAATTGTCCAATGAAAATAAGCCAATGAAATGAAGTGATTGTGATAAAAAAAAGGCTTTAGTTTATCACATTTTTATGCAATCTTTTTGTTCAACCCACTGAATTAAAGCTGAAAGTCTGCAGTTCAACTACACCTGATTTGTTTCATTTAAAATAATTGTGGTAATGTACAGAACCAAAACTAGAAAAGTCTCTGTCCAAATATTTATGGACCTAACTGTATAACCATACAATAGGGAATCGGTAAAACATGTCATTTATTTTGAACAGTATGTCCATTTTGGCAAGATTTTCCTCACTTCCAGTAATGAAGAGAAGCTGATAAGAGGGAGAAATATCTACAAAGTTAGGGGCATTTCATGTTTAGTTGTAACCAGAATTACCGTCCCCATTGTTCAAATTCCCTCCAAAAATTCTGTACGGCTGACAGCTGTAAAAAAGTTGTATTACATGCATTTCAGTAACCACAAAAACAGCTGAGTGGCTAATGAACAATGCTGGGCCAGCTAAAAGGGACAGAGGTTGATGTACTCCCATCGCCATTACCAGGACTAAAAGGTTCCATGTCATTTTTCTCCAAAGTTTCTCTAGTATGTTCACAACTTCATTTTGAAGAAGCAATGTCTACACTTACTGGCATGTTGGCCGGAATTATGTTGTCAATCTTTACTACATTGCCAAATTTAGTGCTAAAGATAAGATTGGTTATATTGTCATGTGAATCCTTGTGCTTTTTTAAAAGTAAGAGTATATACAGTAAATGGGCTGGCTTTTTTAGAATAAATGTTTACAAATTTTCATAAACTTGTTAATTTTCCAGGTTGGAATTCCAGAAGAGCTGGTGAAATGCTGTGCAAGTTCTTGATTATATATCCCCTTAAAGGCCTGATGCATAGAAACCACCTACTTATTGACGAAAGATGTTCAGAGTCAAACTTAGTGACATTGGGACTAATGCAACTAGCAGGCACTGTTCATCAAGGTTTCCAATCATATTGTCTCCTGAACTTTGTCCATGGAGGGAGACCATTGTGGTATATCCTGGAGTTGATATCTGGGCCTTTGGTGCCCATTTGTACGTTGCACTCGGAGTATATCTGCCATGGGAAAAGTTTGATTGAAATCCAATATTTCAAAACTTTGCAACGGTCAGAGCAACATTGGCCATGTCCACCCCTAAAGAGCTGAAAAAACTTAGGAGGGCTTAAGATGTTTTATATCCCTTTCTCCCAGGACCCATGCAACTGGAACCAAGTTGAGTTATTCAGAATGATCTGTATTTTGTATTTCATGGATTTATTATTTTTTAAAACAAGCTATAAAAGGGAAAGTTGTATAAAAAATGCATGAATGAACAGTATAACTCAAATATAAAAGAGAAATGGTTTTGCCAAGAGCAAAATACAGTTGCAACAATATAATAAAACCTAAAAGGTATGGAAGATCTAAATCCACCAGTTGATAAAACTTGAGCAGAGCTATTTGAATGAGGCTACAGTATCAAAATGGTAACTGATGGACTCAAACTTAAGCAGAGCTATTCATGTGCATTTTTTAAAGGGACCTGTGAACATGCCATACAAGCAAGAAGGACACAGAAGCACGATGAAATAGAGAATGAGAACAAATGGTAATAAGGCAAAAGATGAACTTGATGATCATGGATAACCAATGTTGATGTGTAACGCATCCTTGTGAATGATCCCACCTCTGTTGTATTCGTAGTACCATAAACAATGGCGGTGCTGTTTCTATCATCCAACATCAACTTTTACATAGACTCTGATGTTGAAATCTTGACAAACCTCAAAAATGGAAGTCTGAGAATGAGAGGCTGGAAAGATCAAACATCCTGCAGACCTGATGGGGAGAAATTGGCAGTCTACTGTGGTTCATAACTTAATGTAAAAAGGGACAGGGGTAAGCATTCATCTCTGGATCATTTTATGGTGATAATTATTTCAAAGTTCTTTGTAGGACATGTTTAAAAACTTTACACTGGTGTTGTGACTAGGCTTTATCACCAACTCCCTGGAAAGGGCTCCCTAAATTCTGCACAGGGATGCATATTTTGGATTACAGCTGGAAGGCTAGAATTTATTACCATTTTACATTGACACATGTTCTAATTCATGTTTTTTGCATTATACCTCGGTCTTTCTTCAGTGCGAATAACTGGGAGCCTTAAAGACCTTCTTTGGTCTCAGTATTGTGTGATCATCCATTAGACTGTTGTGTGGGTTAGGGAGCATTTCTAATAATTTGAAGTATTCGGCTTTGCAATATTTAGAATTGTAGTTGATGCCAAACTCAATGCAAATAAGTATTTGGGGCCCAATATTACTGGTATTAAAAACCCCAATATTTAAGAACTAAAATAAATTAAGAGTAATTTTCATACCAAATATACTAAATGTTTTTGTTTCTTTTTTGTTTTTGTTTTTTAAGGGCAGTCTAGAATGTCTGGTATGTTTTATGAAATAGATCTGACATTCACCACGCTAGTGGAACATCCCTCATTGAAAACACTTGTACCTGGAATATTATTCTCGAGCGGTCAGCTGAATATCAGATTCACTGCTTAATAAATAGACTCTAGATGTAGCTTACAGTAATGTCAGATTTTATACTGTAGGAGTTTGTATTAAACAAATATTGTTAAATATACCAGAAGGGCTTATTTATAACCACCATAATTAGAGACCATGCATGTAGACCATTTTATGGTTGTTGCAAAACTACAGACAGCATATTCTGCAAGAATAGTGATGTATAATGGTTGTTGGGTAAATACCACTTGCTGGCAAAAATTCATACGGTTTGTGTAATGCCACCACATTAGGCTGGCTATCAAGAGCTTTGTAATGAGATGCAATGAAATGTCCAGCCATATATTATATCTAAGACTGTCTATTCACAATGTGGTTGTTGGTCCCTTGGTTTTCCCATGACTCATTGGGTACCTGTATACAGCCACCGGGTATATATTCCAAGGTTTCTTTATCAGGTGCTTGGAGAGGTCACTACCTCATCAGGTGTTGGGTAAGTGGGCAAGTGACCCTCATTGTAAGTGGTAACTGTTATATGTGCAGCTGGAGAGACAAATCTTACATAGTGTACCTGCCTATTATGAAAGTGACTTGATTCTAGTAGCGGCTTGTTGTCCCTAGGTCTTGAATCCCTCCAGGTCCTCACTCTTGTTGGTCTGGACTTGGTGTTGTTTCTATATTATTTTTTTTTTTTTTTTATATCTCCATTTCGCAGCGAATATGGCCATTCTCGCTTAACGAAATTGTAAGCGAGACCAGCCGATTCGCCAAACAAGATCACATTAAAAAAAAAAAAAAAATTGAGCTCAGAGTGCGATCCCCGGCACTAGAGGTTAAATGGGGCCATTCAAAACCTCTAATGCTCTCTAATTGGCTGAGGAAAGCTTTTGCAATAATTGTGTGGCACCATGAAAATTTACAATTTATCCAATCCTGGGAAAATATAAATCATATACATAAATATCAAAATATAAATATGTTACTTCAAGGCCAATGTTGTGTATACTGCCATGAGGGTTTCACTTTGTTTTCTACTGACATAATGCTAAGAATCTTACTAACAGTGCAGCTACACTGAATGCTCATTACCTTGTCTGCTCTTCCAGTTATTTTTCCTATGGATCTTACTCTTGGCTGAAGATTGTGGTGTACAGCTAAGTTTATTTGCTTGGCCACCCTAGAAACGGCTTGCTGAAATGTATTGGCTCTACTTAAAATGGTAAATCGGACCTTTTTTTTTTTTTTTTTTTTTTGCAGATGATAAGCTGGTAATCAAAGCCTTGTCTAGGGTTTCCCTGATAGTAAATTCATATACAGATAATTTCTCTCTCCCTTTTGATGTTGAGCAGATTGTCCCATTAACCAGCAGTAACAGGCTTCATGTCCTCTTTCCCAAATTTCCCTAGCAGGTTTACAACTTTATTTGAAAGAAAAATGGCTGTCCATTTACTTGGCATGTTGGCAGGAATTATGTGGTCCATGCTTCCTTCATTGCCAAATTTAGACATGTGAATCAATAATGTGGTATTTAGATGGGGGGGGGGTTTAAGTTTTTTTTTTTTTTTTAATTTTGTAATATTTCTTTTCTTATTATTGTGTTATTTTCCAGGTTGGAATTCCAGACAAGCTGGTGAAACGATGTGCAATAAAAATATCACAGGATTGTGACTTTGGACTAATATAACTTGCAGGTACTGGTATATCAAGGTTTCCATTTTGTTTCTATATGTTCCCTGAATTTGTGTATTGAGGGAGAGCATTGTTGTACATCCTTGTGTTCCTGTTTGGGCCCTTGGTGTTCTATGCGGCACATAAAGAATTCCTGCACTGAGGGGGAAGCTTTGGTTGAAGATCAATGTTAGCCATGTCAATGTTGCTAAAGGGCTGAAAAATCTTAGCAGGAGTGCGACGGATGCTTTATATCCCTTTCTCCCAGGACCCATGCTGCAGGAACCAAGTTGGGAGTTATTCAGAATTTCCTGTTTCATGGATTTCTTATTAATATATTTATATTAAACAAAAACCTTTTCATTACCTTGTCTTCTCTGTGAATAATTTGTTTTTGTGTATTTATTAGGCTATGTTTGGGGATTAGAGTGTTCCAACTATCCGAAGTTCTTACTTTTGCAAGTGGATCTTGATGCCAAACTCAATGCAATTTTTTTTTTTTTTTTTTTTGGCCCATTATTACTGGTATTGAAAACATAATAATGTAACAAAACTAAAATGTGACCAACTAATTCTCTAGTAATTTAATGTTAACAAGATTGCTGTATTAATATTAACACTATACAGGATTTATATAGTGCCAACATATTATGCAGCGCTGTACAGGAGGACCCTACCCTGAAGAGCTTACAATCTAGGAGGGTATGTGCAGTAACCCTTGTCACTGGTTAGGTGAGTGGGGAGTATAAATGTAGTTTATTAGGGAAATGTAGGATTTCCTTAGTGTTTATTCAATAGTAAATCTGACATTCATCATACATTCTTTGGTGGGACTCCAATCACTAGAGAAACTGCAAGTGCTACGTCAGTCATACTGCAACTTGTATTGAGTCATGGTACACTACACTGTCATTCAAACACATAATGCTACATCATAGGCTCTATTTACTAGTAATAGAATATTTGTTTAGCCTGTGTATAGAACTAATCAGCCTGAACTTGAATGAAATATTTTTTTGATGAAGAAAAACGTTTATATTATGCAAATGTGGACAGGCAAAATGGTTGCCACCAAGTTTTTTTTTTCATGTCCCCTCTTCACGAATCTATAGGACATCTTTCAGTGTGTTGGAGAAGTAGTATTTAATCACATTTTAATGCTGATTGTTTGCATCTGCAGCTCCTTATGTTGCCAGCTGGCTTGTCATTAGTAGGTCTATAGAAGCCAGAATTCACATTCCTAAGGCTGGGTAAAACCATTTTTTGTTGCTGGAAATGATCAGCCGACCACTGTATACCATGTCATCTTCTCATCCAAGATGGGCATGATTGTTCAGATAATCATCTGACGTGTGTACACAGCGTAACACTGCATTTAGCATTAGGACCTGTAACCTTGCTCGTACTCTGGGCAATTTCGCCTACAATATCCTGACCTTGGCAAGGTTAGAATGTTGTTTTTAGCTTTTTTCCACTGTGTGTGTGTGTGTGTGTGTGTGTGTGTGTGTGTGTGTGTGTGTGTGTGTGTGTAAAAAAAACATGAAATGATGAGTTGCAAGGAACAGGGGTAAGCATTCATCTAGGGACGGGCCTATTTCATCCAGATAATTATTTCAAAGTTCATTTTAGGATATGATTAAGCAAACTTTGCAGTGTGACATGAGTAGACTTTGCCGTCACTTCCTTGAAAATGAAAGTGCACCACAGGCGTGCATATTGTATGCAGGTGAGTGGCTAGTTTTCATTGAGTCATTTTTTTTTATTGAGTTTTAATTAGGTGTGTGTGTGTGTGTGTGTGTGTGTGGTTTATTAGGGCAATCTAAGATTTGTAGAGTGTTTATAGAGTAGTGAATCTTGACATTCACCAGACATTCTCTTGTGGGAAAATCAATCACTCCTGTAGACAATTTGAAAACCTGGGAAAACTGTAAGTGCTGCATCTCATAGCCATTCAGCATGGCAATGTGCAGCAGGAATTTATGCCATCTAGTGGACATTCTCAGTAATGTATGTTCTGCTAAAGACATTGCTCTGTTCAGTCTTACATATGATATGAGTATAAATGAGTCTTATATAGCTGTTCAGTTAATACTCCCAAAGATTTATTTAATTTTTTGGTAAAAATTTAAAGGAAAAAGTCAGGCTTTTGCTGGCTTTGTATTTGTGTGTTAGGTGTTTGTATCCATGTTATTTAGAAAAAGAAATTGAGGTAATTTTTGGTTGAGGAATATATTGCTTAATTACATATTACAATACATATGAACTATATAAGCATTTGAAAAAAAACGTACACGTGACAAATGTTAAATCAAAAAATCACAGATCAAAATAAATAATAAAAGTTGTACTCAAAAGGTACTAGTGTCTCCAAATACTTCTTGATGCGTTTCGCCAAATCAATGGCTTCAGGGGATCAAGAGACTTGGGTGGGTGTAGACTAAAGAAAAGGGCATATAAAACAAAATTTGCTTAGATTTATATAAACTATGATATAGAGAGCATATCCTATTACATAGCAATAGAAGCAAGTGAGTATTATGATGATGCAATAAAACAAGCAACTTGTTATACATGTTTGTGATGATGATACTGCACATTTTTTTTTGAATAAATTATTTGTTTACAAGGAGATATGAACAATAATGTTGACATGGCAAAAAGTTTACTACTTTTATATTTTGGATTCCTCTCTTCTACCCTCAGTAAGTCTTCCTAATATCCTTTACATTATGGAATATAACTTTATAACTTTGAATTTATATGCTGACTAATTGACTGGGAAAATCATATATTAAAACTATTGTATACTCATAGAATCTTTTTGCCATGTAAACATTATTGTTCATTCTTCCTTGTAAGCAAATACTACACATTTCTGAATATATTATTATTATCACGAACATGTATGATAACAAGTTGCTTGTTTTAATGTATCATCATAATACTCGTTTCTATTGCTATGTAATAGGATATGCTCTCTATATCACGGTTTGTATCCATCTAAGCAAATTGTTTTATCTGCCCTTTTCTTTAGTCTATACCCACCCAAGTTTCTTGATCCCCTGAAGAACCCATTAGTTTGGTGAAACGTGTCGGGAAATATTTGGAGACACTAGTACCTTTTTGAGTACAACTTTTTTTTTTTTTTTTTTTTTTTTAAATCTGATTTTTTTTGTAACCTGTGTCATGTATGTTTTATTTCAAATGCTTAAAACGTTCATATGTATTGTAAAATGTAATTATTAAGCAACATATTTCTCAACCAAAAAGTACCTCATCAATGTCCATTTCTAAATACAATGATACAAACACTTAATATACACAAATACAAAGCCAGCAAAAGCCTGCCTTTCTTTTTTTTTTATATTTTTCTATCACTAACTTCAGGCTTGGCAAGATGGAACCATTGATTAACAATGGAGTGAGCAAAAAAAAAAATTTTCTTTTGATTTTTGGCTAGTGTCGATGCTAAACCTGTTGTTACTAAGATTTCTCAGCACATCTTGGCCTAGAGTCCTGAATACATTTTTTTTCCAGTGGCAGAAGTTGACACTTCCAATATCACAATAGCTAGTATTTAGTTGCATTCAACTAAACTTGTTTGGATGTTGATTAAAGTGTACCTAAACTCAAAGCATTTTTACTTTATTTAGAAGGGTTGTCTACTCTTCTATGTAAAGAAAAAATGTAATACTGTGATATTTGTTCCTGGAAAGATAAATATCTAATCCATGTGGTATAGGCCCCATAAGTCTGTTTAGGGTTGCCCTGATAGTGAATACACATACAGATTATTTCTTTCTCCCTTTTGATGTTGAGCACATTGACAGTTTCTTGAATTGGTTGAATATGTTTACCCTGGTAAGTTAGGGAATTTCTAATCTGAACCTCATTTACCAGTTACCAGCTACCCACCTTCTGTAACTCAGATTTGATAAAAAAAAAAAAATTGGTTGCTCATTGCAACAACCAAGGGCTGTAAGTAGTAACTGCTACTATCCATTTCCTGTTCTTTTGCAGCTGTTGGACAGAACAATCTGACCCATATTATGCCAGATTCTGTGGCAGCTCTTATTGCCCCTACAGGCAGAAGGTTGGTGATTATTTACTAAGAACAATCTTCAACAACAGGAGATTTATGTGCTGGACAACTTCTATGCTCATGAGATGGTACCACCATAGACTCTAATGGAAGCATGTTTCTACCACCTAAAGTAAATATACTGTCGCCAATATAAAAGTTTCCTTATTGATGTATATATATATTCAGCTGCAATTTGTTGTATTTCCTACCCAGAGAAAAAAAGCTCTATTATTCTGACTGAGGAAGTCCTAGCTTGGGTCTGCCATTATTTGAATCAGGACGGGTGCAATCCTGGTTGATGTTGTGGCTTTCTGTCAGTATATTGAATCCGGTTTTTGATCTGATTTCTCCTGCTTCTGATTGCCCAGAGGTCCAGTACCCCAACTCTGCTTCCAACTATACAGAGGCTCTGTTGTAAGTTCAACATACCTCCAGAGTCTAAGCAGTCAAGCTTGCCTCAAATTACCTCTCCTTAACATGGGGAGACCCAGTTGCTTGTCACTTTCATGGTCTGATAGCAGACCAAATCTAAGGTTAAGCCACCTCTGTGAACCAGTTCTCCTTACCTATATATGTTATGTTAGGTGGGTGGCTCTTTGGAAGATCCCTGACTTTAAGACTATTCCATGTATGCTGCCATGCAGGTCTCTTCCTTTTCTTTGTTTGGATACTGACACCAAGCTTCATGTCTTCAACTATACATGTCATTTGATTGTGACTACTGCTAGATATACAGTAACCTATATAAATGATAAGAATTATTGCATTCTCACTTATCACCCAAAGCAAAGTTATTGGCTCATGTAATAAATGTCATCCGTTGTCATATATCTTTAACACTTGCTGTACTTTCTTCTTTCTCTAAGTAATGAGTAATCTTTACTCATTCCAGCTTTATGGGTACCTCCTAATCTTATTTCTTTTCCAGGATTTGACCCCCACAGGATCTCTCCACTCAATCATCCAGCCAGATAAAGGAAAATTTGCTGACACAGGCATTATTTGATTTGTTGTTGGTCTTCTATCAACTGGAGTTGGCTAATTTGGTAAGAAACAAACCTTCTCTGAACAGTCTTATGCCATGGGGCAGGTTTTGCATACAAATGGGACATGATCACTAGCTGTTAGGTAAGACTATGTACATGTCAGATGGTTCTCGGCCGATACAAACGGTTGGGTTTGTCTGAAACCAGAATCTGATGTGTTCAGACGTCTATTATGGATCCATCCTGGTGGATTTAGGAACTTCAATGGAAGCAAAGGGAGGAGTGCAGCAGGGTGTAGCTCGCTCATTTTTTCCCCTCTCAGAACAGAATGGCACTGTAGGTATGATCATTAACAACTATAAGTGTGTGTATGTAGCCTAACACTTAAAGTAAGCTTCCTCCGAGTGCAGTGTAAAGTTTATTAAACGAAACAGTAAGGAATGGGTAAAACACTGGTCTGTTATTTTGTCCTTTTTTGCACTATTTTCATTCCTTTCTGTAATAGGAAAATTCTTTATTGAGTGAGGGGAGTCTCATTATTGTAACAGAATAGTAGTACAATTTTCTCTTCCTCTTAATTCTGTTCTACTGCCAGTCCTGGTGACTATTGACAGGTGATCCAAAATTTTACATGTCGCAAATTTTTACTTTACTGGAAACGTTGGCAGGAATTATGTCATGTGGTCTACTTTCCATCCTCCCTACAATGCCAAATTCAGTGCCAATGATAAGATTGGTTGCACTTAAGTAGATGTGACAATCCATGTGCTGTTTAAGAATCAACAATGTGGTATGGGGTGGCTTTTTAGGCCAAAATAAATTGTGAAATATTACTGAAAGCCTTTACTTTCCAGGTTGCAATTAAAGAACTGATAAATGCTGTGCAATACAGATATCCCAGGCCCTTGAATATATTCACAGCAAAAGACTGAGGCATAAATAACCTAACGTCAAACAACATACTTCTGATTGATGAGTGATGTCACCAGCGGCAAACAGAGTGACTTTGGACTAACTTACAGGTACTGTTCTGTTAAGGTTTCCAATCATTTTATACATATACCTAAACTTTGTGTACTGCAGGTGATAATTGTTATACATCCTAGTGTTGATATCTAGCCACTTGGTGGTCTTCTGTATGTTGCACCCACGGGGAAATGGGGGGGGGGGGAGCTTTGGTTGAAGATCCAGTGTCTTAAAAACATTGGCAGAGCAACATTGAGCATGTGCCACCATTAAAGGGCTGAAAAAACTTTTCTTCTAGATCCATGCTGTGGAAGACAAATTTGGGAATTATTCAGAATAATCTGATTTTTTTTTTTTTTTTATTTATTGGGTTTAATGGATACTAAGGGGAAAGATATATTTAAAGGAACGGATCATCAAATATAAAAGGAAAATTTGCCTGTCAAGAACAGCAAAATTCAGCTGCACAAATATAAATAATAAAGCTTAAATGGTATGGAAGATCAAAATCAACCAGTTGACAGTTGAGCTATTTGAGTGAGCCTACAGTATAAAATCAGTAGTTGGATGAGACTTTTGAATGAATGAATTTTCAATGGATCCCTGAAGATGCAATACAAGCACTGATTTTGGGGAATAGTAAGACATGGCATATGTTGCATTGAGAGCAAATTGTACAAGAGGGGGAAGATAAACTTATTGTTTGATAACCAAGGCATTTGGAACACATCCTTGTGAATATGATCTCCCCTATTACATTATTTCTAAAAGAAACACAATGCTGCAGTGCAATCATCCAACAGCAGCCTTTAGGCTCTAAAGTGGAAATCCTGACAGACTTCAGAAATCTATGTCTGAGCATGAAAAGCTGCCAAGATTAGACATCCTTCAGGCCCGAAGAAGAGAAATTGGTAGAGCCTCTCCCTGTTTTCTGTGGTTCATCGTTTCATGTAAAAAATTATTAATGAAATGATGAGTTGCAAGGAACAGTGTTAAGCATTTAGGACTTTCATGCACTTATTTTTCTTCATAGGACCTATGACATAACTAGGCTTTACTAACAGCTTCTTGTATAAAGCACCCCTAATTCTGCATGGCCCAGGACAGCACATGTTGGTATAGGGTACACATGCAGCTGGAAAGATATTGGGCGTGGGGTCTATCCCTTACAATATTTTCTATAAAACTGTCTGCCCTCTCACCATATACCAGACATTGAGAATTAAATGTCTGCAGAACAATAAAACTACAAACACAAACTAATTTTAAACTTCTTAAGCCTTATATAGTACAATAAGGCATGGGTAATACAGGGTCACACATTATATTGGTGGAAACAAAGTATATGAATGTACCTAGAAAAACAGGTTACTTGTGATCCTCTTTTATTTGCAGGACTAGTGCAGTTCAACATTAATTACATAGGTAGCTGGTGAAGGAGCAGATTAAATTAAACTTGCGGCCTTTGTTCACGGTTTCCAACTGTAGGAGCAAAATCACCTTTCACAGTGCTATTAGGTTTAGCCAATACTTTTTTTTTTTTTTTGTTCCAGTAAAGATACTGTTCATATAAATTGCTTTAGTTTTTTATAATTCAACCCATACACTCTACTTTGAATTCTCTGAAGCAGTTAAAGCCAATTAGTATTACTTTGTTACTTGTGCTACTCAAATATTTGATTTGTTACAGGTCTGACTTAAAAAAAAAAAAAAAAAAAGCTGTAAAAATTTGTACCATACAGTTGGCCAGAGCTCTGGATTTTTTTAGAGACCTTGGGCCGGACATGTTTTGCTCATGGACAAGGATTTTCAAAACTACTCTTTGATTTTAGCCTATTGACAGTGTGGTCCCCCCTGTCACAATGATCCCTTATGTCCTCAAAATTGTGCAGTTTGCAGTACAAGGAATATTTGCTCTTTGCTCCAGCGTAGATTTCTGGGCTTTTGCGGTTTTTCCTCGACGTTGCTTTAATGGGATCCTTTCCCTGGATAAAGGCTGTGGAGGAGGATATGATGTAAAGTGGGGGAAAGAAGTATTTGATCCCCTGCTAATTTTGTACGTTGGCCCTCTGACAAGGAAATAACCAGTCTATAACTGTAATGGTAGGTTTATTGTAGCTGTGAGAGACAGAATAACCACAAAAGAACGCTCAAAAGTCTGAGCTTGATGTGCATTGTAATGAGTGAATAAGTAATTGATTCACTATCAACCAGCAAGATTTCCGGCTCCCAGGTGTCTTCACTGTATGCAGGTAATGAGCTGAGATTAGGAGGACCCTCTGTAAGGGAGTGCTCCTAATCCAAGCTTGTTACAGTACCTGTATAAAACACACCTGTCCACAGAAGCAATTAATCAATCCGATTCCAGCCACCATGGCCAAAGCGCTGTCCAAGGATGTCCAGGACAAGATTTTAGACCTACACAAGGCTGCACTGGGCTACAAGACTATCGCCAAGCAGCTTGGTGAGAAGGTGACAACAGCTAACAAGATAATTTGCAAATGGAAGAAACACAAAATAACTGTCAATCTACCTCGGTCTAGGGCTCCATCCAGGATCTCCCCTCATGCGGTGAAGGTGTCCTGTCCCCTTAGTAGAAAAACACCCCCAAAACATAATGTGTCCACCTCCATGTTTGACGGTGGGGCAATTTGTTTTAAATTTAGGGGAAATACCTGAAGCAGCAGTCACCAGTGCTGGGGTCCCCACAGGTTTCCTTTTCATCCCTGCTCTTTTCAGAATTTTTAGTTTTTCTACCACTCCTGGTCCTGGTAATCGCTGTCCCTGGAACTGATGTGGCTCTATTTAATAATTATTTTTATTGTCAGATTCAAAATTTTTGTAGACACAGACAGGACTTCCTATTCTGACAGCTGTGCACTTTTGGGATTAGCCACTAGATGGCAGAAAAACTCATTATTTTTAATAGGAACTAAAATGATTCTCCCAAAGAGATATAAGTTACTGGTAGCTAATTTCAGGGAGAATACATTATTCACAGGGTGAATAAAAAAGAAAAAATATTAGGTGGTAAATCTCAGCAACAGTGACCTTCAAATGAAACATGGAATCGCCCAATTGTGAAAAGTTTTGGCTTAAAAGTTTAGGAGGCTTCAGTTCTAAAAAGTTTTTTGCAAATGTAACTCAACATTTTGCACTGCTTAGGAAATGTTTACATGAAAACAAGACCAAAATACAGACTTGAAACACAGTATAGTGTCAGCCCTTGAAGGTACATTAGAATAGCAGTGCTTTGTATTGAAGACTAAATAGATATTAGTGGACAGTCAATCATTCTATGTCTGTATTTAGCCATGTAACTCATCAAGATGTAGTAATTTGTTGAAATTGTATGGGGATGGTATTCCAGGGTCTGTTATCATAAAACAAACAACTTTCAAGTTGTCTGGAGAGAAACCTAACTATTGCTTGCCTGCCAGGCTTCTATTTACTGGATGTCAACAGGGAAGATTTAGCTTCTGCTTACATTACTAGCGCAGTACAAAGAGTAATAAAAAGCTGAAAACTGAGGGACAACTAAACATACCCTCCGGCTATGTGCTATTCCACAGGTAATTGACTGTAAACCACAGGAAATTCATTAAATCAACAATGGACAAGTTAAACAATGATGTAAGCATGATCAGCAATGCTGATGCATGTTAGTAGAATACCAGACCTCCTGACGTGGCTAATGCATGTATAAAAAAAAAAATGCATTCACCTAAAGAACCCTCTCCCTTACAATACAAAAACATATCGGACTTTGGCCCTTGTTTCCAGTTTTGCTACAACTGAAAAATAAAATTCTACTACCTGTGTTGAAATAGTAAATTAAAAAAGCAGACACATCCTTTTATTGCAGAAGGGAGCAATAATGGCACCTACATTGGTGTGCTATAATCAGCAAGTATGCAGCACATAATTGCCAGTCATTGCAAATGCTAACCAACACTGAGAATTTAGTTCCACTTTAAGTATAACTGTTCTGTAAAATTATAAGTGCCACTGATAATGCAAACATTATTTAAAATAAATTTAATTAAAAATTGTGAACGCACTTATGTGAGTAACCTTTTAGATGGAGAGTACTAATCCAGACTGTTCTCATACTTTGTAGTAGCAGGAGTGCTTAGTGCCGGTGATCTCTCTTAACTCAGCTTTTCCTACATAAACTAGCCCATCCATGACCTAACCTTTATCAGAAAACTTCCATGTTCCTTAACTCTCATATAGCAAAATCTAATGGAACGCAGGCCTCCATCCTGACAGTAATGGTTCTAAGCAATGTACATGGGGATATGAAGAAGCTTTATTTTTCATACATTTCAGAACAATTCTTTGTCCCATCTTTAAGGAAAAAGAGCACCTGTATCCCAGCCCTTGTGTTTGAAAATGTGTGCCATCAAATTAGTCTGGATTGGTAATCATTTCTCATTATCAGTCTTAAAGATTCCTGTTTTATTCTATTTAATATTTCATTTTTTAAGTACAAATGGTTGGACTTTTCAACCACAAGCTAGTAGTCAAACTAAGACTTACTACCCTGTTTCCCCGATGATAAGACACTGTCTTATTTTTTTTTGAAGGTCAAAATATGCTCCAGGGCTTATTTTCAGGGGGATGCCTTATTTACCCATGAAGAAGACTACAGTACACAGTTATTGTTGTCAATCATGTGCCATTCCTGTCCCCTTCAGATCAATCATGTGCCATTCATGTCCACTTCTGATCAATCTGTGCCAATCATTGTCCCCTTCTGATTAATCTGATCCATTCATTGTCCCCTTCTACTGTAATCAATAATATACCGTACCATTAAATGTCCCATTGTAATTCATCATATACTGTACCATTTAATGTCCCATTCTAAAGCTTACCGTATATAGAGTAAGTGGTATTGCTCACAGCAAAAAAAACCTGTCTGAACCCGTGAACAAACTCCTGCAGTCTCCGTTAGGGAGGGATGAGGGAAGCTGCCTGTGTTTGCTTGGGCGGAGTCACGTGCGCGCACTGCAGTCCTGTCACTTCCTCTTCATGACGAGGCGCGGCACACACGGAGGAACCACACGGAGTCACCCACCGTACCACCCGATTCGGGTAAGTGCAGGTATCGGTGGGTGGCTTATTTGCGGGGGGGGGCTTATTTTTCATTTTTCTCTAAAAAGGGGGGGTTGTCTTATTTGATGGCCCTGCCTTATCATCGGGGAAACACGGTATATGGTTACTCCTACAATATTTGTATTTGGCCTAGAAATTTGACTAACTCTTCCTCATTTTAATTTAAAAAAATGTTCTTTTATAGCATGTGTCACAGCTAAAAAGATTTCCCATCATTTCCTGTTCTAACAAAAATTCAAAAAGATGCAAAACAGTGTAAAGCAGAAACTAAAGTAAATGTGTCCTCAGATCATGAAGTTAAGATCATCAGAAAACATTTGTTTTTTAATCTTTTATAACATGGCAGAAGGTATACCTGAAGAGATGTCCCAGCAGAACAGGATACATCCTCTTTGACAAACGTAGCGACTGACTTTGTGTGGCGTGATGGACAAACCTGGTGGCTGGGCATATTTCTTCCATAGAATGAAGACTGGATGCTGATGGTGGTTTTGTGAGGACATTTGAGGGATACGTATTCACCGTCACAGGCACGCAGTGTATAATTCCTCAGCATTCTAGAAATATAGCCTGAAAAGAAATATTGCTTATTTAGATTATTACGACCTTTTGGATATCTTTTACCTGTAGCTCATGCAAAAGCATCTGAACAGAAGATACCACAGCGGGTATTAAACACAACCATTCCTTATATAAAGAAGTATTTTTTTTTTCCAGTTTGAATTGAAATTTTTTAGCTGTATAGAATGCGTGTGAAGAAATAGGATTTCCTCTTAGACCCATCCTTAAAAAAAAAAAAAGGTCCAGTCCAATTTCTTTTTATAGGAACAACAGTATGTTTTTTTTGGTAATGTGTCAATATGCCAATAATACCTGTCTTCAACTTCTGTCTGCAATCAGAAAGCATAACTATTCACATACAATGCTTCTCACAGGGAACTATTGGACCTTTTATAGAATACCAAATCTATCCAGCATATGGCAATGGAACTGCCACTACATTTCTAAAAATCTAAAGGCTATAGATAATGCCAGACTCACCATTAGGTATATATGATCATATCCCTTGGACAGTTAGAAAGGACCATAGCTTGTGATCTGTTAGGCTTAAAGTTACAAACTATGAATCATATGTATATGGTTTGTTCGGTTTTATTGGTCTGATCGTATTTCTTTCTATGTGTTGTCTTGTCTTTTCCCTTGTTTTGTTTCTTTTCTTTGTTATTATTTGCGAAATCTCAATAAAAATTTACATTAAAAAAATAAAAAGTACCATAGCTAAAACCTTGCAAATTGTGTCTTTATTTTGCTGCTCTGAGGATATATTCATATGAAGAGTTTAGGAGAGGTAAAGGCACAAGGACCACTGTTAACTCTCAATACAGTAGCTCAAAAACCAGCAACACTCTCTGTTCTCTATCCCTCTCTCCTTTATCTGTCCATTCTTCCTTCTGGCCCCTTTGCTCGTGCATTTTCCTCCTCTCCTGCCTCTTCTTGTCTCTCCTCTGACTCCTGGCAAAGTTATAAGTCTTTTACCACTCATGTGGCTTCCTCTCCTCTTTCTCTCACTTCTCGCTCAAATCACCTATCCCTTCCCTCTCCCTTTACCTCCCTCCTTCCTTTTTCTTTCTCCTTTCCCTCTCATCTGTTCTCTCTCTTCTGTTCTGCAAAGTTTAAAAACTTTTTACCACTCATGCTTTCCTTCTGTCTCTCTCTTGTAGTGTAAGCTGACATTTCACTTTTTGGCCTCTAAAACACATTTCCTTTAAGTTTTACTATGCTCTCATTGGTCTTTGAAAGTTTCCAACAAAATACTGTGATAAGTGATAATGAACAATTGTGATGTTAATAAGAGCTCCTTATCTCTCAGGAATAAGCTCATACATGTCGTGCCTGACTAATGATACTGAAATCAGCCTCATTGCTTGTAAATATAGAGCAATATATCACCCAAGGTGTATGAAATGATGTTCTGAGGTTACACGGAGATATGCTAGGACTAGGGTGTCACGTGGATAAAGTAAACTTCACATTTCAACACCCTAAGTCTTCATCTTTCAAGCCAAGTAAATATATGAGAACAATGCAGATGATATGAGAGGTACCCAGTTCAAAAGCTGGAATCCCTGAATGACTGTCAGCTGCACTAAGCTTTTCCTCAGAATTCAGGTATAGGTTGTCCTAAATAAATACACCTTTCCTGGGTTCAGATAATATTGAAAGGTTGAAGCTTGTGACTAAATAGATCAGTTTGGAGTCAGGTATAGACACAGATTAAATTTGTTTTTGTGAATGATGGCTTGTCATTTAGACTGAAACTGCTTTAAAAAGTGGTAAAAAGCTGTTGAAGTCTGTGGGTGGCAAACTGCCCCTGAACGTTTTTTATGGGTGCTCTTGGTTGCAAACCCATTCATTATATTAACTTTTTTTTTTTATAAGGCAGCTAAATGCATCTCTAATCACATTCCATTTTATAAACTTCTTTACCTTTGTTACTTTTTGCTGTCTTTCTGGGCCGATTTCTGTTCAATTTCTGTCTTGGAGATGCAATAGCAAATAGAAATCTCTTCTAAATGAATGTAATTTTAGTTTTAGAGAGTTGTCGCAAAGATAGGGGTTCCCATTGAAAGATTTTCTCTCTCATTTCATGACAATGCAAAGTGCCCTCACTTCTGTCCTAGTGACAACAGTCACCAGAATACATAGAGGGGGTGAATTCCCCCAGCAGGGTATAGACAGAAATAGAACCTGGCAAAGAATCCACCGTTACCAAAACTTGTTTTGCCTTTACATGCACTTATCTGGCATGGTTCCTTGGTTGTCATCAAATGCTGGCATGCACAAAAACAAAGTTTTTTCAGTCATTCACTTTCACCCCTGCATATATGAAGACATGAGCCTTTGGCTCTCGGTATACTGGGTGAAAGTAAGATTTCACAGGAGATGGGGGTCAACTGTTTCAGTTTGGCAGTATAATGTTGGAAATAAACTTAGCTTGGAGCCCAAAAAATAATGTAAAAATGATTGAAGCACTCTGAATGGAGAATAGAGGCCAGCAGATAGTCAGATAGTTTCACCCCTGGAAGCCATAACACCAAAAGCTGTACATTTTGTGTAGCGGCCACAAAACTCTGGCTCTGTATGTCAAAGCTGCACTCAAATGCAGTAAAGACGTCATAAAAAAATATTGGTGCAGGAGTATTGGAGAGGTTTTTGAGCATGCTGTAAGATTTCTAAAACGGCAAATACAAGCCCTTCCAATGTTGAGGCTTGCGTATAATTGACCATTTGTTAAAGGTACATTCCAGACAAATTTGGAAGTTAAGCTTTGAGATGTAATTAGGGGACACAGCTTACCGGGGCTTTGCTTCTCACCAAATAACTACTGCTAGATACCATCATCTTGGTTGCAATGTCAGCAGCCCCAGCAGACTCGTGGCTGTCACTCAAATGACAATCTATAACAGTGGTTTTCAGTGAACGTCCCCTTTTGTAGGTTATCCCTGAGACCATGTACCTCTATTTGTAGGAAGGTTGTACAGGAAAGTTGTTTCCTATTGTAAATTGACTTATGAAATTAAAGCAAAACTAAACCCAAAAATAAAAAAAGTGTGACCGAGCAGGACCTTTATTGCATAAGAGACTGGAGTTTTTTATTCTGCAATAAACAATATATACCCTTACTTTTTTTAATCCTTCACTTTCACTCAATTAAATAATTTAAATCAGGCAGATAAGGTTTTTTTTTGTTTGTTATTGTAGATAGGACATTGTCTTTTCTGCAGGAAAGGACCTATCTGGTCACAATTTCTTAAATTCAGCAGACATAAAGTAAACAATCAGTGAACGCATGATATGCATGCACAGCAAATTGTTGACCGCTTGATTATCTCTTACACCACATTATCAACCTTTTTAACATATTTAAACAGACAAATATTACCTGCAGACAAATGTAATATAATTAAATAGAAATACAGAAACATTTCCTTATTATTATTATTAATAATAATCACAAAATCTGGATAGATTTATTGGTATGGAGTGGAAAGGTAAATACCCCCCTTATAACAAAAAAAACTTTCC
Organism: Pyxicephalus adspersus; assembly: GCF_032062135.1. Taxonomy (NCBI): domain Eukaryota; kingdom Metazoa; phylum Chordata; class Amphibia; order Anura; family Pyxicephalidae; genus Pyxicephalus; species Pyxicephalus adspersus. Next base: position 13,864,403 of record NC_092861.1, on the reverse strand, counting down.
ACCAATGTCTGACACTGACTGAAATTTATGACCACATTCAAAATTCTTACAGTAATCCCCTTTAAATCCCCTTAAACATATCAATGGGATTCAAGGGCAATATCAGGGGTTTGACTAAGCCAGTCCATACCCAGCCATTTCATATTGGTTTTTCTAGTGTAATCTATTTTGTATTCAACTTTTGGAAAATAGCCATACATTCTAATCGAGTATACTTATAGAAGCAGAATTTATAGTTGTATGATGACTGCAATTTGCCCATACCCTGCAGCAGCAAATCTATTCCAAACATAATATTTGCTTCACTTAGTATGAGGTTGTTCTCTTTAAACCAGAAATTTCACAAGTTCAAATAGTTTGGCAATCTTTTTTAAACTCGGGCCAACATCTTAGACATCCACAACCTTCTTTCCGAGAAAGCCCTTTTGATTTTGGCATGGTGACAGTCACACTTCAATAGCATACCACTTTACGCTAAATACCTGAGGTTTAAATATCAATATTACCAAATAATTTAGCAGTGTTTAGTGTCCAGTGATTTGCCGTCTATCTTCTATCAATAGATATCTTGCAAAGATGTTCTATTGATGTGTTTATTACATTGACTTTTTAGGGACCCTCAATATTGTGGTTCATGTAAAACCTTTATAACTTTGATTGTTTGTGGAGAGCATATCTGACTTTATCCATGTATGCTCCGGTCTTATGGGTCAGGCAGAAAACTTGCAGTAGATCCAACTGGTCTACAGTAAGGATAGAGATGGGCAGATCAGGAACAAATCAATGGACAGCCTTGTACTATTTCAGCAAAGGGTTTTGGTTAGCGACAGACTGAGACAATTTTCAGCCAGCTGTAGAGTATTCTTATCCATTGTCGATTCAGTTGCAGTAGGTTTCCTTGAGAACTTGCAGTCTTGCTGGTCACTGAGATATCTTTCACACAGTTTAGTACACTTTTGTGAACAGAGCTATCTCTTGTGCTGTTAGCATCACCCAAGGTGCAATGGTTTTGTGTTTCTCTAGGTAGATCTGCAGGAAGAAGCACCCAGACAATCAATCAGTCTATTCACCAAGGGGAGAGTGACAGGTGTTGGAAAGATGATCGGACTTAATCGTACATTTTTCTACAAGCAGTCACCAAGAGCCGATGTCTGGGGCCCATTCGTGGCTTTGTGCTGGGGATAATAGTATTTAAATCTCTCTGAAAACCCCTCAGCCAATAGACTCTACAAAGGAGCAGACATCTTATATCTCAGCTGATTGCAAGGATAGTCTGTATCCTACAGATTCACATCCTGATTAAAACGGAAGAGAATGAAGATTACTTTAAAGCTTCTTCTGGAATCTTTGGATAAGATACAGTGTTCTCTTTTTATGTTTTTCTGTATAGCATTTTATGGTGTAATCCATATAGGTAAAGTATCCATACAATGTGTCTGGAATGGTGAGGCTTCCACTAGAGAACCACCTAACAGTTTAGCAAATTTAATACAAACACATGGAATACTGAATACATGTATTGTGGATGTACAGATTTTATAAGCTGTCTAGTCTGTGTCCTTGTGAACATCTTGTGTCCTCCTTCCCACCCTGGTTTGGATGGGAATGACCTGATAAATTGTAGATGCTGATGATCCGATGGGTAATGATAAAGAAACCAGCTGGTAATATAAACATTTAATATACTAAGAAGTGCATGTTTAACCCCCCCTAGCGGTATTCCCGAGTGTGACTCAGGGTGGGAAAAATTGCAAAAATCGGTAATCCCGAGTCACACTCGGGGTACCTTTGGGGGACCCCCTTACCTTATCCCCGCGCTCCAGCGGCGATCTCAGGATCCCGCTGTGATGGCGGGGCGCTTCTCCCTCGGGGGGCGTGGCCGGGCGGGAAATTTAAAAGCAGATTACGGAGTAATTTGCTTTTAAATACCGCCCGGGTCCCCACCACCCCGATGCACGCATCTGCAGTTAGATGCGATGCACCATGCAGGATTTCTGCTTGGTGCTATGCATCTAACGGCAGATGCGATCACCAACAGTAAATCCAGAAGGTGATGCCAGCGGAGATTTTCCGCTGGCAGCACCCCCTGGATCTACTCCTGCTCGCATCTCCCGGAGGCTGATCTCTGGGTGATGCGAGCAGGAGAGTGAGCAGCGGGGACATCCTCCGGGAGTAGGGGGTGTCCCCGCTGCTCACTCTCCTGCTCGCATCACCCGGGGGCTGATCTCCGGGTGATGCGAGCAGGAGGGTGAGCAGCGGGGACATCATCCCCTACTCCCGGAGGCTGATGCCTCCGGGAGTAGGGGATGATGTCCCCGCTGCTCACCCTCCTGCTCGCATCACCCGGAGACCAGCCTCCGGGAGACGCGAGCAGGGGAATGAGTAGGGCGGGGACATCCCCACCGCATCACCCGGCAAGATGTGTGACATCTTCCGGGAGATGCGGTGGAGTGATGGATTGTGGGGGCGGGAAATTTAAAAGCAGATTACTATGTGATCTGCTTTTAAATTTTTTTTTTACAGTGAAAAACACACAAAACACATAATAAAAGTACAAATACATAATATAGTACACCAAGCATTATTGCCCAGTGCCCTGATTTTCATTTTGCCCACTATTAGCCCTGACCTTGACTGTCCTGACTGTGATGTTGGACTTTTTACAGCACCCTGCTTCAAAATCTACCACACCCGGGATGTTTACTAAAAATGTAAATAATTTTTTTTTCTAAAATCTGCATTTAATTTATCTTCTTATTTATGAATAATATTGCACCCTTGTTTGGAAAATTTCAGTTAGAATTTTTTGATAAAAAATTTTTTTTTTGATAAATTACACTGTTGTGGTCTATTATTTCATAATTTTTTATGATTATGTATTATAATTGTGTATTATATTATAACTTATGATTATAATATAATAAATAAATAAATATAATTATTATACCCGGGAGTTAATCCTAGGAATTACAGGCCCACAATATAAACAAAAATTTCTATGCAAAAAAAATAGGATCACTTTTTGCATCAAAAAATAACAGAATTAGAATGCTAGGGGGGTTAACAAAGATGTTTGGCCAAACTTAGCTAGTAATGGTCATGTAAGAATCTGATTGGTTGGGATAAGTATATTATTTCTACCTACAGATCTCATCATAGAAATCAGAGTTCTAATGCTGACTTTTTCTGGATACACAGAAAGAAATGCGAGCCATGATACGAAAATTGGCACCAAGTGCCAATCTTGTTGTTGGAGCTGTTGCTGAGGGTCATTGTACACATCCAATAAAGATAACTACTAACTTTTAATTAAGCAGCAATTTTTGTTATTCTTTAACTCTTCCCGACACTTGTAGTCCTACAAATACTTCTACCTTATTATATAAAGGGGTAAAATGATTGTCTACAGTGCAGATACCGGCCTGGTTGCCGTCCTCTGTCAAAAATTGATGACATGCAACATGCAGGTCAGTCAAGATGGATGATCAAAACCAGAATAAGGAGAATAGGGAAGACAGTGGCACCCACAAAAAAAACTGTAAGAACATTTATTTGCAGTCACCTGTCCTTGTTCATAGCGGGCACTGCAATCTTTACCCAATCTTATTGGTAAAATTCCCATGTATGCACATACCCAGCATATCCTGGGGGTCTATACTGAGTTGCTCATGTGCTCAGTATATTTCATAAGGAAAATTGCAAAAAGGCAGGTAAGTATGTTTCATTGCAGAAGGTACGTTGCCTGCAATACAAATGCCTGTTCATAATTTGTGGAACTATTGTTGCCCTTTAAAGCACAAGCATTTTGTATGTCCCCTGTAATATTTCATAATTTTTCCTGATTCAAGTCATGGTAGAGAACAATAGATGAAGGAGTGCAGGTTTAGGCTTGTTTTCTGGATTCTCTAGACGATCACTTACACTTTTAACACTCTTTTCACAAAACGCTCCTTAATGTTTCCTAAATTATCATGTCGGGGACTTTGTTTTGTGTTAGCCTAATGCCTTAATAAGCTTTTGTTGTGCATTACCGTCTGGTAAAAGAATTTTGCCTTTTCATGCACAACATACAAAAATAAATAGGACTAAAGTATATAATGAATATTTTTTACGTAGGAATGATTTCCTATCAAAAGTCTACAAGATATACATAGTTTCCATCTCTTTCGGAGGTTGTTCAGAACATTTTTAAAGTGCATTGTTAAATTTAAAGTGTGGTACCGCTAAGAAGCAGGTCCTCGATTCCTTGGGTCCTAGGAAGAAAGACCGATGATGAATTATTGAGAAGAATACATGGAGAATCTTCTGGATGGATGAATGAATGAATACTCTTTTTGTTTTTAATAATACAAGAGGTTGGTGAAGGGATTATTTTATTTATTAATTAATGTTCTGGTTTGGCTTTAGGATCTACTACGGTAGCATTGTGTCTGTGGCCGAATGAGGTTAGCTTTCAAAGACATTTCCTCTTATACTTTAAGATGAATCCCTTTCTATTTTACACTGCAGCCAGCTATGATTTTCTAAACCTGACCAAAACAATTTACTGTTCCCTGCAACTATAGCACCCTCCATTTTCTTCATCTTGACTGGATATCCTATAACTCATGTGTTTGACTTGGTAATCATGAAGTGTGATCTGCTGCACCATGTATATTGTATTAGCAATGACCTCTGTGGACAGCCATATCAGGAGATCTTGTATGATGGGGTTGATGAGTGAATGAGGTGGAACTCCGTCGGCTTTACCCATTCAATCATGTGCAAGCAAATATCCTGTTTTTTTTAGATTTTTTTGCATATCCTTGGGTTTTCTTTGCAAAGTGATTTTGTGCTGCATTTACTGAACTAAGTGAACTATCCCTCACAAGGGTAAAGTTCACTTTTCTCAGCAGCCTAGATACTTATAATAAATCAAACCCAATGTTTCTAAAAACCTGCCGTTTTGAAATGTTGCCAGTTATCTTGTAAGTTGACAAATGTCTGTTATGAGTCTTATGAGTATGAGGAGGAATTATGGAGATGGGGGGGGGGTAATGAACAAAGTCAGTGTTCTTTCTTATCCCTCAGATAGTTATTTTCCTTTATTGAAAGCATGTTTAAAAGGATAAAACGTGGCAAAATCTATTTTTCAGAGATATACTATTTATTTTTATTATAACTTGGCATATGCTTCAGGATCATCTATTATTTATCTTTATTATCTTATTTTTAAAAACTTTTAAAAGTGTCAAATCCTGGCTGTCTATGGCTACAAGATGGAATAGTATTACATCACCTTGAAAGATGAAGGATACAAGGGAGAGTATTTTAAGGAATGAGAAATGTGTTCAGAAGGATATGTAAGAGGGGGAGTGGAAATAATGGCCTTACTCACCTCAATCATACATGTTTTTATTAGCACAAGATGACTGCTTCCCCATTCACGTCCCATCTAGGCAGAAAACATAATAGACCTTGCTCTGCTTTTCATCTAAAGAGCGTAATAAAGCCATATTTGTCCCTCAGAACAACAGCAGCTTCATCTATTCCAGCATCATCAATAATAGGTCCTACTCTATTATTATCATCCACTTTTATTTTTAAAGCAAAACATAATATACAGCTTTGTGCAAAAACTAAGGGCTGCAGATGACAAACCTGCATGTATAACAAGAATTATTAAACAGGATTTATATAGCGCCAACATATTATGCAGCGCTGTACATTAAATAGAATAAACATAGACAGGATAGAACCCTGCCCAATCCGAAACACCCAACTGCTATCTAATCTGCTCCAGTGTGGACCTAATGTAATGATTTCCTAATGTAGTCACAAACCTGGGAAATTCAAATACAGCATATGATGAAAACAAGCAACTGGCAAGAAGATTATCAGATCAGTACTTTATATAAAACCTTTTCAGTAAAGGTGCGTACACACTTCCAATTTTTATCGTTCAAAACGAACGACGAACGATCGATTGGGCAAAAATCGTTCGTAAAAAAAGTAACCAACGACGCCGACGAACGAGGAAAGTCGTTGGAAACGAACTACCGGACCGGCGGATCGGATTGGATGACGATCGTTGAACATCGTTCGTGTGTACGGTCGTTCGTTGATCGTCCATGATCTGAGCATGTGTAATGAACGAATGTTCGTTCACTTCCTGTCGTGCACATAGTTCCTCTATCGCTCAAACGATCGTATCTATTGTGTGTACAATATCTACGAACGATCGTGTCGTTATCTCTATGTGCAGGATCGGTGCTATACGATCGTTCGTAGATATCGTGCAAGATCGTTCGTCGTTCGTTTTCCAACGATAATAATTGGAAGTGTGTACGTAGCTTAAGTCATGTTTTGTTCGCCCCTTCTACAGATCAAGATTTTTTACTAGTCAATGAAGCAGCCTATCACATTAATGGAACAATATGAAGGAGGCAGGGACAAGCGGGAAATTTTTAGGAAAAGTCTATTGTTGAATATTTTTCAATTCTGGATCTGAGACGTGCAGGTCATGAGAACTCTTGTTACAAAAAAAAAAAAAACATTTTAAAACAGTGGTCACCAACCTTTTCAGTTTCGTGGACTACTAAAATCACCAGCTCCCGACCGTGACGGGGAACCGGGTGTCACTCAAAGGGGGAGAAACCCCCCCCAGAGTGATGTCATTATGACACAACCCTGCCCACTCTCCCATCGCAGATCTGAGCCTGCAATAGAAGAATAGGCGGGTTGTGTCTAGAGACACAGCCCGCCTAGCTCCCTGAGCCTGGGAACTGCTCTAGGGATGGGGTCCGTGGCTCTGGCCGGTGTGTCCCCTCAACAGGGTCTTTCTCCTGACCCTGTTCGGGGGTGCACCGACCAAAGTTCGCTGACCACCGGTTGGCGACCGCTGATTTAAAAGGTATGTCAATGAATTCTGAATGATCTCAAAAAAGTCTGAAACTGATATCAAAGGCAGAGACCACCAAACTCCTTGTTCAGGCTCTTATCTCTTGTCTGGACTACTGTAACATCCTCCTCTCTGGTATTCCACTAACCCAACTCTCTCCTCTACAATCTATTATAAATGCTGCAATCAGACTTATTCATCCTTCCCACCTCTCCTCCTCTGCCGCATCTTTGTAGTTTTCTTCATTGGCCTCCAGTTTTTAGAATCAAATTCAAGCTCCTGTGCTTTCCCTTTAAATCCCTCCAGTGCTTGCTCCACTTACCTTTCTGATCTCATAACCTCTTCACACGCACGACTCCAAGACTTTTCTAGAGCTGCCCCGACTCTGGAATGGTCTTCCTCGTCCTATTAGGTTTGATCCTACTTTCTGCTCATTTAAAAAGAGCTCTTAAAACCCATCTTTTCAAACTTGCCTACCTATCTTCTTCTGTCCCTGAAACTTCTGATTCTCTACTTCCCACCATTCCATATCCCCCTCCTATTGTGTGATACTTCCTCCTTCTCTTAGAAAATAAGCTCTTCTGAGGAGGGTCCTCTCCTCCTGTTCAATTGTTTGTATCTGTCTGTCATTTGCAAATCCTATTTAATGTACGGTGCTGCATAATATGTTGGTGCTATATATATGCAGAAGTTAAACATTCTTTCCTTCAGATTCAAGGGGAGCATCATTTTATATATATTGTTTGAAATATATTTTCATATGTTTTTGTAAGTTTACTAAATGCAAGTTGTTGAATCTAGTTGTAGGGGCTGATGTGGAGAACACTGATCCTACATGAACACAATGTAATCCCTTCATTAGAGACTGTAAGGAGGTTTAACAAATATCCTTAACCTTATGACTATACAGGATACAGCATCCTATGTACACATACCTGCAGGGAAAATTGTGCTAATGCTGACCCTGAATTTCATCACAAATTCTTTCTATTCAAATCAAGGGGATTAAGGCCAGGGTTTGGCAGAATTGGTGGTGGATTCTTTGAAGTTATATGTGCATTTAGTGAGTGCTGTGTTTCTAGAAGATGGGACTATTCATCAGGTTTTAAATCAGATTAGACCAATCAGCAGGTGGCCTTCTGCAGTGTGCTGCCTCTCTTCCCAAAAGACACAAAACTTTTAGGACAAGAACACAGATGATAATTGCTGACACACTTCTAGTAAGGAAGAGAAACAAAAATCAACTTTTTTCTTTCCTGTGGGATTCCATTGCTATTTGGACTTTAGTATACATTTGATAACTGATATCTACAAAACATTGCATGACACAAGGGCCTGAAATCATCATCTTCCATGGAGTGCCATAACTGATATAAGTATGATATAAGTGCCTCCAACAAACAAGAGTCCATCATGGCTTGGTTTAAAGCTCATTTACTATTTTATAAAGGAGAACTCAATTTACCATGTCTCCTCTGCTCTAACAGGTTGGACACATCATTATTACTTTAGGAACAGATTTTTTCCCTCAGAGCTCCAATTCCCAAGGTGATTCTAGAACTGTTATACATAAAATGACAGTAAGAAACAAACCGCTTTTCCTGACATGTATAACTCTCCCTATATGGCAGAATATGACCTAACCATGCATAATGGCTGCTACCATCACTTATGTACTGTGTAGTATGGGAATAGTATTTATGTAGGATAGTTACAAACAATATGGAGTGGCATTCTGCATTTGGGGGGGACAGGTTTTATTTTATGTTATGTTAAACTGTAATCATTTGAATGTCCACAGTCCAACCAAGCATAGCAATATGGTGGCTCAGAGGTTAGCACCCTGGCCTTTGAAGCACTAGGTCCCAGGTTAGATTCTCGGGCAGGATACTATCTGCATGCAGTTTGCATGGGTTTCTTCCTACATTCCAAAAACATTAAATTATGTTAATTGTCTTCCTACCTACATTGACCTTAGACTGTGATAATGACATATGGCTATGGTAGGGACATTAGATTGTGAGCCCCATTCGAGGAACAGTTAGTGATATGACTATGGACTTTGTAAAGCACTGTGTAATATGCCAACACTAGATAAATAAATACTATATATAAATACTAGTTAATATTAGTAAATCAACCAGTTCACTTTCATTATAGTACTTTTATTAATAGAATCTCTACTTAAAAGAGGGACAACAATATCAATACAAAAGAGAATATGTCCCTTCTAAACAGGAACACCTGGAAACTGTAAAATTATCCATTATATCCTTATAGAGCCTAAATAATTTCTGGTCTGAAAAAGCGGTGACCTATACAACTGTTAGCTCTTGGCAGATGTATTCTCAAGTGTTTTCAAAAAGTTTATAAAAAGACTGGACAGTAAATGTGCCAAAAACATTTAAAACAGCAATAAAAGGAAGTGAAACGCAGTCCCTTAACTCACAACAATGGGTTAATACATCACTGCACATTGTTGGGAAGACCTTTTAAACCCAGGTCCTGACCTTTTCTCCAGGGCTGTGCAGCAGGTTTTATGTCAGCTGGGGTAGGTGTTTTGTCTTCCCTCTGCCCAGTGCCTTTTCTTGAACTTTGTAAGCTTTTTGGCCATCATGGCAAGTCATCCATCATTGTTCTGACATGTATGGTGGACCTGAAGACATGGAATTGTAGATCTGCTACTTTCTCCCAACAATTAGCTTGTTATTCTATCTCACAAATGCCAGGTGATTAACATCAGGCACAAACCGTTGTATGAGTTTATTGCTTTTATGTCTCCTAACCATTGTAATTCAGTTATACTGGATGCATATGGCACTCTGGATCCATCTGTGATCCAACCAAGCCATGCAGAGTAGAAAGTCCCCGACTCTTATGATGGTACAAAGTGGAAAACATACCCTGCGGATATACAAAGCTCTTGGTTACAGTTATCACACCTATGTTTCAATGTTATAAATTCTAAAATAAATCTAAAGCCAAGTTTTTCATTTGTATAAAGTTGTTCTATTTTGCATGATCGACTTTGGCCATCTTTTTTTGGTGTAGACACATCAGGAAGCAAGAGGAAATGTCTATGAAGTGCTTTTCAACAGCTGTCACAAGAACACCCATCCCAGAAAATTGTCCCTTTATCCCTGTTCTGGTGACAAACTACATTTTGGAATTGTCTCATTTTCAGTCATAGTGACACATTACTAGTCACCAGAACACATCAAGATTTGCATTTACTGAATATTCCCGTGTAGAGACAGAAAGCAATACACCCTCAAAGGGGTTCCAACACGCTCTGTCTATATTTAAACACTTTGACTTTAGATGCACTTTCATTATTGCGTCTTGCCCTCACAAAGGTTAGCAAGCATAGATCTGCTACATGTGGGTTGGATAGATGGCTCTGTTTTTGGGTTGTGTGAGTGATGCTAACCAGCCACGTATTATTTGTATCTGCACTTCTTTAAATGCAAACTTTTCTCTTGCATTTCTGATAACATGAAAAGCCTCATTAAAGCAGGCATTATTGTTTTTCACACCAACCACATGTGGAATGTGTTTGGTTGCTCTTGTCCATATCTTGCAGAGATAAAACCTAAAGCTTGAAAAAATTGTCAGTTGGATAAATGGCTGTATTTGTGCTATAAATGAGAGTTTTGGAATGGACATCTAGGAGACTTAAGCTGCGTACACACGTCAGATTTTTCTCGCCCGATAATCGGCATCGGCCAGATATCGGGCGAGAATCTGGCGTGTGTACAGTCGGCGTCGTTCATCGTCCGTGGATCCTTCCTGGCGGATCCACGAACGATGAACGACGAGCGATCCTAATGCAAGGGAAGGGGGAGAGAGCGCAGCAGGGTGCCGCTCCATCGTTCTCCCCCTCCCCTCTCCATAGAGCAGAACGGTGCTGTATGTACAGCACTCGTTCATGCGTCGTGTAGTCCTTTGTCGTTGGAAAGGATCGTGAAAGATCCTTTCCAACGACAAGAATTGCATGTGTGTACGCAGCTTTAGAAACTTCGGTATGACTTGTTGGGAGACACAGGTCTTTGTAAGCAATCTGTCCAATATGGTCTAGTGACCAGAGTTAGTATGGACTAAGGTTGTGTTTTAGCACATCTACTGCAGTTTTTATCAGAGTAGATGTCTATACCTGATTGTTACTTGGTAGAGAGAACTATTAGTTATCTGATTCCAATTGTAATGGGTATAAAGCATAATTTTCTTACATACAGAAAACTAGAAGAAGGACTAATGCTAAGCAAATTATTTGACATTTACACACTTTATTTGGTCACTGTACATCTGTATTTGGTGGTCCAACCACACTATTCAGATTTATGTTAAGATCAGTTATAACTATTTCACATAACTTCTGTAAAAACACATCCAGTCCAAGTCATGTTGAGAGCTATATGGCCATTCTAACCGTATCTGATATTCTTATATTGAACAGATACCGTAACTGTTGTTATATCTATTAAAGCATAACTTAACACAGATAATACTCACCTGCCTTGTTCCATCTCGTGTGCCGACAACTTTATCTTTCTTCTCTTCTTCATTCTGAACCTCGGCCATGTTGATTGGCCAAGGCGGTATGATTTAGCCACATAGAAGTTCATTCAGTCCAGGCAACCAATGCTAAGTTCAGCATGTGCGGCTTAGCAAGTTTGACAGTTAAAGGGAGCAAACAGGCAGGTAAGAATGTCTATTGAAGAAGGCACATCGGCTATCTCTTTCTGCAAATAATTCTGCCTGATCACAACTTTGTAGTACGACTTTAAGTGTCTGTTGGTTAACTTGTTCAGAAGTCTTTTCCCATAAGACTGAAATTTTTAAAATTTTTTAGACAATCACTACTATCTTTACTCACATGAGATGCCAGGGGTATCTTCTCTTTATTATTATTGTTATTATTATTAAACAGGATTTATATAGCGCCAACATATTACGCAGCACTGTACATTAAATATTCTCTTGAACTGTATTAGCCAAATGTCAATAGAAGTGTGCACACATTTGGATAAACAGACCGCAGTTGGACCACACTTCTATGTTAAGCTAAATTCCTGTGTCCATAGACTGTATACACGTGATGTTCTATTGCATTTGGTCAAACAGGGTGAGTGTGTCCAGGACCTATAAATGACATGAACACTAAGCTTTGGCCTTTGTAAGAGAAATGGAAATGCTTCTTCCTCCAGCTGTCTCGATATCATTGGGAGGTCTGAGGAATGCATCAGGGATCCTAAGAGCCTCATTAGGAATGACAGTACTGATTTATAGCACATATTGATCAGGACCATCAAAGGCTAAGCAACAAAAACAACTAGGAAAGCTATAAAAGTGCAATAAATACAGCCAAACTTCCCTGTTTATCTGTAATGATTGCCCTGGATCTGGAAACCACAGTGCTGGAGCTGACACAGTTAAGCATGTTACAGAGGACAATTATCACTTCTCATTAGCACAACATTGTGATTTGTACATTCTTTCATCTGGCAAACAAGATAATTCTGGTGTTAGAGTTCTGCAAGAGATAGGTTATCATTTGAAATGCATCATTTACAAGAGACAGATTCCACGTCTGTGCCCTTTTCTGGCTTCTTATTGTGCCACTCCTTATTCATTTTTGCCACACACTTGTGTAAACCTCATATAACTGAATGGCCTATTTGTTATGGCTTAAAGTGAACTTGTGAAAAAAAAATGTTAAGATAACAAAGCTGGGTCCAGTCTGTCATTGGGTTGCAAGGGCGAACTTCATTTTAAACATTTTGATTTCATTGTATTTTGTTGCTGCTATCTAGCATTGAATCTTGTAGCTCCATAGAAATGCATCTTATTTTTCCACCACATTGGTGAAAATTTGTACTTTCCTTATTCAGATCAATGCAATAAGTCTCATTACCATGGTGCTGTCATGAAGCAATCCTGTTGCTCCCCCCCCCCCCCCCAAATAGGTAAGTTTGCTTTACGGCCTCCCCCTTTTGAATGGTCAGAGCTCAGGTTTGCTTTAAGGACTCATCCTCCTTATCTATTTTAGGAGAGTCCCAGTAACTATTCCTGTAAAGGAGAACATATATTCCAAAAGTGTAACGTGATAATTACATTTAACTTTCTATGTTGTCTTTTTTTATGAGGTTTTCACTTTCATAAAATTGTGCACTGCGGTATTGTGGGCACGTTCCTTTCAGTCCATCTACATCTGCTATATGTTTTTTCAGAAAACCCTGTGCATTCAAATATTTTAGTAAACTTAAAAATACAATTGCCTTTTTGGGATTTTTTAGGTACCACAGCCCTATTTACTTTAAACAGCTGATAATTCATATAATTTAATAATTTACATGTATATACAACATTAAAAAACATTCCAGCGCATAACAATTTGTGGGACACTTTCCCTAGACAGCTTTTTGCCTCTAAATTTGTAGTCCTTAACGTGTTTCACCTTTTGGCTTTATCAGAAGCCTGTTCCAATATCAATCATTGTATAGATTTCCAAGCACCAAAATCAGTGTATATCTATTGTTGACAACCAATAACTAGACAATTAGCGGTGTGATCTCACATTTATGAATGTCACCATATTGTGAAAATTAATAAAAAATTTCCAATATGCTTAAACTGTCACACAATTTTCAGTGGTAATTTAAAGCACCAATGTCTCTGACCTTGATGATAAACAAAAAAAAATTCACTTCTAAATGCCGACAGCCAAATTATTTAGGAGTGAACTTTTTTTGTTTATCATCAAAGTCAGAGATATTGGTGCATTAAATTACCACTGAAAATCTTCTGACAGTTTACTCATATTGGTAATTTATTCATGTGCACAATGTGGTGACCAATAGTTTCCTTTAGTGAGGATTTTAAGGATACATGTACAGAAAGGTCCATGTGGCTCTACTAGAAAAAAGACAAGACCTTTAAGGCCCACTTTCACACAGTACTCTACATTCTTTTTCAAACAAATTTTGACTTACCCTTAAATTTGGCCTAAAAACTGTGTTAATGACATAACTATGGTAGGGACATTTGATTGTGAGCCCCTTTGAGGTACAGTTATTGACATGACTATGGACTGTGTAAAGTGCTCTGCAATATGTTGGTGCCATATAAATATGTGAATAATAATACTAATATCTCCAACGTGTATTGCCATCCCAAATCTAAATATAAGGGATTTATTCTTAATTTTGGGATAGTGGGCAGAGCAAGCAAAATATTTTTGGGTGTCATTCCTAACCTTGGTTTATTGAACACAAGCAACTTAGAACTTCATAAATATTTCAATCTTCGTTACCCCACCTCATTGTAACCTGCCTGGTAACACTATAGTCATAGCACATGGAGACAACACACAGGAATCTGGGGTGCACATATTGCAGGTAACCCTTGTTCTTGGTGGGTATAAAACCCAATACCTCAAACTTCTGAGAAAAAATTATTCATCCAGAAACACTGAGGTGAATTCTGACTCAGTGGCCTAGGACACTGTAATGTATTTGTGTTGTCATGGAAAGTCTAAACATCGAAGTAATGTTACAGACAATTAGCTGAAGAATAATTGTCATGGTGATACAACTTTCCCATATCTTTCTGGGTTAAACCACATGCCAATTACATGTCAAGGTTTGATTAGCCACAGGGCGGAATGTGTTCCATACAATCTGCTTATTCTTATTGATTGACATTACATCATTGGCTCCACTAAGACATATAGCAATGAATCAACATCTGGTTTATGTGAATGACAAGTAATTTTGTAAGCATATCATTCTTTTAACTAATGTGTATCTTCAAAAAACAAAGTGCATGAAAAAATTAAACCCTAACAACTCGTAGTCTTTCTCTGTCATATACTGCCATAACATCTTTGAAGACGGTAGGTAGGCCAATGATGTCCTGATTTCTGGGTTTCACTGGAGTAGACTGCGTGTGGAATGCCCTAACACATACAATTTTGAAACAATAAGGAGGATATTCAAGTACAGTCCAATGGATGAACTTTGGCTGGATCAGGAGCTGGATTTAAAGTGTTAGTTCATTAAATTGGCACCCAATAACAGGAAGTGTCTGAATGATGACCTCCATGGCAAGCTCAATAAAATCTTACAAAATTCAACTAAACATCTACTTTAATGCCCAACTCTCCTCGACCTCACACCCACCACCCTACCCCTAACAAAATGTTATGCTTTTTTTCTCTTCACCTTCAGGTCTTCTCCTGCCTTTGGGTAGTTCCCAGTAATCTAGGGGGGTACACTAATGTGAAGACATTGGTGCCATTCTACATTATGACCCTGCGAGGGTGCCATCTCCATACCCATTACAATAAGTCTTCAGGCTTCTAAGTTGAATCACAGCAAAACTGGTAAAATTTACTTACTGTGCAAAACAACACAAAGGAGAAGTTGAGTATTGCAGCCTAAACTATATTTTTTTTTTTTACAAAACTAATTTTGGATTTTGATTTATTTATTATTGGATTTATTTATTATTGTTTGCTTTTGATGAACTCTAGCCACATGATTTCTTTGTATTCTCTAGCATGTATTAGGAAGGATCTAGTTGGCTTAAAATACACAGTGATGGGACCAGTAAAGACACTGATCTACATATGCAGGCTTATAGTTTTGGCCATTCAGAAGATAAGCATGTTGAGAGTTATAAGAACTTAGCTTGCAAAGAGGAAAATAAATGTCTTAAGGCATACAGGTTCTGAATCTTCTGATTTAGTTTTATTTCACAAATACTTAAATGATGCCCCATCTGAGCATACAAACTGAAATCTTATTTGTTGCTTTGGTCTTAGCTATATTACTTGCTTTACTTCTTTAATTGATTTTAGCTGTGCATGTCCAGGCAGACGGTACAAAAACGGAAAGACTTCTAGGACATCCAAGATGTGTTAGCCATAACTGTTGTGTCTCAGTGAGGATATACAGACCTGATTAGGAAAAAGATTAGAAACAGTGACAAACATGAGGCTTGTACAAGATTTATACTTAACATGAGCAAACATGTCCAACAAGGTTGCAGGCATTTTTTTAATAATCTAACTTCTCCCATCAGTCACCAGGGTCAGACAGGTGAGGATCAACCCAGTATCCATATCAATACACAGGACAGGTAAAGTCAAACGTGGCACAACTGGAATTTATTTACATTGTTTTACTTGTCATACCATGGCTCAGAAAGATGTACAATTACAGCTTCTAACATATTCAAATAATATTTAGGCAAAGTCTAATACAAAAGAAGGTCTCCTCAACTAGCTAGAAAATGTCTGCCTAGTAAAAGAGTAAAAAAAAAAAAAAATGAACATGAAGGGGAGAACCATGAACTGTTTAAGGAGAAGATGGCCAACAATGACAGATATACTGGATAAAAATGTATATGTTTGGAGCCTAAAAAAACCTGACACAGTCATTATACAAATGTTTCCCAAGTAAAGTGTACCCTAAAACAATTGTTGGAATTACATCTGCTGATGCCAGCACCACCGAATGTTGCAATGAATAGCCACCCGATCACACAAACTAGGGTAAGCAAAGGTGAGTACCTGCTGAATTCACTTGTCTTTACAGACAAAGGGCCAATTTTAATAGCAATTTCAGATCAGCATGATAATCACTTAACAATGTAGACTTAATAATATTAGTGTAAAGGTATGAAACATTTACATGTATCCCTGGAAAAAATGAGTTAGGGTTCATTTTAAAATGTTTTTACCCCAAAGTTCAAAATTTCTCTTTTAGTTTATTTTTTGGGACTTTAGGTAACTTAACATTAAAATTACAATATTTATTCCATTACATGTGCAAAAAATATAAAAACTTAAATTGTACAGTCTCTCAATATGGTAAAACAAAATCATGTATGCATTTCTGTCCTTTACGCGTTTCGCCGCCACTCTTCTTCAGAAGGACATTTCACCATGGAAATTATACAGTAATGGGATACCATATATGCTCTTCGAATGTATAAAAAGCCATTCACTTTAAACACCTTATTTATATATGACTTTTGAAATTGACATTTTCACAGATGATTACTGAAATATTTCACCCCAGATGATATCAAATCCATCACCTTAATAAAGCTATTATTCACCACATTGTGTATGTAAAATAGTGAAGCATAAATAATATTTAATGATCACAGGAGGAGATCTCAACGCTCAACCACATCATTCCACATCACATCACATCACATCATTCCTGAACTCCTGCTCCCAAAATTAACACTTTGCACATTGAGTTTAATTTTAAAAAATGTATGGATTAACATTTATTTTAGATTTATTAGAAAATTCCATGTGTACATTTTAAAAAAGTTAAATGAATCTTTGCGGACGAATCTTTAAACAATTCCCGTCTATATTCATCACTAATGGATTATTCTTTTTGTCTGCATACCACTGAGAAGATTTACCTGTACTTCCTGTCTTCTAGATGCAACAGGAAATGAAAAGAAATACCCTCAGCAAGAGGTGAATTCCAATCTTGGACAGTAACAACCTAAAGATTTCTACTCATTGTAAGAATTCCCTTAACTTCTTGCTCTCATGATGAACCCTAAAATTTCTATGTCTCAATAACGTTGATCTAAATAATCTTCTATATATCAGTCATTGAGATCTTATTTGTGATTTCAAATTTGTGATTTGTGATGTCAATTTTCAGTTTTGAGCAATGTATTTGTAACTAAAGTTATATGTCACTGGTCGAACCCTCACCAAAGTATGTTGTAAATACCATTTCTGAAACTTGCCTCTCTTTATAACATTTCCAACCTAATGTGCCCTGCCAATGGTGACTTTGATTTTCCATCTCTTGGATCTTCCAGCTTTTGTGTCTCAGTCCTCTGTCCATTCATTGAACCTCTACTGTTGAGTTCTCCTAATGCTAATCCACCTTTTGTGGCCACCACATTGCCCTGAACTATACTATTATAGACCTTCCTCCCATTACCAAGCCCATTACCATCTCCCACCTCCACATTAAAGTCTATTTAGGCTTCATTCAGGATATGTTAGCATATAGATGTCATTTATAAGCCTGTGAATGCCCTTGTCAAACTAATTGCTTTTCGAATTGTCTGAAAAGAGTTTACCTACAAGGGAGTTTTTTTTAAAACAGCCTTCACAGTGAACCAGTCAAGTTAGAAAAAGCTCAGCTGGGTGTCTGTACAACTACTTGACCTTCTAAAACTTACTGCAGAGTAAATAAACCACACAATAGTTTAACAAACTTGGTAAAAAAAAGTTTCATTAGGGTAGTATTTTCATTATAAGGCTAAAATCACACAAACTGGAACATTTCCTCAAACAAAAAGTGTAAAACTAACCTTATTATTTTACTAAAAGTGTAGTTGATGCTTGGAGTAGATTTGCAGCACTTGGTACAGCCATCTGCTTGATGTTTTTAAGTGTCTATAAAAGTGTTATTCTAGTCTTTACTAAAGACTTTCACCCAGTAACTGAAAATTTGGTTTTGGTAGAGGTTCTCTAAGACCTGCAAACTATTTTCAAGGATTCCCCAGGAATGAAAAGTGTGAGAAAGGCTGTGATAGATGACGGTGGCCTGAGACAAACAATCATGATCGTGTGTACAGCTGTTCCATTCAATGACTCAGCCTGGAGGATCAATGAATGAAGGAGGACATAGCGGGGTGCCACTTGCTTGCACAGAACAATTCTATGTGTACAGTGCTCATTCATTCTACTGTCACTACAACACTCGGGAAGAATTGTTTCCAGGGACAGAAATCTGACGTGTGTACATAGCCTTACCCGATAGCAAGCACAGTAAATGAAATAAAACAACCTCGATGACTGCCTGTAAGGTTTGACTTACCTGATACCTCTTAGTATATAGCCTATGGTAAAGTTTATCTACAGACATAGGCAACCTCAAGAAATATCTGGTTTCAAGTTTAATGATCATTTATAAGACATATTTTTCATTAACAATGGTCACCTAAAAGTCTTTATGAAGGGCTGGAATTAGTTGGTCTCCATCTTTTCATGCATAGGTTATGCTATCTAGAGATTAATATCATGACATTGTTGCATTTTTTCCCCACATACAACATATCTCTTATGTAGAAAATCATTGTGCAAATCCTGGCTTCAGTAACTAAGTCACAGACCTTATTCCAAGCAAGCTAGTTTCTGATGTACTTCATGCTTTCCTGGCTCCCATACAAGCACACTCAACTTTTGCCCTATCATTCATAAACTATTGTACCCTACAAGCATTGATTTGGAACCAACCGGTGTCAGGTGTCTGGGAGAATTTGCTACGGATCTCAAGACTGAAGTCAAAAGACACCCAATATGTATCTGTTCTCACATCACTGAGCCTGTCAATGAAAACAAAACTTCTATGCTGGCGAGTTAGAGGAAAATGAATTTTCACTGTGAAACGGTTATTCCATGAGATCAAAAGTGCCAGAGGAGAGAATCATTTAGTTAAAGGTGGATCTTAAAATATTTTTTTTTTTACTGTGGTCTGACATAAAAAGTTTTTTTTGTTTTTTTAAAGAGGAATGCTTTAGGATGAATTTCACATCTTAGTGGTCTGTTGTGGTGCAATAATAAATGAACATTGAGGAATGCAACCCATTCATTGAAATAGGTTACCTATTTATAGAAGGTCACAAATCAAACAAGCATAATTTTTCCAAAGCAGCACACCATAACGCAAGGTAGTTTGTTATCGTCTTAATAGGTTGGCATGTCAATGAAAATGAATAGCACTAATGTGTATATATAGTACATTACCGTGCAGTGCAATACCAAACCACAATGCATATGTATGGGCCCTTATGGCTAAAATATATGAAGGAACAATATGTAATAGTAATCATCACCAATGGAGACAGATCCCTGTAACACTGCCAATGTCCTTAAAGAAGTGTTTTTAACTTTATTCCACAAAATACCGTAAGAAAAAATAAGGCCCACTTCAGTCCCCATCCAACCTAGGCAGTGCAGTATATCATTGACTTATCACTAGGCTGGAGTACTTATATGTGGGTGAGAGTGTGCTCAGACAAATCTATATTATGTCCAAGGCACTAACAGGAGTATTGCTGCAAGTATCAACTGGCTTCTTAAGCTGCGTACACACCTGCAATTTTTCTCGTTGGAAAGGATCTTTCACGATCCTTTCCAACGAGAAAAGACTGCACGATGCATGAACGATGCTGTACATACAGCACCGTTCATGCTCTATGGAGAGGGGAGGGGGAGAGCGACGGAGCGGCACCCTGCTGCGCGCTCTCCCCTTCCCTTTCATTAGGATCGGTCGTCGTCCATCGTCCATGGATCCGCCAGGACGGTCGTCGGACGATGGACGATGACCGACTGTACACACGGCAGATTTTCGCCCGATAATTGGCCGATACCGATTATCGGGCGAGAAAAATTTGCCGTGTGTACGCAGCTTTATCCTGCCTGACTGGCACAGTTTTTAGCTTTTTTTTGGTACTGTTGCTCATTTAGCACTTCCAGCGCAGCATAACCCCAGTGCAGTTTAGGAAATTTCTTACTTTTAGTTCATAAAACTCCCAAGCTTCTAAAAAGCACTCATTGCATTATTTAAAAAGTTGTTACTGCCTATGACCACTCCTCCTGGGCAGGAGCGGGCAGATCAAATCTCATGTTGTACTGGGAGTTTTTCTTAGTTCAGCACTTTTTCTGCTCTGTATAATCTGTTGTGTAAAGAAGAATGAATTAGTGGAGGGTGTGAACACAAAAATTCCAATGATGTCAGGTCTGCATATCAACTGCAGGTAACATCTTAGTAGGTTTTATGAAAGTTGAACTATGAATTTTTCTACCATTTAACACTATTAGTCATCAACAGAGGTAACAAAAGCTCCCTCTCTACAGAAACTGCAGCCCCAGTATGCCAATGTGGCTAGAAATTAAATTGTGATATTAGGCCATTGGTTAGTGAGACTTATCTCGGAAACCCAGAGCAGTAAAAAAAGATTTAAAGAAAGCGCTTGTGGTCTCCTCGTTGATTTTTTCCAATCATTGACAGAGTTGACATGCCTTGTT
Source organism: Pyxicephalus adspersus (assembly GCF_032062135.1). Lineage (NCBI taxonomy): Eukaryota > Metazoa > Chordata > Amphibia > Anura > Pyxicephalidae > Pyxicephalus > Pyxicephalus adspersus. The sequence continues at coordinate 13,843,440 of NC_092861.1, read as the reverse complement.
CTGCACTGTGTATCTGGGTGGAAGTGCCCATCTTGATAGAAGAAGGGCTTTGCTTCCTCATGGTGGAGCTTTCAGCAAGGAGAATAGTGAGCAGCACAATAGTGACATCACTAAATCTTGATACAAATCTCTCAAAGCTAGCACCTTCAGATCTTTCACCGAATACAGCTACGGGGCTATACACACAGGAGTGCCTAGGCACACTTATACACCTAATTTTTTCCCAAAAATGTTTTCAGGGTACTGCTTAGGCAAAAATACTATTTCTGAGAGAGTAAGCAGAACAGAAAGGCACAAGAGGATCAGTGCTGACTGGCATCCTACAGGCACTGATTGGTACTTCTAACAGGTGATGACTGGCACCGATGGGTGCTTACAAGTGATGTCACTGGCACTGACAGACTTCTATGGAAGACAGCACTACCAAAACGCCTGCAGCAAAATTTTTAGAAAAGCCAATCTCATTGGGATCAGTGGAGTTTTAACGTTCCAAGCATTTTGCTAGAAGTGTTTAAAGTGTGTCTTATCTACAGTGCTAAATCTGTTGAATACTTTTGAAAAAACTGGTTTAGTATGGAGCGCAGGATTTGAAGAGCAGGAGCTGCCAATACTCGGGAAAATGGTTGCATATACATTGCCACATGAGAGGCAGCCTGATCTGCAAAGGATGTGTATTTAATTTTGTTATTGATTGTTAGTTATAATGATACTGATGATTGATTGATCAATTTAATTCACAGTATTGTGGTGTATTTAACAAAATGTAGGCATGCTCCTACTCATATGACACGTGTTCTGATATACACTGGAAACCTACTAATACATTTTTTCCTATGCTTTTGGTGACAAGGTTCAGAGGAAGAAGAGATTACAATGGGATTATTGAGAACAATAGTAGAGTCTTATTGTAGGGTACAGGGGTTTACCTCCATAAATTTAAATCTGCTTCTTTATTTTAATGAACGCCGTCTCATACTTTTAGAGCTGTGTGTCCATGATGCAAAGTTATTAGTGATCCTGGCACCTGGTTATTTATACGGCTAGCCTTATGATGGTATGTTTAAAATGGAAACCATAATCTATAGGAAAACAAAGATGCCAGGGTCCCTTTCCCTTCCCCCTCATTCTCATCCTTTCTACTCTAAAAATCAGTATATCACCCCTCACCCACCCTTCCAAATTCTTTTTAATTGGTGGCTGGCTGTCTTTTGCAGGTTGAAGCAGGACCCATGAAGCTGCATTGCGTATGGCTGACAGCAGTAGGTTGTTGATTCCCACATTATACTAGGAGCTCAATTTATAAAACAGGAAATCAGACATTCCCTTCAAACATTAATTATTGCTATTGAAACACATGGAGGTGGAAGATCGTGGGAGTGTCCATTCATTTTATTACCTGTAACTGATTCCCGCAAGAGAATGTTTGAGGGAACCTCCGATTCCCAGTTTTTTATATGGAGCCATATATATATATATATATATATATATATATATATATATATATATATATACAAACATACATACATACACACACTCTCACACACACACACCCACAGAGGTTAAGAGGTTAAATAAAATAAGTACCTTTTTAAAAGTGCATGTGGACTACATGCAAGATATTTTTTAGACATTAGAAGTCAGCCAAAAATTAACTGAATTTATCAGCCAGTTTTTAAAGTGATATATGATAAACACAATTTTATAAACAAAAACCTGTCGAAATATCATAATCAACATTGTAATTATCACACAGTCATTTAACTATTGTGCATGGTCAGTTCCCTAGTAATACTATTTTTGTATTTGTTAAAAATGCAAATTCATCTGTACATTTTCATTTAACCACCCAATAAATACAAATAAGCATTTGTGTGCAAGCAAAAAAAAAAAAAAAATTGAATAGAAATCAATTATTGAGAAATAATGCACACTACATTGAATAATACACACTACAATTATTGAAAGTAATGCACACTACAGGAGAAAACTTCTTTGTTTTCTTGGGAAAAGCGCATTCCACAGCTTCTTTCATCAGTTTGATGACTTTGAGCTGGGGGATCCTCTCCTGTCTCTCCACAGATCAAAGGCAACTACTGACAGCAGAGCCCACAGTTCACCGGTCATCTGGATGGCATCTACAACAATACAGGTCATCCAGTCTTGTGATACATTGTAGCAGACATATGGGAAGTCACAGCAATCTGAGCATTCCATAGAACTCAAGCAGAACGCTGAAGTCGCTAAGCCAATAGGACATGAAAACTTAAGCTGTTATTATAGGCACGACTGACCATGCTAATGTCGCCAAATGTATTTATTCAGCCATACATGAAAAAAATGTAATTTTAGTATGTAAAGAGTAAAATTCAGGCAACACGTGAAACTCATCAGCGTCATGGAAAATGATGGCATTATATAAATCATTATTAATAACAATCCATAGAGGATTGGACATACTATGCTGTCCAGGTAAAGCAATACTGTCTGGGGTCAAACCATCCAAATATAACACTAGGTATGTTGGAACTATTGCAGCAGTTTTGTTTTCTTAAAACCATATCAACAATTGGTAATCGTTGTAAGCACCCTTACTTATATTGTCTTACTTGTGCAGGACAGTAGGAACCTACAATTGTTGTAGTTAGCTCTATGTTGAGTGCACCCAAAGGCTAGATTCTAAGGTGCTCAGTATTAGAACATGAAAGCAGACCATACAGGGTTCCCTCACGATTAAACCTTCTTCCTTTCAGCCAGAAAGGCCAATATTTGGACCTTCATAGCAAAACGGAAGGTGTAGGAGGTAGGAAGTGATAAGCTTCTGAATGTTTGTGTAGACCAGTGTTTCTTAACAAGGGTTCCATGGAACCATAGTGCTTATCCAGAGGTTGCTGGAGATTCCTTAAGCTATGAGCGATTTGTGTCTTTCAGGTCAATTTAACTGACACCAATTATCTTTTTGGCTGTCTTTAAAGGCAACATTCTTCCCACTGACCACCATGCTAATACTTGTGAGCTGTGAATATAGTAATTGTACAGAGGTTCCTTAAAATGAGAAAGTTATTTCAAGGGTTCCCCCTTGTTAAAAAGGTTGAATGGCTGATGTAGACTGGCCATGGTAGTAATTTTCATTACTGATCACCCTGACATATTGTCCCAGTTATACAGAACAGTAGAATGTCGAGCACAGTGTTTTCATAAGTTATAAATATATGTTACCTCTCCTCAGGTGGAATGTATGTAGGAATCATGACACTACAACAGCTACACTTCTCTATATGTCGGATAGTACAATGCCCGCTGTACTTCTGGTCCACTCGCGGTCTCAAAGACTTCAATGCTAGGGTTGTTTTTTCCACTCCTCCATTTACAGATCGTCATGCATTTCATTATCAATATGCACAGATGTCCTCACCACTTTATATGGTATGGATAGTCAGGATTTATCAATACAACACAAATTTGCCAACAGCTTGAGCAGCTATCTACTGAAGTAATTAGACCCATGTAGGTTTTTCCTTCAGGTTTTAGTACATTTAGAAAACCATTAGAATATCATTAGAATATGATATACCATATTTCAAAGCTAGTATCTAATATGTATTATCACATTTAGATCATAAATCACATAAATCAATAGGCCTATTGACATTGTTTGTAACAATGTCAATCAAAACATTTTTACTACAAATCGTGTTAATATAGCATGTGCCATCCAAGGCTTTTTAGCAAGGTTAATCTTCAGTTGCCTTCCAGCAGACTAGTTTCACCATGCAGCAAGCAATGGAAAATTGGCAAACCGAAATAAAAATATGACATTGGTTCTAGCCTACTACTACTTTAGCTCCTCTGACTTATTTTATAGTAAAATTGTCAGCGAGACAAGAAGTGAGGTCCAGATGGCAGAAAACCTAATGGGTATTCTAGCCATTTCCCACTCTATCCATAATTTGGAAAAAAAATTTGGCTGGATACACCATTTTGCAGAACTCAAGGCTCAGTACAAGTTTTAATTTTACTTAGGACAAACTTCTTCTCTATCCCCCTTTCAGTGCTGAATAGAGACTTGCTGAAAAGACTTAGAAGCTCAGTCCGACCTCTGTCCCTTATGACCAGCCTACGGACTTCAATTCTTTACAAATCCCCGATTCTAAACCTAGCTTTCTTTCAGAGTCCCTTTTTTTGCCTTGAGCAAAGACAAATCTCTCTGCAACATGCAAATGCAGCATCTTCCTAGGAAATAAACCAGTAATAGGCTCATTGTTTGCTGCAGGTTGTTGTGATGCTTGAGAAATGCTAATTCCCTTGCAAATAAGTAAAAAGAATATCACGCTTTGTAACCATCAGTGCATAGTCTTCTGTGAGGGTCTCATTGCTGGGCAATAGGGTCTTGTACGCATTAAGGGTTATGACATAATGAACTGTATAATTATAATTGCACTTTATTACTACTATCTATACCACAGCTCTTTCATCTGACTCTTCTTTCCGTGTGTTTCCAGAACAAATTGCGGATTCATTGCATGCATTGATTTCTTAAGACTTCAAAAAGTGAAGACATTAGTAGAGGGACATACGGGCAATTAGTATTTTCAGGAACCAGATTCTATTTTTCTCATATCACACAGCATGCAGTAGATCAGAGTAGGCAAACAACTGAATGGTGCAAGGTTACTGCTGAAGTTTTATATTTATGACAAGTGTGCCATCAAACTCCAGCTCGGAGAATGATCATTGCTGTATCAATGCACCAATATGGCTTTCCTAATGCTTATCCTTATTTTTATATATTATGAATCCCTAAACTTGCTGCCTTTTGAATGTAAAAATGGTATTTTCCAATAAAAATGCAGATTTTCCACCAATGATTTTGTATACCCCCTTCTAAGCTTTGCCTTATTAGGTATACTATGTCTCATTTCATTACCATGCGTACACCTAATATTTACCAAACAAGGCTTTAAGGAACATTCCGTCAGATTTAAAGATTTCTGACAGTGTTGACATGACTCATATTACACAATATGGGAAAGGTTACGGCACCTGTGCAAATAGCTAAAATCTTACCATTGAGTCATTTTGGTGGCTATGATTGAGATAAAAGAATGAGGATTAAAAGAAGAGTTTTTCTTTGAAGGATCCTTCATAATATATGCATGACTGTATATGTTACATTGATGTATTATTGGCATGATTGTATTTATTCATTTAGAACAATCAGCTATGAAATACATTACAATGTGGGGTTGAATTCGATGTACCAGGTACAAGACCATGACTTGACCTGAATCCAAAAGCCATTCTACTATAAAAACATAAAACATAGTAAAGCATTTACCCTCCCTTTTCCCAAGTCAATGCCTGATGTATATGTACTGTCATGTGTCTGTGCAGATGCAAATACCGACTTTTAAAAAGTCAGCATTAGTACAGTATAAAAAGGGGTCTTCAAGTTCTCCTAAGGGGTTTGCAGTTATGCTGAAGGAATGTTTTGTACCTGATGGTGCATTCTCTACATCCTCACTTGATATAAATATTTTTAAAGTCTAGCTGTACTTTAACACTACTGTCTCCTAGGACTTATCTGTCTCCAGTAAACATTACACAATAGCTTTAGTCTGTCATTTAGGAATTTGAGTACCAGAACAATTAACTGGTTACTGTATTATTCCATAATAAGAAATGCAATCTGCAGAGCCATCTGCTGCCTACATAAGGCTACAATTATTAGTACAGACAGATAGACAATTACCGTAGACACAACACCACATATTACTAAGTGCTTAGAAGCAGATCAGGTAAATTTCATTTATTATAGGCTTCCAATATGTATTACATGACGTGCAAAGCTCTGTGACCAAAAATTAACATTATTGACATCAAACTTTAGTTTTACAAAGGTTGAGGAGCGGTTGCACAGCTGGATGATGGTTGATAAAAAGAAAGATAGATTAGATCGATTTCAAAAAGAGATTACAGACCTTCATAACTATGGTTGTCACATTTTAATAGTCCAAACATACCATAGGAGGTTAATTGGAGTCCACCCAGATTAGCCATATGGTCTATGTGTATGAGAGGTAGATACATTAGTACCATGGGCAGTAGGGTTGAATGTGCATGGCTCAATGCTCTCTGTAATATCTGTGAAATATCCTGGCATCATATAAATGAGTCAACAACCTGTGCTGGTACCATGACAGGGTCAGTGCAATGAGACTGCTTTATTATTGCTTGCCAATATATTTTAAGCATGGTTTCTGTCAATACAAGCCTATCATCAATGAACAACATGGTATTCACTTGGTACACAAATTGGTAAAAGTGATGCATAAAGAAGATTTCAGTGAAAAAAAATGAATATGAAAGATAAGTAAAGCTAAAAAAAACAAAAAAAATCAATACGCAAAGGTGTTAACAGACCGTTAGCAAATAGGTTCATGTCCATAAAGCATCCCAGATGACCCCAAACAAAGATCACAAGATCAAACTCAAGAAAACTTTCCAAAAAGTATTTAATAATAAAAAGACCAATACTAATTATTTGATCAGAATAAACAACATAATAATATTATTTTTTTCTTCTGTTCACATAACTAACCAATCAACCTTCTCTTAGATTGTAAGCTTTTGTGAGCAGGTTCCTCTCTCCAGCCTCTTGTTTGTATTAGTCTGTCATTTGCAACCCCTATTTAATGTACAGAACTGTGCAATATGTTGGCTCTATATAATTAATGTTCAATATTAAAAATAATAACCAGTGCCAGCTTCAGTGCCACAAACATGAATTCATAACCAGCATGCAAAACTAAAGCCACCATAACCTGAGATACAATAGGAAAATGTTAAAAGGAAATTAAGTGCTGGAGGCTTTTCCAACACCTGCACAGTAACTAAACTAAATGCAAAATATTGACTAAAAAAAAAAAGTAGACTGTCCGCTTAGCTCAGTTATGTTTTTGTTCAGTTTAAATGCTCAATCTGGTAAAAAATAATTTTAAAAAATGTGTAATTTCCCTTGAACATGATTGGCTGATTGAGCTCCCTTTGGCTAGGTGAACTTTCTTCTCCTTTAGTAAATTAAGCTTGGTGTATTGTGGCATTATAGTGAATCCCCTTCCCTCATGGGAGTAAGAATCTGAACACGTTTCCTACCTGAAAACTCAGATGAGGATGCTGCTAGGTTGCCCAAAGCTGCAAAGTATATTAATCCCAAAGCTCCAATGGAAATATGAACCGTCCCATAGATTCCCATCCTTAGCAGATCAGAGCCCGACTTCTTTATAGCAATGTTGTCCTATTCCTGAGATGGTGTGTGCACTGTGCTAGTCCCATTGCTCAGGGCACAGGAACATTCAAACTCTTTCCCTGAGAGGCAATGAATGGATCAGACACAGACAGCTCTTAAACTGTGGCAGCAAGCTCACATCTACCTGTATAGACAGCAGCTCCTCTGGGTCCTAGCTCCAGCCACTCTTACTGCATCCATTCCCTATGACAGGTCTTTGTGTCACAGCTGGTGTTCAGTTGTCTCTAGAGAGTCCCAGGATTTCCCTGTTCATGGGAATGCCACCAACGTCAGATGCACAAAATTTTATTTTGAACAGTTAAAGGAGTCAATACATCACACGCACGGATACAAGACTTCTCTGGAGCTGCCCCAACTCTCTGGAATGGTCTTCCTCATCCTATTCAGCTTGCTCCTACTTTCTGCTCATTTAAAAGAGCACTCAAAACCCATTTTTTCAAACTTGCCCACCCATCTTCTTTTGTCTTTTGAAACCATCACTACTTCCCACCATTACAAATCCCCCTCCTATTGTGTGTAAATTCCCCCACCTACTAGATTGTAAGCTCTTCGGGGCAGGGTCCTCTTCTCCTGTATCACTGTCTGTATTAGTCTGTCATTTGCAACCTCTATTTAATGTACAGCGCTGCGTAATATGCTGGCACTTTATAAATCCTGTTTATTATTATTGACAATAATAATAATAATAATAATAATAAATACACCCTCAAACTATGCTATGCATAGAGTTTGCTGTGAAAGTCTTCCCTGGCATCCTATTTGTTTGGATGTCGCTGGCATAACTCCCAAACCTAATTCTGCCCATCTTTGTATGTTTCAGCTTCTTCGGTTACATTCTCTTTTATATAAAAAAAACATAATAAAATATACCAGGAAGAATGGAAGTCTATGAGCAAGGCCAATGTCAGGCCTGAAAACTCCAAAATAGAGATCTCAAAGTCAGAGTTCCCGAAAGTTATATGAAACAAACTTTTTTGGGAGAAGCCAAGAAAACCACATAGGCAACATACAATCTACATGATGGTGAACAGATAGTAACAGATGTTAACAGATAGTGTCCTGGCTAGGATTTGAACCCAGGACCCTAGTGCTGCAAAGGCTAGGTAATGACCCAACAATGCCGCCTACTTGAGATTAGGGCATCCTGATAGCCTTGGGGGATACCAGGATGCCCAACATATCCCAGCATTTTTTTTTATTTAAAAAAGCAAACAGGCAGGTAAGTATCTTTTATTGCAGAAAGGATATCCATTGGAACTGTTGTTTAACTTTAAGAAGCAGATGGAAAAAAGCACAGCAACTCATAATAACAAATAATTTTTCATTGTTTTGCCTGCTTTAAACCAATTTAAGTGTCGATTAGTGTATTCTGATGCCGGACTTGCGCTGGCCAGAAAAAGATAAATTCTGACTTCTCGGTGCTCTGATCAGCACCAGTTTCTTTTCTTCAAAGGTTAGTAAAGCTCAAATAGCAGAAGCCTTATAGCCATGCCATGCAGACATATTAATATCTGTATACTGATGACCTTCAATAAAAGGAATAACATATTCACATAGTAGTCTGTCTGTGAACTTCTTACCTTGTGGCATGCTCCACCTTTTCCTTTACCATCAAGGGAATAATAGGGAATAATGACATTTTTTAGAGACCTGATATGTTGGCCATTTACTACTATGATGTCCACCCCAGATCAATCCCTCCTAGTGAGCTAGGAACTAATTCTATAATTTTATGTAAAATAAATGTATTATTTCTCAAAAAGGTCTACTGTGAAGACACAAAGAACGGCTTCTTTGAAGTAGTCATCCCGAGCAGCAGGTGCTGGGTCTTTAAGAAGCTCCAAGTCCATCAGCCACCTCAGGGGTTCTCTGAAGCTGCTGACTTCTGCTGTCCAAGTACATGACCTCCATTAATTGTCATCATAAGGGATGAAAGTGGAAAATCTTTTGAAATATACACCAAGGATAGAAGACGGGGTGCAGACAATAAATAAATCTTTATCTACACCAAAAAAGGCAATTAGAACCATATTAATAAGAAAATGTGACGAATAAAAACATAAAAAGGGGCAAATTTATTGAATTTAAACAGTTCTTTTATAATGAGCTTTTTTAATACTATTAAGACATGTTGCAGTGTTAACATGCTCAGTGTCTGGGGATTTTTAAGAATGTCAATGCACCAAAAACGTATATGACCCATTTTTACCCAACACATCAACCATCCGTGTGTTCACGAATGTGTTGGGATGCATAAAAGGTTTAGCTGCATTGTTTACATTTTTTTATGCAATTCTGTTCAAAGTATATTTCAGATAAAATCACTGCTAGAGTCAAGGACTTTGAGCAGCTAATTAGGCTACCTGTGGCAGTGAAAGAGTTAAGGGGCCACCCAGCCTACAAAGTGGCAAGCAAGGCTGATGGATAGGGCAGCATGGAACATGTGGACATGAATGGGTGAGCAAAACCCTTCCCCCATTATACTTCTACAGATTCTCTCACTGCAGGAGGTCCAACTGGCTTGCATGGAGTCAATTAAGCACAAAAGACTTTTTTCTCAGTGTGTACATAGGAGCAGGAGATGGGATTTAAAAAACTTACCAAAAAAAATAATGCCTTGATTTTATTTTATTGTATTTTATGACGGCAGCCTGGGGACATGGCACAATTTAGGAAAAGTAAATCAAAATCTTCATTTACTCCAAATCCAAAAATCTCCAAAATCTTCATTTACTTCATTTACTTTGTAGAAAATTGTTAATAAATAGTACAAATGTCTCGGTTACACTCAGTGCTAGTAATGAGAGCCCGATAGCAGATGGGAGGCAGAGAAGGCATTCCTTTATGTGAATTTGTTACTTTGGTGACCCCACTATCACTCTTCCCTATCCCCCATCATATCTGATGCTTGTTGAAGAAAATATTTGCTGGGTTTTCTCTGGAACTTCATGTCTGTCATTGTGCTGCTAGGTTCTGCAGTGGTACCTTATTAGCTACATACAAATTAGGGATAAACTGGGGTCCTGTATGACAGCAGGGCATGAGCCCATACTATGCAGGTCAGAAATTCTTTGCAATGTATTCTATGATTGTGCTGATCCTGCACTGTAAGTCCTTCTCAGATGCTTTCCTGATAGGGGTGACAACAGTCTCTCCCTGTATTTCAAATGAATGCGTGTTTTTACCATTGGGCACCAACTGGTAATTTGGGCTATTTCTGGGACAATTTTCACTTGAGGACAGCAATTTGGGGCGTATCTATCTGTATAGGCTTGGAAGAAGAGGGCTATATTTTTAGAAAATAGACTATTGATGTTGGTATGAATTTTAAAGAGAATTTTTAGGTGTAGAATTGTATCAGCCAGAGAGGGTTTCCTTCGGGGTTGGCCACTATTTTTGTTGGCACCCTGTGCCTGTTGTTCGCCATCCCATATTTGAGTATTATTGCTGTGGACAATGTTCAGGGGGTATTTATACGGCTCAATGATTCTTGAAGAAGGGCCCTACTTTCCACAAAACCCATAGAATAACCAACACTCTGAGACCTTTTTTTGGTATTGCAATTCTAAGTACAAAATTCATGTTTTTCAGAATGTTTTTTTATATTTTTTTAATAAAACACATTTAATTCTTTTATTTTACCATTTGGTAGGTCATGCTGTGATTTGAATGCCTTAAAATTCCCTGTTCATTTTCCTGTCTCCTTTGGTATTAGTGTCAAAGGGATGTGGCATCAGTTGGTGAACTTTGTTACCAGTTGGAGAATACTATTGTGAATCTATTTCTGGGACATTACATTAGGCTCATGATACAATTCAAAGAATAGTTTTTGAACTTTTTTTAACATTTATAAAATGATGTAACGAAACGTTATTCTAAAAATATATATATATATTTATAGCATATATTTATTATTATACAGCAATGATAATACTTTTCCTGCTTCTAGCTGTATTGTGAGTAGTGAATGTCTGGTCATGTGAAGACTTTATAAAGCCATTCTAAGAATTGCCAATATACAGTGAGGCTGCAGAGTTCTGAGAACTCCAAATTGTACCCAGGTAATAATATCCATGCCAGCCTTATAACCAGCTTCATTGCACTGGCACCCAAACACAGCCAGACTAACGCTACTTAGCTGGAAGGAGGGTGGAGGCTGTGTATGATATGCTCAGCGGAGCAGTGGCTATCAGCATGAAAGTCTTCTTCAGAAAGTCAAGATTTGCATATCCCCCAGTGCCTGCAAATATACATTGCCAGAATGGATTAGGAATGCTGCCACTTGTTTGCCGAGCTAAGGAAATCTAGGGAAGTTGTTACAAACCCTAAATATATTTATTCTTTTACGTGCATAGTGCTATTACTTTACTTTCTTCTCCACTCTCCAAAAAGTTTACATCAGTTCTTCACCAAAGGGGCTTACAATCTAATGGCCTGACTTTCTATCACAACCATGGACATGGAAAACTTTGTATGACAGGTAATTAACCTGCCAGGACCCCAGTGCTGCAAGGCAAGGGTGCTAATCCCTCAATCATGTGCTGATCCTCCTACAGACGGAGCCCTGGCCTAATCCATGCTTGTTGGATTATGTTTGCAGTACAGTACATGTGATTGATGGACATAACACCAAGTCTAACCCATAGCAACTTTTTTCTTCTTGCTTTTATAATGATGCTATAAAATTTGTATTTTTGCACCCATATGCAGACGTAAAAATACCCCTTACTAGTGTGAGATTATTATTATTACAGGGCATCATTTTGAAAAGGGCAGATGAGTGCCTGAAAATAGGAATGAAGGGAGCTCCCCTTCTGTCTTTAACGCCACAGCGATGGGTGAATGGGTGCGCAGAGCCTCTTGGGATTCATATGTCACATATCCCAGGAGGCTTCAGGTGGCTACTTCTACATGTGCCCATTCTCGGCCATGCGCAGATGGAGCTACAATGAAAAAATGTACCAATCTCACGCATGTTCAGTGGGATTGGCACTTTATTTTCCATTTACAAGAGAATACATCACCCACAGTGCAAGATCAGGTGATGTAGGCAGAAGGTAAGATTCTAGATTGTAAGCTCTTCAGGGCAGCATCCACTCCTCGTCCTGTGTCGCTATCTATATTGGTCTGTCATTTGCAACCCCTATTTAATGTACAGCGCTTCATAATATGTTGGCGCTATATAAATCCTGTTTATTATTATTATTATTAATAATTATAATAATATTATTATTAATAATAAAGACGGTGGCGACCGGAGCTTCCTCCACGCTGGGACGAGGGAAGATTTCAGGACTGAATCGAGACCAGGTGTGGAGTGATCCAAAGAAGTAAAGGTACGTGGTGTTTTATGAAAGTTCCTGTTTAAACCATTGCTTTATAAAAAAAAACGCCATTGGTACTGCAGGTTTTACCATACCATGGTAAAAACATACTCTACCTCACATACATTATAGCACAATAGAGAATATTATATTATATACATAAATCATTGGTTCTAGTTACAAAACAAGGAATCAGACATGCCCTCAAATATTCCTTGGTTTTTATGGCTATTGAAACACGAGGACCTGGAAGATTCCCACAAGGGCAATAAGATTTCACATAAGATTAAACCAGTGGCTCTAACAAGGTAGAAAATATATTTTACCTTACATACAGTATACAAAGAACGGTATATACCGTGGAATTCAGTTATTCTATGATAGGTGTAACGCTGTGGTGTAATTATTGGTTTGTTGTTTTATTTTATTGCAGAAATGAGCTTAGCAGAGGCTCCATTGTGAACCACAAAGTCTACCAGGTTACTTGGTAAATAATAATTACCATAAACCCATAAGTGGAACTAAGATTTCTGAAGTCAGAACTATTCAACGGGTAATTTTAACACATTTCATGCTGGGGAGATAGAAGGCAACAAAAGCTGTGGGATGAATTGCATGTGACCTGTGCAACATGTGTTGGGTAAATGGCACTTTGCCAATGAGCCTGTGGAGTATCACACTGCACCACACGTACCATGGGGTTGCTAAGTTGCCGTAACAAGGAGAGTGCAGGATTTTGTGGGCACCACCATGCATTAAATGAACGGGCAGACCAAGTGACCAATTGACTTACCAAACATTTAAGCGAGAACGGCCTTGTAATTCGCCATGAGGTTGTGTTCTCGCCAAACAAACAAGAGAAAATGCAGAGGGCAGAAACGGCACGTCTAGGAGCGAATCATTTGCTCCCAGGATGCACAGCAAGGCCCAACAGCCCAATCAGGAGAGATCTGAGCACAGGCATATATACAGGGAATGAGGGAGGGGTTAGCGACTCTATCTTGTGTTCTGTGTGAGGGAAAGAAGTGGGGAGAGAAGTGCATTGTGACAGGGACAGGTTAGGAGCCTTCTGTATATCTTGAAATATACAGATTGTGCAGTTTTTGATGTTACCTCTTGCTATCTAGCAAAAAAGGCAGAAACATTTCTGTCCTACTCTCCAAAAAAAACAAAAAAAAAAAACATTTCATTCTGATAGCACTTGCTATCTATCAAAAAAGCCAGAAAAAAATCTGTATTTCTCTCAAAAAAAGATATTTAATTCTGATACCACTAGCTATCAAAAAAGCCAGAAAAATTTCTTTATTTCGCTCAAAACAATACAGAGATTTCATTCTGATAGCACTTGCTATTTACCAAAGAAACCATTTGGTACAGGAGCATTTTTTCCTAAATAAGTAAAAGATGAGCGGTAAACGCATGGGAAGGCATTGCATTGGGCAACCTGCCGCATCTGGCAGGGGACATACTCCCATCATATCCCCACTGCAGATGTCACTGATTGACTGACCCAAGCACTCACTAGGCCAACCAAGATGCCTCTGTGAAGCACACTGCTCCTGCGTCTGTATATCATAAAACACCCTGTCAGCTGAGCCTGCCGGTTGAATTTTTCCACTAGTTATCGCAATGCACTTGGGTGGCATTCATCGACAGTGTCATGCCTGCCATTGTGCCAGCTAGCAATTTACTTTACATTTCTGCTGCTTCCAGGAGGCCAACAAACAGCAGATGAAAACCCCCAGTACTGCCACACTGATAGGCACCATTGCCTAATTTTTCAGCTAAGTATTGTAAGATTGAGGGTTGGCATTCATGTTATCCACTGCATGATGCAAACTAGCAATATCGTCTACCTTCCTATCGGTTCCAGCACCACAGACCACAGCAACAGTGTTGGCACACAAATTATCTTGGTCTGGCCCTTCACAAATTTCAGATATTTGTATTACACACTTCTAGGTGGGTGGCATTGTCAATGCACTACACCCAGCTCTAGATTACCAGTACGGTCCCTGCTCTATTTCAAGGCCCACCGCCTCCTCCTCCTGCTGTTGCTGCCGCCTGCCAGTACTGCATTCACTAAAATTGTACACTTCTGGGTGGCATTGAGGATGCACTACTCCCAGCTCTAGATGCCAGTTACCAATGCGGTCCACGCTCCGTCTCAGGACCCACCGCCTCCTCCTCCTGCTGCCGCCTGTCAGTACTCCATTCACAAAAATTGTATTACACACCTTCTGGGTGGTATTGACGATGCACTACACCCAGCTCTCCATGACTCTTACCAATGCCGTTTTACTCTGTGGAAAATGTATTTTGGACTGTGCAAACAGGGATTTGCTATGTTTTCCTGTGGTTGTAAATAATCTGTCATCTTTAAGGTTTTATTGTGATGGATTCCTATAAAGGCTGCTTACATTGCATATCTAAAGCCATAAAACTTACAAACTTATGATCGAGACGAATGGAGAAATTTAGGTAGGCGCTTGAGCCTGCGATCTGACTGAAAGCACATTTAAAAAAAAAAAAAGAAAAATGAAGCTATACTAAGTGGGACTTAAGTTGTCAAAAAAGTGTTGGTTTGTTGTTCATTTGTTGCTCAGAGCAAACCTGGAACGGATCTGGTCCCAGACTGAAAACATTTGCCAACTAATAGCAATTTTTTTTTAAGAAATCCATTCCAGGTTTTGGTGGATCTCTAGGTTCTCCCATCTTCTACAGTCTTGAGCAGCTGTAATAAATCTTTGTGTAAAGTCAGCCCATTCACTTGAAATTGGCCCTTACCGAGCCTCAATGCATGAATACATTAATAAACCCACCTTTACGACTATGGTAAGTAAAGGCTGGATTCATTTTCTTTTTTTCAGGCGTATTTCCTTTATTTTCATCTGGTAGTTTTGCAAATACTACACTAACTGTCCTGGAGTTTTTTCGTTCATTGTAAGGAAGGATTGAAAGGAGTTATGGTTGTCACCCAAGCTTAACTACCAACACGTCTGTCTTTGATCATCTCTAAGACATAAGGGCTGATGAAAACAGTTAGTAAGAGGAACACAGACAATTGTTTTGTTCTTTCAGCTTACAGGAAGTGACAAGGACATTGAATTTGTAGCACGATCAAAAGGTATTTTATGCACTTTCTGCAAATGTTCCAGGGCTAGATACACACGTGCAATGGTTCTTGGCTGATATCAGGCGAGAATATGGCATGTGTACAGTGCTCGTCGTCCACTATCCAAACAACCGTCCTGGCGGATCCACGGACGACGGACAATCATAATGAGTGAAAGGGAGAAAGCGCAGTGGGGTACTGCTCTGTCGTTCTCCCTCCTTCCCTCTCCAAAGAGCAGAACAACACTGTATGTACAGCACTCATTCATGCATCGTGCAGTTGTTTGTTATTGTAAAGCATCATGAAAAAGTTATTGCACGTGTGAATGTAGCCCAAGTCTGAAAACAAATGCAGATAAAACATCTCAGGAACGGTAAACTGCAATTATCTTTTGTTAATTGTTGGATTTAGTTATCATTTACCCTCCTGGGCGGTAACCCCGAGTGTGACTCGGGGTAGAAAAAAGATGCTAAAATTAGTAACCCCGAATCACACTCAGGGTAGGTAAACCTAAAGGAAACAATAGTAAATCGCTACTTACCTGATCCTCCGGCGTCCCACGTCATCCTTCTCTGCGATGTCCATCTTCCTTCTTCCTCCGCCCGGCTTCCTCTGCACTCGAGGAGTCACCAGGGAGTTCCCGGTGATGCCGGTGCGTGAGGACGTTGCCGGTGGGGCGGGAAATTCAAATCCATTTGTATTGCATTCAATACAGAATAACTGTATTGGATGCAATACAGTGGATTTATATGTGTAAAAGCAGTACATTGTCTTTCATGAACATTTATTTTACAGTATAATATATTAGCAGTATTAGCATATTAGAGTAATTTTTTTTTTAACTTTAAAAAAATAAAATAAAAAAAATTGTTTAATTCATTTAATTTATTAGTTTGACATGATTTTGTGTTTCAAACTTTATTAAACTCATACATTTAATATACTGTAAAATAAATTTTCGTAAAAAACAATGTACCACTTTTAGACATTTAAAACCGGACAGAAATGAACCGCCCAGGAGGTTAATTGAATGAATATTATGTGTTGATACCAACATATTGGGTTTTTTTGCACAGTACCCCATTAATGTTAGAACACATATACTTTGCCATGACTATCATATCATGTATGTCTGTAAAAGTCTCATTTGTTCACCAGTATTTACTATCATATATTTATGTAGCACTAATATTATAGGTAGTCCTATACAGAGTCCATAGTCGTGTCAACTATCTAGCCACCTTCCATATGTCTACTGTATGGAGGTCCACAGTTTCCATAGAGTGAATTAGTGTTGGTCGAATAGCTCACTATTCGATTCGACAGCTATTCGTGCCCAGCACTTATGGCCTGTTACCAATCCTAGGTGCCCAGCACTTACCACCTGTTACCAATCCTATGTGCCCAGCACATACCGCTTGTTACCAATCCTAGGTGCCCAGCACTTACCACCTGTTACCAATCCTAGATGCCCAGCACTTACCGCCTGTTACCAATCCTAGGTGCCTAGCAGTTGCCAGAAGTCACTCAGAAGGGTAAATGTTTTTTGCTGCCAATATGAGCTAAGCCTAACTTGTTACACCACATTCATTATACTTTTACACTACTACAAAGGAATGCACTCTTAAAACTTAGAACACTAGTAAGTTGGGTCACAATACACGGCATAGGACAGTTGTGGCAAAATAGATAGAATAGAAAAATTGGATATACTAACTGGGCAGGCATTACAAAGTTGTAACAAATAATTGGGAGAAGGTAGAACACTGAAACAATAAGAGGTTATTGGATACCCAATGCATAAACAACTGGGAGCACCAAGTTTGCCGTGTTTTGCCACACCCCCTTTTTTACCACCCGGCTACAGCTTCCTACCACCCGGCTGAAAAAAATTTCTGGGGAGAACACTGCACTTCCAATAATTATTGTTAGAAAATGAACGATTACGACCAATCAACGATTATGCACGATTATACTTGAACAATCATATTGTGCACAATTCTGTACATGCTGTAACAATATGATCGTTCATATATAATCCCCCAACAGTGTCCACACACTAGATACAGTCGTTTGAACGATGCAGGGAGGGACATGTAAAGGAGAAAGTGTACCGCAGAAACATGCACAATCACTGAACGACCGTACACGCGATATATAGTGAAAGATCGTCGGCCAATCAGATCCACCGTGGCGGTCGTTCATTTCCAACGACAATCCTCGTTCGTCGGTGTCCTTGGTCCCTTTTTTTGGCCAATCGGTTGTTCATCAGTCGTTTCTAAGGATATTGATTTGACGTGTGTATGCAGCTTTAGTCTACACAGACTGCATTCCCATGGGCTAATCTACACCAGGACGTTTCCTTCAGGCACATTTTTGAGCGTTATCTTAAACATTGCTTGCAACATTTAAAAAATTTAAACGCTGGATAAACGCGGGAAAATGCTTCCATTGAACTCAATGGAGGCTTTTTCAAGCGTTTTTAAGCTTTAATGAAAGCTT
>NC_092861.1:13798488-13824822 GCF_032062135.1 Pyxicephalus adspersus | reverse complement strand
ATTCCTGGACTGTGGGAACTGTGCGGTCACAGTTAATTGAAAGCAGGTGCCTTCAATTAGCTGTAACCGCAGGCAATAGGAGGGCAATGAATGGAAATACTATGTCCATTCATACCTCTACTGCTCTGTGATTGGCTGAGAAATAGCAATGATTCATAATGTCATTGTAGGATAACCTGTAAAAAAAAAAAAAAAAAAACAAGTTTAAAATAAAAAGCAGATACGAAATAAATATTTAAGGAAAAAAAAAATTTTTTTTTTTTTCCTCCCGAATTTTTGCTGTCGAATGCAGCAAAATTCGGTTCGGGTATACCCGAATTCGAACAGCCATATTCAGGTCGAATATAGGGACAACCCGAATTCGAACATCAACACTAGAGTGAATGTGATGGAAGGCGTTCAAAATGATCAACATAAGAAATAGGAAAATAAATATTTCTATAATGTTATCTCTACCACCCTGGTATGGACATTTTCCCTCAACTTGTTACTCTATGATGCAGAAAGCACTGTTTGGTGTTAGTACAATTGGATGACTGTTAGAAGATTGGTCTCATTAGATTAACTTCATGGGATACACTTGAATCAGCAAATTATCCAAAATAGGCTATTGTTGAGTTATGATTAATATCTTACTCCCATTTAAGGGAGTCAAAGTACAATCAGCTGGTGGTAACAGCAGTTCTTCAGCTTTAACCAGCTGGTGCCTTGCCATTAATTTGGCAGTCCCAGCTGCTGTGCCAGTGCTCAAACCAGCATGTGTACTACCCTGTTTCGCTGAAAATAAGACCTACCCTGAAAATAAGCTACAATATATACATGCATGGACAAGAGGTGCTCATTTAAGGAAAGAGCTATTGCTAGACATGAGCCAACGGTTCTAAAGGAAAGGGAGTAACAAAAATTTCAAGATGGAATTCAGGGTTTGGAGAGTTATGATGATGTTCTAGAAGATAATTACATGACTATATGAATACATGTCGATCTTATTTTTCATGAAAAATAAGACATCCTTTGAAAATAAGTCCTAGTTAATTTTTTTTGGAGCAAAAATTATTATAAGACACTGTCTTATCTCCAGGGGAACCGCCCCATTCACAGTGCAGATCCGGGGATTACCTGGCATGTTCACTTCCTTCAACCTCCACCTCTTAGTGTGCAAGCAATAGAAAACCCACAGCATCCAGAAAAATTGACACTGCATTTTTAAGACATAAAAGGAGGTCCTCATTGTGCTAGGACTTCTGTCCCGAAGCAAAACTCGTTTATAGAAAGAAGTGATCAACTTCGGATCTTGCCCTAGCTCCACAATATTACCATTTTAGACCGGTGCTGTACATTCCTATTCTGGGTAAAGTCCTGTACTATGTACTGCTCCACAGTATATACATCCCATTACAGAACCTGACAGTGATTTTCGTATCACCCCCTCTAATAGTGTCATTCAGTGTGGTATGATCCTCTCCTAGTAACCCCAAATTAAAATAATATCTTGACTAATAATACTGATCCTCCACTCTCTAGTTATCCTCTGTTCTCTTTAATCCATTTGCTGTTAATATACCTGAAGTGCTACTCAGGGCTGAGCTTTTTTTTGCTAAAGCACCACTCCAAATTGCTTGTCATGTTGCAATGGTTTCCGATAAATGGATGGTATTGAATTGAGGCTGTACACCCATCCTTAGAATTCTGAGTCACTCCTAGGAGCCTTTATTGAGCTTGTTTTATAGTACTTGCTTTATGATGCATCAGGACATATAGGAAGCTGGAAATTACATATTAAAAAAAAAAAAAAACAAATCAGACTTTAGTGCTCTGTGACACCAACTTCCATTTTGTGCACTGGCAAAGTCCCACTATTTCCTATTGATGGCCAGTGAGCTAAAATAATTCTGGAAATAATTGTAAGGTCATAGGGAACCCCTGCTAAAAATTCTTACACCTTCAGCTCAAGATGATAATAAAGATATTTTATTATTAAAGTATAAAAAATGTAAAGTACCTGGTATATTTGACATTGGGTTTTTAAATCCCTGCTTTACAAAATGAATTTCAGTGATAACTAATACATTAAAATGAAAACATAATAAAAATGTAAAATAGAACCATAGAACACCAACAGAGAAAACAGTTCTGTTTATATCTTTTTGGCCATATGAGAAGGGTCCTTGACATGTCCTTGACATATAGCACACCGAGCTGCATGTGAAGCTGGGATATGCCAGGCATGTGCAGAAGTTACAACTTCCTGACCTGTCCAATCAAGATGGCCAAAGATCTGATACCCAGAAGAGAACCAGATGAAGATGGCAGTGCCTGCACTGGAAGCAGGGCAGTTAAGTATATTTAAAAAAATTGCAATCAGACAGGCATGATTATTTTACAGCAGGAAGGACATCCTCTGTCCCTTCAGCAACAAGGGGCAAATTTTCATTGTTAGGATTTACTTTCGTTATTTTGAGGACCTTTTACTACTCGCAGTACTTGTATTAGCCTTTTCATCTAAAAAACAAATACAAGCAATTTTAATTTCAGATGTCATCTACATAATATTCTATTGGCCTGAACTGCCTTCCAAGAAGCTGCAAGCAACCAAGAATAGGTCCCTCTTACCATAGGTAAGAAATGAGTTGGTGGAAAGGCGTAGTAGCAAAACATTTGATATTAAATAGAAAAAAAACATAAATTATTGGTGATTTCCCCTGAGAGGTGAAATTGTGGTGGATGATAGGTCCACGTTTTTGTTAATAATGTAATATTATATGAATCATTCTAGCTTTGGAATTCTTGAAAAGATTCTCCGAATAGCTACTGGTATTTGATCTTTAACATCTGTGATGAACACTGCAACTTCTATAAGAAAAATATCCAGCAGTCTGTATTGTTTAACTTTGATCAGGGAGAAAATAAAAGCATCTGGTAGGTTCATAGTGGCTCATTCAGGATCTGAGACAGGTAAGTGGCATCATTAAGTGTGTGTCAGCTAACTGCTCCCTGTTCCTCTGTCACAACCGACAGGTACAGAGAGGTGATTAGCAGTCACTGCACTCTTCACAAGTCAGGTTATTCCCAAACCTACATGCATCATCAATAAATGAAAATTTACATCAAAGTACAAGGAGACGAGGAAGTAATTACCAGCTTCAAAATGGTAAATAATGACATTTAGCTGTATTTAGGTAAACCCGTTTACAGAAAAGATTATGTCTCATGTTCCCTTTAGGACTCAGAATGAATCGGCTTGTCTTTAAACATGTAGACACACTGGTCCGTTTACATGGTGCTTAGCCTGCAAGTGGCCCTTCGGCACTCACTGTGCAGCCCTCAGGGCCACTTCAAGTAATCCGTTTTTCTTTCTAAAATGGAAAATATTTCAAAGAATAACTGTGGCGCAAGAAATTTTTAGCAGAGCTTTAGAATACACAGATGATGAAGCATTGTTTTCTGATTGATTGATAACATGTATCCAGTCTAGAACTGTCCCCTTAAGTATGTCCGCAGTCTCCAATATTTTCAATAGCAAGTTGACAATCTCTGACCTTCTCCTGTACAATGTCTGCAATCTCTAACCATCTCCTATGCAATGGCTGCACTCTGGTACTATCTAATGTACAATGACCACAGTCTCTGACCATCTCATGCAGTCTCTCATTTTCTGGCTGATGGACATCCATTAACTCCCCTAGCGGTATTCACAAGTGTGACTCGGGGTGAATTTTCTAGGCAAAAATCAGTATTACACTCGGGGTAGCTTTTAACTAAAAAAAAAAAAAACCCACTTACCTTGCTGGTCTCTGTAGGTCCTGGGAACACGTTCTTCCTCCTTGATCTCCAGCCGCAAAGTGCGGAGACCTGGTGTACGGAGTTTCCCGGTGACGTTGGTAATGTTACAACTCAGCGAACCTCTCTGTGTCCCTTTTGAGTGTTTTGGCAATAGCAATTTTTAGGATTAATGTTGGATTCCACTAAATTTAAAGTCAGAGTTCCTTCCTGAATATAACTGTTCGAGCACACTGGATTTACGAGTTGGCATTTAGCAGTGTTAATTGCACTTAAATGCAAATAAGACTTGAAAACTAGGACCAGATTGGTGCATGTGGGTTAATACTTAGCAGTTTCTTCCCCCATCTGGTCACATTTAAAATGTTTTATTCCAAGCACATACCCCTAAAGAGAAGTGTACATACTGACCATGACTTCCAACCATGTTGCTGATGTCCAAACTGTCCTAGGGATCGGGTCTGTTGTGTGAGGGTTATCTCAAACCCCCTCCCCTCATTCTTATTTTTTTTTATGAGGCACATTTATAAAAGGGTGAAATTGCCAAAAAAGTGCTGCTTTTTTTCTACAATACATGGAAATTCCTGGAGTATTTATAAAGTAAAGTCCTAGACCCTCAATTTACTTTTGCTATACCTAGCGCCCTCCCAAAGGTTTTCAGATTGAGAGCAGCATTCCTCAAAAAACAGAAAAACAGTTTGCATATCCCTTTTTACCAAACACAAATAAGGCATAAACCCCTTTCTTTTTGCATTTTTAAACAACATTTTACCTTGCAGATTTGTTTTCAGAATTATGCTTCAAACTGGCTCAGTGGAGGTGCTTGTGGAACTTTTTTTGCCCACTTCACCATAACCTGTCTGGTTATATTTTCTCACTTAGACCTCCTGCAAGTCAGCCATGGTAGGACAAACAGTGTGATACATTCAGACATATCTGTTTATTCAGCACAGTTCTAGGACTGTGCAGTATTAGGTAGGGGATTAGGTTACCTGTGTGGAATGCGTTCTGCCTCAGGTAAATCGGATGGCAGCATATAGCAGAATCCTGCAAACTAATATGGATAATAAGATCTCACCCACACAGCAGTAGATAATTAATCATGATTACTGATCCCTCACCCTCTGCAGGAACTGTGAAAGCCTGTCTATGCTTGCCAACTAAAAGCATGCAGGCTCATATGTAATCAGCAGCTGAACATAATAAACAAGAACTCAAATCTTGATAACAGGTATTTTATTCATGTTCACAATGTAGGTTGTATCAAAAAATAGAATAAAACACCACCAATTTCAACTATTTCTTTGCAGACCACCAATAAAGTGGCAATCCCAGTGTGTTCTTAATAATGTGACAATCAGAATCGGACATGATTACCATAAGTTTATAAATATTTTAAAATAAAAAAAATAATGGCACTTCCCTGGTGATCAGATCACCCATTTATAAATAAGACCCCAAGTCTAATTCTAGGCACTTTTTTTTGAAGAGTAGAAAGATTTGATTTTGGGACTTCATTTGGCATAACACATATAATGTATTTAAAACGTATATACTTCATTAATAATACGGTATATAAATATATACATTTAATGAAACCCTTCAATGGTACATAAACCCCATACTTCTCACAAGCCCTCCAAAGATACCACAGCGGGAATTTAATCATTTTGTGAGATGCATGGGGTTTATGTACCTTTGAGGGGTTTCATTCAATCAATGTATGCCTGCAACTGAGTTTAAGAAGTTTTAGTGACCTGTACTTGCGGTCTGCAGATGCAAATATAGAGTGCTATTATACTTTGAGAGTTAAAAGATATATCATATATGTGAAAAAATTGGGGTTGTGTTGGCACAGGAATGTCATTATGAGGAGTGACATGTTCCATGACTTTAGAAATCAGTATTTCTGTTTGGTTATATGTGTTTACTGCACTGATGTGATTGTTAGGTGTGTGCAAAACAAATTAATTTTCTCCGCCCCCTGTGGTCAACCTCTGAACTGCTAGCTCCACCCTTCCACTTCCTGGTAGTAGCCAATTTTCATGCGCTGTTTAGCCTGGCAAACCATACCCGTTTTTACCTGCTGTAATGATTGCATTTTACAAGATTTCATTTCTGGAGAAAATAAACCTCTATTTGAATCTTTCTACATGTGTCTGCAGCCAAGTTGAAGCTGTCTGAGGACGTTATCTGTGTGAGTACGGTCAATACAGATGTTTATATGAGGTAATCTTTGAGTCTACCTCACAGCCTTATGACAGTGTCAGAATAGTAAAAAAGGGTAGGAAGACTGCCAGATACAGCTGTAAGCTTCTCATTTGGTGAATACAGTGCCCCTGTATTACCATCTGCCAAGTATCACAACCCACGCGCTAGCTACAAGAACCGTAGTCTAGTGTCTGTGAAAAAGACTGATGTCCTTCCTACACCCACATCAGCTCCAGACAGAGGTAAACAGAGTGATCACATTGAAAACCCTAATTGTTTATGCCCCATATATAAGAAGCCACATCCTCTTAAAAAGTGTATTGCTTTAACCACATCAAGAATGCAAGGAACTTTTAAAGAAATTTGAAGTGTGCTTTCGATGTTGTGCTTCTGCTGAACACTTTGCAAAGGTCTGAAAAACTCCCATTAAATGTATAGAGTGCAGCAGTGAAGACCATGTGCAGGCCCTCCATCCTTCCCAGCCAAATCCTATGGGGTCTTCCTCTATGACAAGGCATGGCGGGAGAACCCTGAGCAGACAGCAAGTCTTCCCACAGTGTCTTCTATGTGTACAGAGGTTTGTGGAGAAGGTCTTTACGGTAACGTCACGGGATAGGGGGGAAGGAGAGGAACACCAGAATGAAAACAGGAAGATAATGACAGGGGACTAGACCTCCAAGCTAGGGAAAGGGAGATGGTCACCACCTACATAAACCCTAAATCTAGCCCTGACTCCTGTCAGTATGAATAGACCCTGAAAGTGGGAGGATTCCTTCCCCCAGAACCTAGACCCTAGGAGCCCTGAAATGCCCTAGGAGTAGTGACAGGTTTAACTCTAGACTTCCTTCAAAGATGCTACCATGAGTCTGCTGGCTCTTCTCCCAGAGACCTCTGCGATGCCACTACAGGTACCCAGGGTGTAAGGGTGAGAGTCTCCTTTTATGTTTAGCAGATCAAAGAGCTGAGGTCTAGCAAGTGACCGATTTGCTTTGATCATTCAGGAAGGTATACACCTTTAAAGCCCTTTCTGGTTGGCCCTTTGGGTATATGTTGACTCAACATATCTTCGCACAGGACTTGCCTGTCACGGTCCTTCTCTGATGCAGTAGAAGCTATAGCTGCAGTAGCCTATCTGAGAACCATGGCCACCAACAAAAAACCATGCTGTGGGTTCATCCTAGGTAAGACAAAGTTAACTCCCAAACCTGCTCACACTGTTCCAAGACTTGAGCTTTGTGCAGCAGTGCTTGCTGTTGAGATTGCCAAAGCTATTAAAGATGAAAAGGACTTTGCAATTGATTCCGTCACATGTTACACAGATAGCAAGGTTGTGCTTGGCTATGTATACAACCAAACAGTTTTATGTATACGTCAGCAACAGAGTTGGCCGCATCAGAAGTTTCTCTACTCCTGAGAAACGGCACTACATCTCAACCGACCTTAATCCTGCTGATTGTGGAACAAGACCGACGCTTGCAAGAGCTCATTATGAAATGTGGCTTGCACCTCCGAGTTTCTTATATGAGGATCCCAGTGTAGTATCTCCTAACTCCACACATGAACTGGTGGATTCTGAATCTGACAAAGAAGTCAGACCCACAAACGCCACACTTCTTACCCAGAAGGTTGGAACTCCTGCAATTCCTCCAGGAAACTTTGACTGTAAAGAAAGACATCTACAGGAGCCAATGGAAACAGGTTTAACACCTTTCCAAGGTTTTCTGGCAGCCCCGGAAAAAAAGAGTTCCTACATATCCTCCAAAGTCATCACAAGTGGCAGACATCAAAACCCAACCTACAGGTAGGAGACCTTGTTCTTTTTAAAGTAAAAGAAGGAAGCTCATTGCGATGGGACTGATCACCATGGTTATGCCCAGTGATGATGGAAAGATTTATAAAGTGGAGGTTAGGGTGACCAAAGGAGGTTCAACACGCTTTTTCTTTTGCCCCATAACTAAACCCAGTGGAGAAGGTCACTTGAAAAAGACACAGTCACCCTGCACAGCCTATGGCAGGGAGTATCCCACTAAATACGGCTGGTTGTGACTTCCTTGGATCTATTTCCCGCTTGGATTAATCTCTCACTTGGATTACAAATGGTTGGTGAATGTTTGGCCAAAGTGCGGCTTTCCCAACCCGAAGATGGGTTATCCACTTGAATGTTAAACTGTGCTTTCATATTGCTGTGAACTACTGTCTGAAGGCTTGCCACAGGTTGACTTAATACAAAAGTTGATGTCTTATGATGCAAGATGTTTCTTGTTGTTTTTCAGATTAAAGGACCCATTGTTGGATACATGTTTGGGACTTTATTTGATTTATTGTTGATTTATTATGAAATCTAAAGATTTCAGACGGGGAGTGTGCATAACAGATTAATCTTCTCCGCCCCCTGTGGTCAACCTCTGAACTACTAGCTCCACCCTTCCCCTTCCTGGTAGTAGCCATTTTTCATGTTGTATTGTGCACAATTCATAACCTGGATGTACTAAAGAAATTACACTACAGTTTGAGTTTCTTTAAAATACAGAAGATTATATTAAAATTAATCTGGGTATGTAACTGTGTTGTATATTTTTATTATTTGTAGTACTAACCTCTAACATTAATGAAGAACCAGGCTTGATCTACGAAATATGTTGAAAGTTGAACATATCTCTTCATAGATCAGCATAGAGAACACAAAATATGTGCTTTTTGGTCTGATAGTGACCTTTTGTATGGTAAATATAGTGCTCTACAGGTCAAATCATATATACTGTACCACATTTTATGTGATGAGGACAGTTTTAAATACAATGTTTTTATAAATTGTTATTAAATAAAATTTATGTTTTCAATACATTGCTTATGTGTTTTGCCAAACGAAAAGTCCCATTGAAAACAATTTTTTCTACTTTACTACTAAAAACGTACTGGGTTGTGGCATATATAAAATTACACCTAGAGGTACTCCCTATTTAACTCAAAATGTTTGCATTGTTTTGGCTGCTGGGGATCAATTCCTTGATGATTAAGGAATGACACATAAAAAAAGCAGGTATGTCTCTTTTCTGTATTTTAGAGATTCTGATTATTATTAGCAACAGAATCACTAACATAACCTACATTACTGTGAGCATGCGCACAGGTGGAAAGAGTACAAGTGACTTAATCATTGTGCTTCAGCTTGCTGATTGTGATTACTTACATTTGTTGTTTTGCAGTATCTGGATCATAAAAATTGCTAAACAGACCAAACCAATAGTACCCGTTATGCCTTGTGTTCAGTTCCCATGGATTACCCATGTGTGTCCTGGGACCAAGCCTTCTAAATCATGTAAACCTAGTAATATTTGCTTTATATCAGCAAAGGAAGCCTGTAGGAGAATATCATATCTTGGTAATTTACCTTCAGATAAAATGATGGGGTATATAATTATGTTACCAACTTTTATGAATAGCTTTGTTTAATGTCCAGAAAATGAAGAGCTAAGTTTTGCCCCTCTTTGCAGCTCAGCTGTCCCTTCTTTTGGGTGGATATATACACTTGAATAAAAATAATTACCTATTAAAAAGTACCTTTTAGGTCTAATAAAATTAAATATTAAAAGCTAATAAAAAGGAAACCTAGTTATGACCATGATACCAGAAGGACAACAGCTCCATCCTCAGGCCAACGACTGATAGTACTGAAAAGCTGCAGTTGCAACAAAAGAACTTCTTAGGTCACAGCTTGACAAATGTCACATTTAGTCAACTGCGGTTTTGAAACTGTGCAAAGCCTAATCAAATTCATCTGATATGCAACAGTTTCACAACAGCATGTTATTGAATGCCCAAGTCAAACCTAGCTGCTGCAGTAAACCTGACAAACGTTTCAGGGTCTATCGCTAAAGCAGAGAATCTGACATTCCACCTTTAGCTGTTTTCTGGTTCCTGGACATGGTTTAGAACCAAAAAAATGCCTGCTGTTAAGTGCTGGCAGTTCCTCCCATCCTGGAACTCATCCAATACTTTCCAAGCAAGAAAAGTTCATTATTAAAACTTACAGATGTGACAGTCAATATTACTGAACAGTCTGGTGCTGGGTCTGCCACTTTCATGACTGGGCTTTCGTGACTGCCAATGATGTAGAGATTGCTTTACTATACCCAGTGTTCTCTCTACCAGCTGCTTCCTATGGGGCAGATGTGCCATGATGGGGCAATACAAGCACTACCTATAGTATGGTCGACTCTGGGGGGGGGGGTCCAGTTTATTCTTTTTGCCAGCCTTTGATAGATTGAGCCTGAAATGTCAAAAGGTTTCTTTTAAAAGATACACAATGCTTCATTTTTACCTATTAACGTTTTCTCTGTATTTTCTACAATTTGCTTGAGGTATTGGAGACTGAGGGGTTAACTTATAGGGCTGTGAATGAGACCAAATATTCACTGCAGGTGAAACTTTCTAGTGCACATGTTTTAAATGACAAAAATTACCCTTCAGGGAGGACATGGTGAAAGTCACACTCCTTTTATAATAAAAACAAAAGGCCCTTAAGTGTTAGGTATCCAAAGTCAAAACTCTTTATTTTCAGTTTAGGGAATTTAGGGATTACAACTTTTGTCATTTTGTTATTGCTGTCCCCAAAGGAGAGATTCAACCTTCATATTTCTCGTAATGGCCATTGTCACGGACTGAAAGTTGGGTAAAATCCAAAACCCTGAGGAAAAGAAGGGGTGGTGTGTGTGTGTGGGGGGGGGGGGGGGGGGGGGGGGGGGTAATGTCCACAGTGAGGCACAGATGACAAAGAACAGAGGTTGAACACATCTCTTCTACACTGAGACTGAGGAGGGGAGCAGACAAATAGACATCTGTGATCAGCACAGTGCACCTGTTGACTTCTCACAAGCCTATGGGTAAGCTGGCTCTGTAGCTCAATAGATAGCGCATTTGACTTCTAGCATTTTGTATATATTCAAAGATTGTGGGTTTGAGTCTCACCAGTGTCAGATGACCACGAAGGTCTAGGCCTCCAGTGCGACTGAGCCCTAGTTCCCCACAGGACCCTCTGGCTGCTTCTTTGCAGCCCTTACTGGCTGTGGCCTGTCCCGGGGCCCCACTAGTCCGAAGGGGAGCAGAGCTGGGCAGGTGCAGCCTTCATTTTCTTCTTCTGGAGCCCGGCATTGGGCTTCGGAATGGGGGCTGCACACATGCCGGGCTCTTCCAACATGTCTGCAGGGCATGTCTGCTATTGTGTCAGCAGAGTGTCCCTTCAAAGGTGGGTACAGAAGTAGACAGAGTAGACTCCAGGAGGGCCGTGGCCCAAACTGCAGGCCGGGGACAGGTCACAGTAGGGTCTGCGGGCCTGAAAATTCAGAATGACGGAGGGCAGGCCTCCAAAAGGGGGAGGTAGGTGCGGCGGTTGGGGGGGGGGGGATGATAAGCCGGCAAGTGTAGCTCTGGATTTGCAAAGTTTGGTGGCTGAGAAAGCCAAGAGGGGGCTTGGATCAGGTAAAGTGTTGGGGATGCAGTGAGGGAGGAAGTGTTTGTTTTGAGGGCCCCCGGGTGCACATTTAAAACAGGAGTGTGGGAAAAGATTTGGCAGGGAGAGTATATTGATATGTTCTCCCTTTTTGCCATTGGAATGCTTTAGCTTGGATCAGGCTTTAGGTAAGTGGGAAAAGGGGGAGGAAGAGCAGAGAAGGTTTAGGATGATCCCAAGGACATTTGTTAGCAAAGGCCGACTTTGAAGCAGCCTTCCGGTTGTTGCCAGTTCATCTCGAGAACCAGTGTTTCTTGGGCTGTATGTGGCAAGGGGTGTTCTTTGTGGACAGGTGCTTGCCCATGGGATGCTCCTTGTCTTGTGCACTGCTTGAAACCATCAGCTCCTTTTTGAAGTAGGTGGTCAGGGATTTGACGGAAGTTATTTTTGGATTATTTGGATGACTTCTTGTGCAATGGCTTTGGATTCCAAGGTATGTAGGATCTTGTTGGCAACGCTGCAATATATCGCAGAGAGGTTTGGAGTGTCTTTGGTGGCTGAAAAGACAGAGGGGCCTATGACAGAGTTGGCATTTTTTGGGCATTGTGATTGATACACATGCGATGGAATGCAGGTTAAGGGAGAGTAAGTTGAGAGCACTTGTGGAGGAAGTGGTGAGGGCTTGTGATTGGCGAAAACTGCAGTTTGCAAGGAAATACAGTCATTATTAGGGAAGTTGCTCTATGTGTGTCGAATCATGCCAGTGGGGTGCATTTTTGCGAGAAGGTTGGCCACTGCTACTGCTGGTGTACAATGTCTGACCCATTACATTTGGCTAAGGAATTGCAGGCAGATTTGGTGGTGTGGAGAACATTCCTGGGAAAATATAATGGGTGGTCAGTGTGGATGGATGGCATGGTTGTGAGTGCCGATCTGGAATTGTTCACAGATGCAGCTGGATCGGCGGATTATTTTCAGGGTGCGAGGCGTACAGGGGCTTGGCCACAGGATTGAGTGGAGAAAAGGGCTGACATCTAACTTGGTAGCACTGGAATTATTCCCCATAGTGTTGGCAGTGGGGATTTGGGGAACGGAGTTGGCTAATAAAAAGATTTGGTTTGGTTGGGACAACATGGGGGTGGTCCAGGCGGGTAATGCTTTTTCTGCTTCTTCCACTCATGTTAAGTTGATGAGACAGTTGGTTCTGGGTTGTTTGCGCTGGAACATTTTAGTTAGCACAGTGCATATACCTGGTGTGGATAATATCATTGCCGAACGCCTTATCTCTCTTTTTGTTTAGGGATTGGTTCCGGCAAATGGCTCCAGAAACAGATCGGCAAGGAATGGTATGCCCGGACGAGCTGTGGAGGATCGACTTGGACTCTTAGCTGGTATGGTCAAGCAGTCCATGAGTCAAGCTACCTGGGCAGCCTATTCAGCTGATTCTAGGATGAGTTTGTTGTATTTTTTATATCAATGCTTTGCAGATGAGGTATCTGTGTCAGTGGTGAAGCTGGCAGGTTTGGTCTTTTAAAGTGTTGGGCAAGAGTAATATTAGTGAAGATTTTTTGGTGCGGCAGGTATTGAAGGGTTTTAGGAGGGGTAGGCAGGTAGCTGTTAAAAGGCGTCCAGTGTCCTTCACTTTGTTGAAGGCGGTGGTGGGTAGATTGCAGGGTATTTGTGAGTCACATTATGAATTTTTGTTTTGGGCTGCTTTTGTTGTTGTGTTTTTTTTGGGCAATACGAATTGGGGAGTTTGTTAGCCCTGGTACTAACAGGTCTGGTGGTTTACACACTGATGCGGAGTGGTCTGGGCGCAAGCTGAGTATTTGGATTCCCAGGTCTAAACTAGTTCAGTTGGGGCGTGATTTTGGGATTCAGCTGGCGAAGGTAATGGGGCATTAACATGCCTGGTAGCGGCTGTTGGGGAATTCTTGAGGGTGCCTCAAAATGGTAGGCCTTGTTCTTGTTGCACATGGGCAGCTAAATGGGGTTTGAAGGAGGAGGTCATTAAGAAAATAGGGCATTGGGAGTCACAAAGGTTTCAATTGTAAGTTTGCCGGCATCTGGTTGTGCGCTTAGAAAAGGGGGGCGGTTGGCTTGGTTTTGGTCCGATTGTCATTGGTATTTAACATTATTTTTGTTTGTAGGTGGCAGCCCCGGCCTTGTGTGCATTTTAGGGAATGCTTTTGGGTCAAGGGGTGCCAGGAGAGCAGCTGTGCATTCCTCACTCAGCAGGTCTAGTCCGGTGGATTGGTGTGCCAGGCATGCAATTGAGTCATGTTCTTCCATAGATACACAAATCTGTTGGTTATGAGAGAGTCCCAGACGTTCTGGTTTTGCATGCTGGGGGGAATGATCTGAGTGTCAGACCAGTAAGGAAATTGATTAGAGATACTAAGTGGGACTTCTTGCGGGTGCATTCTTTTTATTCTAATTGAGTGGTGGTGTGGTCAGATGTGGTTACAAGGTTGCAGTGGAATGAGGCAGGATCAGTGAAGAAGTAGTTTAATAAGGCTGTGCAAAGGTTTTTGCTCAGAATGGGGGGCTGGTGGTGTGCCATAGGGATTTGGAGGTGGACACATTTATATTTGAGGTCAGATGAGGTGCATTTTAAATGACATTGGGATTGATTTTGGTGCTTGGGTTTACAGGATGGTATTGAAAGGGCACTGTAGGTTTGGAAGAGCACAAAAGCATGAGGTGACTCACTTGTGGCGCTTTGGCAGCTGAAGGGCTCAGGGGTTGCTGATATTTTGCAAAATGGGGTGGTGGTTTGGGGACCCATCGTTGATGTGGAGTCCTCATTGTTTTGTAATTTAATTTTGGGGTGGTCTGTGGCTAAGATGTAGGTAAATGTAGTTCCCAATTGGGGAGGTTGTGGCTGGGAGCAATTACATATACCTTTCATTATGGTGACGCAGACCATCAATGTAGCTGGGTGCCTTCATGGACTAGCACCCTGTAAGCTTAGTTGTTGCAGCAAGTTATTTTATGTTTTAGAAGTTCTAAAGGTTCATTGATTTGGGTTACATATGTTTTTTATTTTTTAAGTTATATAGTTTATATTAAAATATGTATTTCCTTGAATAGTTTTATTTTTCTAATAAAGGGCTACGGCCCATTTTACCAAACAATATGTGAATATATTTAATTACGGTTTGGTTTGGTTTGGTGGGGACATGGGTTGTGGGGTTTAATAGCATGCTGGATCAGCTGAAAATTGAGAAAGTGTTGTCTTATCACCTGGATAATATGTGGTATTCCATTCACCTTGAAGCAACTAGTTGGGGACTGCATGCAGACTATAATACTAGTGTAAGGTTTAATAAAGATTGCAGTATGAAAACTAACTGATTTACCATGAGTCACAGATGTAGGATTCTAGTGGGAATGCTACAAATCTAGTTCAGAGAAGCCCCACGGCTGGGATAATGGTTAAATGATTATGATTATTTACATCTTGATTAACACTAATGACAGGATAACTTTCTCTATCCCTTGCTCCTGCAGGTTCCCTCCCTTCATACTACCGATCCCCTGAAAACCTCCCTTTTCTAGCCATCAAGTCCCATATTGAATCCAGTAAACATTGCCAGGCTCTGCGGTGCTATACTAGAAAAGGGGAGTATGGCCACAAGTTATCAGACCCAGAGAATAAATACAAAAAACATTGTGCTAAATGGGAGCATAAAAGCTTAATGAATAAAGCAGATCAATTAGCATTAACAAAATATTAAAGTCTGCTGTGCCTTATAAAAATAAATTAATAAAATAGAAATGCATTAATAAGTGCATTTTTAGCTAAACCTTTTACTGCTATAGGTTACATCAAAACAACAAAGATAGATGGCCTTTATCCATTGAGGAACTACATTTGATAAAATATGACCGGTATCATGCAATATTTATCAATAAATGATTGTGCAGGGATTCTTTCGGGAACAATAAAGGGAATTTAGAATCATAGGAAACAAGTATTGCAATGCAGCTTGTCTTGTAACAAAAATAAAGTTAATTTTGGCAGACTGAAATCTGTCATGAACATTATAAATGGTCCATATAGTTTGATTATTGTGAGGCTCATTTTGTTATATGTGTGCCAGGAAGGAAGTAGACTATTTGTTGTAACTCCTTGCAATCAATGGCTAAACATTTTTCCTTCATAAGCTAATTGAAAGTACATTTTTTTTTGCCATGTGCAAAATTTTAGCAAACCCTGCTCTATGTAGAGGCATGCTTCATGTCAATTGTGATTCTCACTCTGGCCTTGGGTTGTATGCCTTTCACACCTCCAGGTTTCACTAGTGAATAACCTTTTCAAAACCAACAGATGGAGAGTTTGGAGATCTTATGTTGTCAGACTGCAGAAAAAAGACAAAAACAAAAATGTAAGACACACACGGGACAGGAGGATAACAAGTTGGCTGCAGTGTTAATCTGTTTTACATTGAAAGCTTTAAGGTGTAATTTACACCTTTGCTTAAGCCAAGTCCACAAAATATGATTTGTGCAATATTTATTGATTAAACATTTGTGAGTGAACAATGAATATATAACACGATTCTAATAGATATTTCTCCTAATCAGTTGATCTATACAACTATTAGATATCTAGAAAACATTTATCTTGCAGAGATGTCAAAGTAGCCAGATAGGTGTATACAATTTAAGCAAAGAAAACTATTTATAAATTACATAAATAAAGCAAAATAGTAGAGATCCAGCAAAGTTCATTTTCTGTGTATGTTGTATATCATATAAACATATATTGTATACGCCACCAGTGTAATCACCAATTCTGTATATGGGGAATATGTGAAGCCCACCATTAATCAAAACTTTGTATTTTTATAAATTTAGGATTCTGGTGGAAAAAACTTACAGGGTTCATCCACAAAACTGTTTAATTGCATTGAGCTGCCATTCATCGTGAATACCACAAGCCATGTCTACAGATATGTCTATGTCAAGCCTTAAACTGACAGCACCAAGTAAGCACTATGGTGTAACGGTAAAAAAAAAAAACTGACTAAGTAATGCTTTTAAATCCTTTACCCCTTAATAACCATGAAGAATGACTCCAGTATTATTGCTTGCACTCTGCCCTGTGTGACAATACTACAAGCACAATCTTCTATTTTCATGTGTTTGCACCTGCACAAGTTTTTGTATGTGTGTGTACAAAGGGCGGACATTGTCAGTGGTGATTTTACCAAAACTCTTCTTTTTGCATTATGGATCATGTAGATGGATAAAACTGTCACTAAGATTTCCCTTTACATCTTGTCCTTTAGACCCAACAACTAGTGAGCTGATCTCTTCAGTGTCAGAGAAGTTGGCTCTTAGAATATCTAGTAGTAGGTAAGTCACATTTAGCTGGACTTGTTCTAGGAGAGCTGTGAAACATCTTGAAGATTAGAATCTGCATGACCAACAGTCCAAGAACAAGTCCAACTGAATGTGACCAACTATTGCAAGTTATACAATGACCTGGATAAAGGAGAACCTTCACCAATATTCTGCCTAAAAGAAATCTGGGGAAATTGTCCATTTTTCCTTTGGTGACAAACCAAAATTTAGCAATTTTACTCTCCCTTACAGTCCTGAAGACAATGCTGATCACAGCATTATGAGTGAAAGTTTGAGATTGTTACCACTATCTAAAATTATTGCTTTACCTTTTAGTTATACTTAATTTATTACTGCACACAGTGGATGGTGGATAGCTCAGTTAACATTTACATATGACCCAAACTAGCACAGACACATGTGCCATTGGACTTTTCAATTATGCATTCTATGGGGGGAAAATGTCAAATTTATTTTTAAACAAAATTATCTAATTTGTGCTCACCTCAAAGATGTTCCAATCAGTGACTGATCCCAAATAGAAAACTAAAATATAATGTATATAATGTCTGATACCAAGTTGCTAAGAGTTGATCTTGCAGAAATCCATTTCTTTTTTTTTACCTCTCAACAGCTGATCATTTAGTTCTCGGGTAAGGTCTGTCTTCTAAATAAAATCAGCAATACAATAGAGATATAATTTTTGTAGGAGGAAAACAGACATCTCTACATTAAAAATGAAAGCTTATATCTGTGTGGAGATCCTCAACTACCCTGGCAGTGGAAGGTACTAAACAATTGTGTTGGCTTTCGACAAGAAAATGGGTATGTTTACCCTCTTGTTCTTTGTAATGATGTCAATGAAAATAAATGGGAAGAGAGTTATCTATATGGACTATTTATATATTTATACAGGGTGATCATATCCCCCTTAGATGTCTCTTCTCAAGGGAGAATAGATTCAGTTCAGCTAATCCCTCCTCATAGCCGAGCTCCTCCATTCCTTTTAGTTTAGTTGCCCTTCTCTGCACTCTCTCCAATTCCACAATATCTATGTCATGCCTTAAAACTGACAGCATGAGGTAAGCACTATGATGTAAGGGTATCTAATACTGACCAAGTAATGCTTTAAAATTCTTTACACCTTAATAAACCATGAACAATGGCTCCAGAATTATTGTTTGCCCTGTGACACATTACAAGCACAATCCAATATTTGTGTAAGTGTTTACACCTGCACAAGTTTGTGTATGTGTGGGTGCAAAGGGCTGACATTTTGGTAGTTGTGTTTTCACCAAAATTTTTTTTTACATTATGGATCATGTAGAGGGATAAAACTGCCACCAAGATTTCCCTTCACGTCTTGTCCTGAAGACCCAACAACTAGTGAATAAGATCTCTTCTGTGGCAGAAGCTGGCTCTTAGAATATCTAGTAGTAGTCACATTCAGCTGGACCTGTTCTTAGAGAGCTGTGAACTATTGTGAAGATTACAAGCTTCATGTCTTCAACATTGCAAGAACAAGTCCAGTTGAATGTGACTAACTATCGCTGGATATACAATGACCTGGATAAATGAGAATTTAACATGATGCCTACTAGAAATCTGGGAAAATTTCCCCATTAGCCTTCCCTTTGTGACAAACTTTAGCAATTTTACTCTCTCTTTCAGTCCTGAAAACAATGCTGATCATAGCAATAAGTTAAAAAACTCTTTTGGGACATATACAGCAATATAAACGTGACAGAAGTTTGAAATCCTCAACACCCTTTATATTTAAAAGTAAAATAATGTTTTACCTTTGGTGGATAACCCAGTAACATTTACATTTTAAATGACCCAAACTAGCACAGACAGATGTATCATTGGATCTCAGTGTCTATGTTTCCCTTATCTGCAGCAGCTCCCATGATTTCATTACAGAAGCCATAATATAAATCACTTGTACCAGTCCTTTAAAACACCACGCAATACTGTGGTAATGTGGTTATTTTGGACTGCTTCCAATATAAACAGATCTGTTACAGAATTCTTGAAAATGCAGAATGGTACCAAGCAGTGTTAAAGAAAATTTCTATGTAGAATATTATTCTATATTAGAGAATGCGCCTATGTAAATGGAATTATAGACCCCAAGATGAAAAACTATCTACACCAAATTCCCTGTTATTCCAACCTTCTACTCCCTACCGAAGGTGCATAAAAGCATAATTAATCCATCCGGCTGTCCCATAATTTCTGCAAAAAGATCCATAGCATCAAACGCAAGTTAATTAGTGGACACTTATTTTATTTTAAGACCATTGGTACTAAAATACCCTCCTACAAGACAAGATAGAACTGTTAAAACTCACATCAAATCTAAAAATACCCAGTAATTCTTTGTTGAAATTGATGTCAAATACACTGTACTGCAGCATCCCCCATATAAAGGGCATAAACATCATACATACAAACTACATATTCATTATCCAAATACCCCAGCCTTTAATGAATTCATAGTTCTCCTGTTGCAATAGATCTTAACTAGGAAAATATTCACTTTCAAGAACCAAATATACTTACAAGTGCAAGGAGTTGCAGTGGGCACAAAATGTTCCCCTACATATGCAAACATTTACCTGGGGGACTGGGAGAACAATCTTCCAAAACCCAGGAATACAAAAATACCGTCCATATATCATGCAATGGAAGAGATATATAGACGACAGTCATTCTTGACAGGCCCAATTCCATTAACTTCAGGCTAATGTATACAGTTTGAAGTTCACAATGGAATACAGTAATAACTTTTTGGATACATTTATACAACTGACACCTGAGGGCTCGGTGAGCACTACACTATTTAGAAAAGAAACTGCGGGCAACACCATCCTGCACGTGGATAGTGCTCACCCCCAATTGCCTTAAAAAAAAAAAAAAACAAACAAAAAAAAAAAAACCAAACACAGTATCCCCTTAAGTTAATGGCCCTGATTCATCAAGCAAAATCAGAAGGTCCCTCGGGCATCTGTATTCGCAATCCGAAATCGGAAGCTGTTGCGCAATTCAGCAACTGAATGAGCTCGCGACCGGAGCTGCGCATCCCCGGCAGCTTTACACTGGTGAGCTTGCATTAAGTCACTGTTCCCCTAAAAAAAAAAAAAAAAAAAAAAAGGATTCTTTCTAATGGCACACGTTACCCTTAGCCCTAAAAAAATGTGCTGTTCAAATGTTTAACACATCTATATGCACTAAGAAAAAGCATATTTTAAAATGACATTTCTTTTGTTAGGTAGAGCATATATAAGGGTGTGTTTTTACATATCTAAGGATAATTTGTAACAGACTGCACAAGTGAGTTTCTATCATCTCTGCGCTTACATTTGAGCATATATAAGGGCATGTTTTTACATATTTAAGGATAATTGTTTTTACGCTGCTTCTCATATTTCTCAGCCTAAGAACTCGCCATCTTTAATCCTTCACATGTCCTAAACCCTTTTGCAACTACTTGAAATGTTGAGGATCCTACTAGCTACTAATCAACCACATTTCTTGGAGGTTGTTGCAGTGCACTTCAAATGCTTGTAATTTGGTGGCCTGGGATTTCTTAGATATTTTGGGACCATTATCTATGAGTGTCCTCATAGGCTGCAAGATATGACATGCAGAATTCCCACACACAGATATCACACTGTGCCCATCATGTCGTTACACATGCCCACAGAGTGGATATATGTTACCAAGTAGTTTTTTATTTAGAAGCCACAGCACAGCTAAAGAATGGGGGAGGGACAGCCTGTGTCCCCAGCTCTTATCGGCAGCTGGAATCCTCTGCACGGATGACAGCTGAGAATGGAGCGTTCTCTATTGTTCTTTCAATGGATTACAGCTGCAGATGAGCTGGCTAGAGGTCCACACACCTAAAATTGGCTGTTCAAAACTATGTAAATGCACATATTTTGATGTGTGTATGTATGTTTTGTAAGAATCTTCAGGATTCTACCCCATTAGGTTCAATCAATCAGAGGTAGATCATTTGAAGGACACTAATTTGCCTCCTCTCCATCACGCAAGGCTGGAAATGATCTTTCTTTGTCCAGGGGACAGTGGAAGCCTTCTGCTAGAATGTCCTCTGGCTAGCTCACACCACAATCCTGATTTTGATGAAGGCACATTATTCTACTGTCTCACATAGATATTTCCATGTTTTGTATTTCCTCACTTTTTTTATAGATCTATTTTTTTTCACGTCAACAAAATAAATCCACATGTGCTGCATTATCTGACCCAGTGCAACAGTGCTTACATTTTGCCCCTAGATTGTATGTACGTTTGGCACTTACTAATGCTTCACTAAATCTGGATAAACAGTTTACATCTAGGAGCACAATTATTGGTTTTACAATAGTTTAAACAGGATTGAGCTTAGTGGGGTGGCAACTGGAAGCTTATTAGTAATAGTATACCCATATATATATCTAGACACAATATTAACAAACAGTTTACATTTGCAACTAAACTATGTCAATTTGCAACAGAAAATATATAAATCAGTCAATGAATTAGTTATCCCTTTTTTTCTTTTTAACAGTCGTTTAGTTTTTATCAAAATAACTCCCATTTTGTTTCTTTAGACAATGATTCGCAAGAGATATGACGAGCAGAGGTCGATATTTGTCAAGCAACAAATAGCAGAATGGATCGCAGACAGGCTGTGGCCCAAATCCAGCACACATGGAGCGACCTCAATTGTCGCCGACCAGATTTGGTGCGTGAAGTGGGGGACCGCATCCTGTCTGGTAAGTTTGGCATTTTGTCTTCTCCTCTTGTTAAGGAATGGTGTTTTAGAATGTTTGTTGTTGGTGTAAAGTAGTATTGTTTACCCTAGAACTGTTTGTTTTTTACTTCCTATATTTTACTACCCTTAATTTTGGATATTTGATTTTGTTATTACAGCCAACTCTACATCACGCGGGTGGCTGATGTTATAGCGGCCACACAGGCGCCTGGCCATCCCCCAGAATGTGGAGGAGGAGGAGCAGGTGCCATCCCTGGGGGAGGAGAAGCCATCCCCGGTGGAGGAGCCTGCGGCACCACATCCACAGTCCTCCGATGAAGGAGAGGAGGCGGCCGAGGAGTCTGCCTGTAAGCTAACCTTAGAATCAACTTTTGTAACATATGTTGAAATTCAACACATTCTCACACTACTTTCACCATTTTTGGTTACAAATACAAAGAAAGATCCAGCAGGATTTCATGTAGCTTCCAGTCATTAATCATGCATCAAATGAATGTTCTTTCTAGGCTGTTGGCTAGCATGACAAAAAAAAAAAAAAAAATAGACATGAGTTGTTTAGTTGGCCATAGATGTACTGACAAATATTTGCTTAAAACTTTTGAACGTAGGCAGAAAGTATCATTTAGAAGTTCAGCATTTATCTATTCACCTTAACTAACCTTACAAATCTACTTTAGTCCTGCCCACCCACTTTTACTTATGTTGTTCATTTTTTTTTTTTTTATATACAGCTGCTGCAGCGCCCTTGCCACCAGCATCTTCTCCACAGGACACAAGTTCCTCATCTAAGTATTTCTCCATTTTAGATATTGTGAACATTCCTTTAGAACAAGGATTATAAACTAGGAGATAGTTTGTTAGGCCTAGTTCTATCAAGTATCATTAGGTGTGTATGACTAGCTTCATGTCTAGGCAGCTTTTAACAGAAGACAAAGGTTAAATGTCACTTAGACAAGTTTGTCCCTTGTGAAAACCCACAACCTTCCTTGACACCAAACCTTCATTGGACCCAGGATTCACCTCGCTTTCTTGTTTTGCTCCGTGTAAACAGCAAAACAGTCATAAATTGATGGGAACATATTTTACATTATTTAGCACTGTGCAATTTAGGAACTAGTTGCATGTTATACTGTTACATTTGGTCAGTACTTACCCCTCATTTTTTTGGTCTCCTTATACAAACACAGCCAGTTCTACATCGAGGGGGGCAGCCAGGCCACCGGTGGAGCTTCTGAGCCCCCCAACCCCTGGCGACATGGCAGACATCCTCTTGGTAAGTTTATATTTTCATTAGTTTGGTTTTTAAAAGGTCAGTACTTAAAAAAAAAAAAAAAAAAAAAAAAAAAAAGTGTTTGGACCAAACTCTTCCTGTTTCCTCTTTCCTCACCCGCCAGGAAGTATACAGGAAAGCCTGCATTGGCTGCACAGGAGATGTCTGCCCTGGAGCAGCACTTTCAGATGGAACCCCCTCGGGATGTGCCCAGGAGGTACAGCATTTAAAAAAAAAATTTTGTATATATGTTAGTTATTGTTATATTATATTGGTTGGGATATTTTAAGTTATTGGGGGAGATTATTTTTAAACTTTTGTAAAAAAACTAAAAGCCAGATTTTGTGAATTTAATTAGATTTTTATTTCAGTGCACATTTCCAACATTTTTCCAGCATGGCTAATCCAATTCCATCCCTAAAAAACACAAAAAATAAGCCTTAGTTTTTACACAATGGGTATTTGAACCATAAAATCTTGAACATGCTCTTATCCTACACAAACTCGTTTTGCAGCTTGGCCGAGTTTGTTCCATTCCTCCATTGGTCAAAACATCATGTGACCTTAAAAGTAACAGAGTTGGGTATGTTAGATATGTCCTCTTCAAAATATATGTAATTGTAACATCATTCAAGAATACATTTGGCATAGAATACACAGCTGAACACCTTAGTATGTAATTTTAACCAACAGAAAAGTAGTTGACCTATTAGCAAGCACATTTATCTGTTACAGACAAATGTCAGAAGTACGGTGTGCCATATTTGGTCCCTAGACATAACTAGATTTGTTTTCATTTAGTGAACAAAGATGCAATTGTGTATTTTTAAAGAATCTTTAGCTTTTTTTTACAAAAATGCAAAAATAAATTACATTTGTAATTAAGTAATGTAAAAGCATTGACCTTACATGGTTGGCAAGTATCGGAGTCATCCCGGTAGTCAACCCCTACCACCATTTCTGGCCCGATGAATGGCAACGCCAATCTTTCTTACGCCCTGAAACGCTGCACAAGATGTTCAGGATAGGTCCCACTCCTTCCAGCCTCTCTGCCCAGGAGCCTTTTGACGTGTCTGAAGATGTCACTGACATGTTTTTGATACTGGGTAATGGCCTGTTGTGTACTGCCCACTGCATTAACACTCCTGGCAATTTGCTCCCAGAGTCCCTGCCTTACAGCATGGGAAGTCTGGGAGTGCAAGTCCCCACGGAGTCTAGGAAAATGTTGTACATAGGACTCCTGAGGGCTGCATTTTGCTCAGGAGTGAAGCTGGTTGCCTTGGAAGCAGAATCCCTGGTCCGGCTCAAACTGGCTGAGGTGCCAGGTTGAGGGACCAGGGGCCTAGATGTTACTTGGCCTGCTCACAGAGCGACTTAGCTGGCCTGAGGAAGCGGCCTGTTGGTCTATGGACTAAAGACCCTGGGGTGGTAGGTTTAGGGGCCGCCATTCTCCTTGGCTCCATGTAACTAGAAGTCAAAAAATAAAAAAGAGTTATGGGACAACACACCCAAAACATTTTTAAAAGGGAATA
Organism: Pyxicephalus adspersus; assembly: GCF_032062135.1. NCBI lineage: Eukaryota > Metazoa > Chordata > Amphibia > Anura > Pyxicephalidae > Pyxicephalus > Pyxicephalus adspersus. The sequence continues at coordinate 13,800,445 of NC_092861.1, read as the reverse complement.
AAGTCAATGGTGTATTTTTACTTGTTCCTTTGCTCTTTCCATTTTTTCAGGAAGTTTTGGTTTGCATGACCAGAATAACTAAGAAACTGAAAATTTATAGGGATTCAAATGCGCACGCATGCAAAAAACACGCACGTCCATTTAAATGTGCGCAGGTTCAAGGATTTTGTTTGCCGTTGTCATGGATCCAAATTTGGAACTCGACTTGCTCATCACAACTGCTGTTGTGGCATTAAACACCACATATCTGATCCTAGAAGAGCAGCAGCAGCAACCAGAAGAGCAAGCTCAGACCTCCCAAACAGTCCGGGCACCACGCATCTTAGAGCGTAACCACCTGGAAAGTTTGCGTGACCAGGATGTCAAAAGGCGTTTCCGCCTGTCTCGCCAGGTCATCCATCACCTGTACAGCTTGCTGGAAGAGAAAATTGCTCAAAAAACTAAGAGAAGCCAGGCAGTGCCAGGAATGACCAAGCTTTTGTATATTTTAGGAAGGGGTTCCTTTCAAACCTCCTTGGCCTTAATTTGTGGATTAAGCCAGCCTACAGTTTCCATGGTTTTTTACGAAGGTCATCAATGCCATTATTGACTTTATCCCACTATATATTAATTTTCCTCAAACAGCTCAGGAGTGGAGGAAGGTCAAGGTTGATTTCTTCAGGTGAGTGGGATTTCCAAATGTTTTGGGGGCCATTGACTGCACTCATGAGGCCATTCAGGCCCCTAAACTGCAGGAAATCTTGTTTCGCAACCGGAAGCGATATTCACGGAATGTACAAATAGTCTGTGATGCCAACAGGAAAATCATGAGTGCACGCACAGGTTTCCCAGGATCATGCCATGATGCCTATATTCTGTGTCAGACAGCCCTCTACCGAAAATTCATCTCGGGAGAAATGCCCGAGAGCTGGTTAATAGGTAATGTTTAATGTTGTTACTGTAATACAACAGTAGTCAAATCCTAAAGACACCTATTATGTTGCTATGTCCCTTTGCATTGTCAGAATGCCAGGCTATGACCTGTATTGTAAATATGTCATATTTTGTGCTAACATCTAATTTAGCAAATACTTTATAAATATTGTACAATATTAGGAGCATGGGGGAAGGACTAACTTTCAGATATTCCCGGAAGCCCTAGTCTAATTACTATTTTCACAGCTCACTGTACTTCAGTGTGGTAGTCAGTAGTAACAATGTCTCCTAACAACCAAAAAGCAATAAAGTGACCAAAGAGCACAACCCTTAGCGACCTTTGTAAAAAAAAAAAAACTCTAGTGTTACACTGCATTCACAGAACACTTACTATACCAAGAACTAACATGTATTATGTTTGTCTTTTTGCAGCTGACAAAGAATACGGGCAGCTTCCATGGCTTATGACAGCTGTGCGTCACCCCCGGTCTGAAGCAGAGCATAATTACAAAAAGGCTCTGCAAAAAAAGCCGGGGGATTGTGGAACAAACCATCGGGCTGCTAAAAGCACGGTTTCTGTGCTTGGCGCGGCCCGGTGGTGAGCTCCTGTACGCACCGTGGAAAGCTGCCAGAGTCATCATGACATGCTGCCTGCTTCATAACCTGTGCCTGCACCATGGGGATTCCTGGGACATTCCAGAGGAACATCAACATTCTGCCTCTGGCTCCCAAAGCACAGCAGAGGGATGTCGAGTCAGAGCTGAACTCATCGCTAATGCCTTTACGCGTGAGTATTTACATTTCTTTACAATGCATGTATTACATTTCAGCACAACATAGGAGTTGAAGTCATAGAAAGCACACTTTAATCGTTTGGGAAATTAAATAGCAGCCATATTTGTGTAAGAGCTGGACCTTTATGTGACACTTTACAAAAACACATTGCCAAACTAGGGCAGAGTGCAATTTAGTTTAGATTTGGGCAAGCAATGCTTATGCAGCCAGAAAAGAATGAAAAATACAATCCAGCAGCATGAAGGTA
>NC_092861.1:13795025-13797960 GCF_032062135.1 Pyxicephalus adspersus | reverse complement strand
TCCCCTTCTGATCACTCTATGCCATTTGATTATCCCCTTCTGATCACTCTATGCCATTGATTACCCCCTTCTGATCACTCTATGCCATTGATTACCCCCTTCTGATCACTCTATGCCATTGACTGTCCCCTTCTGATCACTTACCAGTAATTCTGTGCAGGGATCTCCGTTAGGGCAGGGATCAGCAGCTTGCTTCCTTGTTCAGAATCGCAGGGGCACGTGTGCAGGCTTTTTACTTTCAGTTTGGCTCTGAAGGAGGAGGAGGCTCTCTGGAGGACACACACGCTGCAGCCAGCATTAAGGACACACACGCAGGATCAGATGTCTTATTAACGGGTAAGTGTCTTATTTAAATTTTTTTTTCAAAAATCGGGGGTGGCTTACTTATTGGGGATGTTTTAAAATCAGGGAAACACAGTATGTTCCTCCAAGCTGATGTGAGGAAGTGACCATATAGTGGGACAAGGTCTAAAATGGCATTGAAACCTTCATAAACACCCAGGAAAATATACTGGCTCAGTGCACAAATTTAGGGTGACATGGCTTGAAAGGACACCCTTCCTAAAATATATAGAGAGTCCAGGAGCCTCATCATTCTTGGCATAGCCTAGCTTCTCTGTTTTTGCTGCAATTTTCCCTTCCAGCAAGATGTGCAGGTCATGGATGACCTTGCAGGTCTTTGGTTTGAGCAAAGCAATAAATATGTTGGTCACCAAGTTAAATTGTCCTTGGCATTTTTCTATACAAAATGACTAATACGATTAGAATCATGTAAACACAAATAAAGCACACCATCTGGTATGTAAGAGTGCTTGACCCTGCTTGTGAGCTTGGCAATCAATGTGGTTTGATGTTGTGCTTGGCAACCTGGACCTGGACCTCCTTCCATTACCATCAGGTGTGTTAGAATGAGTATGCAACTCAGCTAGACAACTAATTGCCAATCTATTTGGACAGAAAGTGGAAGTGCGTTTGTATACAAAAGTGCTAAGATCAGGCAGCACAGCACAATGACAACAAAGCGATAACACTACCACAAATGAACAGAGGAGTTGTGTGGCAGCAAATCAATATGCAATTGAGTCAAATGTCAGAGTAATACATAATGTACATAATACATTCAAAAACCAATATGTGACTTTGAAAATGGGACAAAGGCAAACAGGGGGTTCAAGTAGTAGTTTGGAGTGGAAAGCATGCAGACATTTGTCCTGAATATTAGTTAATTGCGCAGCTGAAATCTAAACGCCTTAATTGGCAGATTCGCGACCCCTATTGCTCATTATTATCATCAAGGTAGGAATCCAGCTGGCAGTGAAGGAGCGTGTACGTGCGCACTCTGCACCAGACCGCGGGAAACCGACTCGCTGGAAGCGCGAACGTATACGCGTCTAGCGTACGCGCATTTTATTGATGAATCAGGACCAATATCTTAGACTGCGAAGGAACTGCCCAAGTGAAGCAGATTTCAAACTAGAAGCTGGAGCACTCACAGACTTCTGTCTAGAGGATATAGTAAAAAAAAATTACTGAAAAAAGTAAACGTCCTGGACAATCTACTACTTTGCAAATCCCATCTCCTGCTTCTGACCGATTCATCCACCTGGACTCCCAACACATCCTCTGCTGCTGCCACACTGAACTGCTATTTCATCAAGCCATCTCTACGACTGACTCATGTTATCCTAATCCTGGATCTCAACAAGCTTAGAAGCCTCACTACTACACATTACAGGACCATCTCTCATGGATTTCATGTTGCCACATTATTGGACTCATGGTTCGCAATTATCTGTCAAAATGTATTATTCACCCTGCACCCTTTCCTGGCACTATTCCCTCTACTCCCCAGGCTTAACTCGTCTCTGCTCCTTCACTCCTGATTTTTCTGTCTTTGCTCCTGCACCTTTTTTTCTCTACTTCTACTGTCTGGTGACATCTCACCCAACCCTGGTTCCCCCAGAGCCTCTCTTCCACATACTATCAGCAAGATACTCCCTTCCCTAACCTCATCCCCATAAGTTCATACCCCCTCTCTGGCAGTCTATGGAATGCCAAATCTGTTGGCAAAAAATTACCCTCCATACACAACCTTCTCCCTTCTAAATCTCTGAACTTCCTGTCTCTAACTGAAATTTGGCTTTCCTCCTCTGACTCTGCTACTGCTCTCTCCTATGGAGGCCTGCACTTCACACTTACCCCTAGACCTGGCAACAAAGTAGGGGGTGGTGTGGGTCCCCTCTCACCTAACTACATACAGAGTCCTTCCTACCCCACCTTCTCTTATTTTCACCTCATTTGAAGTCCACTTTGTCCGTCTCTTCAGCCCTTTACCCCTCTTTGATGCTCTTGTCCATCTCCCCCCCCAGTATCACAATTTTTCGATACCTTTGCCTTGTGGCTCCCACACATTCTTCCCCATGGCCTGCCCATCCTCATCCTCTGACTTTACTATTGCAGTGGATGAGCCAAACTGCTCTCCCTCACTTCCTCATTTGGACTCCCACAGATCATCAATGGCCCCACACAACGCCGAACACTTTAGACCTGGTATTCTCAAAACTCTGCAACCTCACCCTCCTTGACAACTCACTATTTCCCCTTTCTGATCACAACCTTATCACCTTCAACCTATCAAAATCCTGCCCCCCCCCCCCTCTGCCACACCCCAGACCTGGCCAATGGCGGAGAGATATCCGTATTCTTAACCACAACCTTTACTAAAAACTGCCTTACATCCCTAACCCCCACTCTATCCAAAATCACCTCCCTAGAGATGTAGCTGCCAGCCAGTTAAACCACTTTCTTTCCTTGGCTCTGGATAAAGTTGCCCCTGCCACCCCCACCTTGCCAACCCCAACCCTGGCACAACAATCACACCAAACAGCTACAAAAGATTGTTCGTGCAGCTGAGCTCAAGAGGAGAAAATCTGGC
>NC_092861.1:13775025-13790025 GCF_032062135.1 Pyxicephalus adspersus | reverse complement strand
TTGGCTTTCGACAGAAAAATGGATTTAGGCAGAAGACTAATGCAGGATCATTTTATCACATCCTAGTGAAGCAACTGCCAATGATCCCACTTAAAATAGATTGAATTAGTAAGACCTGTCTTGTAAATTTATTGAATTAGTGTTATTCATCTTAAACCTGCCAGAAGGGAGGAAAAAAAAAAAAAAAAAAAAAGCGCGGAGGCTTTTATGGCTGATATATGAAATCCCATATAGAGAAATGAAGCAAAGGCAATCTAGATGGCTCATGTATTACATATCACCTATAGACCAGATGCCTTCCTTCATGAACTGTATTGTCAGTATATCTTACTGGACATGAAGGAATTATTTCAACAAATTTCAGTTTCCTTGATACCTTGCAATATTATGCTATTCCCCAGGAACCCCAGGCCCCAGCAGGATCCATTCATTCCTTTATTCAAGCAGAGGTAATGATTCCATCACCAGCTGCTGGATATAACTTTATACAGAAATTTAACTGTATAGCAGGGAATGGTTAGATCACCTGTGTTATTTTGCACAGTCTATCATTTTGTCAAGATTTTCTTTGATTCCTTTTTACAAAGGCAAAAGAGTGAGAAATCTTTAAAAAGGGCAGTAAATTTCACTGTTAGTTGTAACCAAAATGAATCCCCATTGTTAAGATTGTTCCTTGCGTTCTTAGTGACAACTGTAAAAAAAAAAAAAAAAAAAAAAAAAAATAAATTGTTCACCAGGACCAAACAGTTGGCAGGAAAAAAGTCATGATTTTTTTGCTAAAGATAAGATTGGTGGCAGTAATGTTGACCTGTGAGTCTATGCACAGTTTAGGGATCAGCAATGTGGTATATACAGTAGATAGGGTGGCTTTATGAAAACTGTTTTTCAGCATTACACCAGCTCACTCTTGGCCGGTGAAACAAGTGGCTTGGAATCAAGTGAAGTTAGAAAACAGAAGTTTGAACACAAAATGAGTTAAAATCCTTGTAGTAACTACAAGCCAAGTAAAGTTTTATAACTCCTTGAAAAACATTGTAACGGAAAATGAGTGGAAGCAAGGTGGAAGGTTTTGTGGTCTGCCATGTTTATGCACAAATGGAGCAACAGCTCCTCTGTGAATACTGCTGACAAATGGGGGCAAGTCACTCTTCTAGTATCCCACATTGGGAAGCTGGAGAGGCACATTGCAACACAAATCACTGGAACACTTTGAGAAGGGTCCCCTGCTCATTGGGCAGGTAGTTAATAGCTTAGATGTGAAGGGTGGAGAGGCTAGTCAGGATGAACATGTAGGGAGCTGGGTTACTGTAGTTAGAGTGGTGGGGGCACCCAGAAAAGGTAGGCCAGCCCTGTGTTTGGGTACCTTAAATGTTACTGCTACCCCTAACAGCTGGGAAAGCAGCTCATCTAGCATGGCTGGGGAAAGCAATGCAGGAAGGCGTAGACAGTTGATCAGGTAGACTGATAAGAATAGTTTGTTGCCTGAATCCTTTCAACTGAATGGTTTGCCATTTCCCTGGTGCCAGGGTTTGGCATGTGGTGGACCGAGTGGACAAACTGGGATGGGCTGGGCATGACCCAGCTGTGTTGGCCCATGTTAGAACCAATGACAGGATAAATGGTAAATGGAGGATATTTAAAAATCAGTTTAAAGAACTAGGTTTCAAATTGAAGGAAATGACCTGCAAAGGTTAAGTTCTCAGGAATATTGCCTGTGGCACGCACAACCCAAAAAAAGCCCACGGCAGCTTAGATGCATGGCTTAAGTCCTGGTGTAATTGGAAAGGGTTTGGACCAACTTTTCACTGGGGTACAACCTATATGCCAGAGATAGTTTGTAGCTATATGGAAGGGGGTCTGCTAGAAAAAAATATTTAGGCGAGGTGGAGGGATATTTAAACTTGGAAGGGGGGCAGTTAAATAAGGTGGCAGGAAGAGCAGACAGGGGTCAGCCAACAGTGCAGGGTGGACTGGGGATAGTTGGGGGAGGGTTATGGATAAATATAAGGAGCTTCCTGTGAATTGCACAGTACTATTTGTACTGAAAAACAAAAGGATTTGGCAAACAGTGCTGGTAAATGCAGCAATGGTTTAAAGAGCCTGTTTAGCAATGCCAAAAGTCCGGCAAACAAAATAGGGGAGTTAGAAGCCTTAATGAATGAAGAGCATTATAACTTAGCTGGGGTTGCGGAATCCGGGCTTTATTCTTCACATGACTGGGCTGTCAACATTCCTGGTTATACTGTCTTTTGTAAAGACAAGTCAAAGGAATGGGTGATGAAGCAAGCGATGAGGTAGAGGCATTATGGGTGGAGTTAAATAACACACGATTATTGGAGTTTGATATAGGCCCCCTAGTGCCAAGAAATAGAGCATCAACTACTAGCAGTTTGAAAAAGCAGCAAAAACTGGAAAGACTAATCATGGGAGATTTCAACTACCTGGACATTGGAGTAATGGCACTACAGGAACAGCAAAAGGGAGGAAATGTATTAATGTATTACAAGATAATTTTATGGTACAGTTTATAAAAGCCCCAACTAGAAATGATACTCTGCTGGACCTAGTTCTTTATAACAATGCAGAGCTTAAAACCAATGTGCATATAAAAAAAAATCTGGGCAGTGACGGTAAAATGATTTAATTTAATGTACATTGTAAAGAGGAAGTATAAAACAGGAAAACAAAATATTTAATTTTAAGAGCACAAATTTTGCATTATTAAGGGCAACTCTGACTTGGATTGGGAGACAATATTAACCTCAAAGAACACAGAACAGAAATGGGAATGTTTAAATGTCAAGCACACTGGAGGCTAAAATTACACAGTGCCTAGGGACCCCTATAATACCTAGGGCCCTCCAATAAGTGCAGCGATCTCCATCTTTGTGATTGGCTGTCTGTCGCCACATGCCACACGAGCAGCCATTGGCCTTTATAAGGCCAATGCTTGCCTGCATTTACCATTGTGACAGATCTGCTAGCAGACAAACTCTGTGCTGCTAGCAGTGTTAAAGTAAAATTAAATTGCTGCAGTTGACTATTAGTCAGATAGATAGTTGTATTGCTTCAGTCCTGTAATCTACTCTACTCAGATAGGTAGAGTGTTTAACCGTTAATAGGATAGATGGTTGTATATTGTACTGTATTGCTCATGTCCTGTAGTCAGTGTGTTACATACAGGCAGCCAGAGCACCCAGACTGTACACACCATCACACTTGTACCGAGAGACAGCCAGACAGACGCAGTCACATTTGTATACTTTGCTGAATATAACAAGCATCACCACTGAAGGAAAGTGCCGCATGAAACACATACCGCACTTGCATTTTTTTGTGTAAACCACCGCCCCCAAAAAAATTCCCCCTCCAAAAAAATCCACTTACTGTAATAATTTACACTTTGTGAAGCATATTCGAACAAAAATATTTTGCAGGATATGAAGCCACACAAACATTTTAACTATGTCTACCAAAGAGGAAGGGGCAGCTTTGTCAGAGAATTCACTTGCCAAAAGCTGCGTGTCCATGACCCAGGAGGCAGAACTTTAGAAGCCCCTCCTACCTGTGCCCCCCGCTCCAGCGGTGATCGGACAATCCCGCTGTGATGCCGGGGTGTCTGGCTGTCGGTGAGCGTGGCCGGGAAATTTAAAAGTAGAATACCGAGTAATTTGCTTTAAATGCTGCTTGGGTCCCGGCCATGCCACTGCTCGCATCTGCAGTTAGATGCGATGCACCATGCAGTATTTCTGCATGGTGCATCACAACTATCAGATCAGCAATAGTAAATTCTAGGGGTGATGCCGGCGGCAATTTCCCGCTAGCATCACCCCTGGAATTTACTGTAGTTGCCCGCATCACCCGGAGGATGTGATGTGAGCAGCATCATTGGTGGATTCAGGGGAGTGAGCAGGGCGGGGACATCCCCATCCATTATCGTGACATGTTCAGGGTGATGCAGTGGAGTGATGGATTGTGGGGGTGGGAAATTTAAAAGCAGATTACCATGTAATCGAGATTACATAGTACTATATTACTATGTAATCTGCTTTTTAAATGTATTTTTAGAGTATAAAAAAAAAAAAAAAAAAAAAAACAAAATTAAAGTATAAACACGTTTTAGTGCACCAAGCATCATTGCCCAGTGCCGATTTACATTTTGCCCACTATTAGCCCTGACCTTGATCCGACCTTTTGATGACATAATCACTACTTGAATGTATCATTTCATCATTTTTTTCTTTGATCTTGATTGTTCCTGACTGATTTCTGGAGACCACATGGCATCCAAAAGGCATCTCACTGGTGCAAGCGCTGTCTTGGAGAAATTTGAAAGCAGCGATACCGATTTCGAGTTCCTTGTGGAATCGAGTGATAGTGACCTTGATGCGGACCAGGCAGCACTGCTAAGATTTCCATTCACTGGCGCACCTGGGAATAAAAATGAGGCTGAATGTGGTGACCCCCTGGCATACCTGAAGTTGTTTTTTGACCAACGAAGTTAAAAAAAAAAAAANNNNTATATATATATATATATATATATATATATATATATATATATAACACAAAACAGGTAAGCCATTCTGCATTTGCTACCTTATTTTTTTGCCAATTTTTTTTTTTATGCAAACGTGTACTGCTCTGCATTTGCCAACATATTACTTGAAACCTTCACCACACTATAAAACATATCCTAAAATACCTTTATTTTGTTTTATGCAGATACGCTGAACAAGGTACTCCACACCTGAGGTTTGCAAGAAGCAGAAAGTGGGAACCTGTGACCAAGGATGACATTTGGCTGTTTTTGGGCTTGGTGATCCTGCAGGGATTTGTGGGAAAACTTGTGCAGAAGAGGTACGGGTCCAAGAATAAAAAATGATTGCCACTCCATTCTTTGGCACAGTCATGCCAGAATACCACTTTTCCCTCATAATGAACCTGCACTTTGCAATAAATGAAGAATTTCATGAGACTACCCATCCTCCAACAAAACTGAAATTTGGTAAATGTCAGATGATTCTACAAAATTTCCAGCAAACCTATGTGCCAGAAAAGTGTCAGCATTGACGAAAGTCCAATGGCTTACAAGGGGAGGCTCAGCTGGGCAGTACATTGCGTCAAAAAGAGGGCACAATTTGGCATAAAAATGTAATATGCCATGCGAATCCTCCTCTGGAATACAATACTTTACACTGGAAAAGGGACACTGTTCAACCCCAAATACTGCCATTATGGATTGACAACAGCTTCAGTGCTATTGCTAGGTCAGGGCTATTGTATCAAATGACAATTTCTACACCTCTCCTGAGCTTTATGTGTTCCTTCCGCAACACAGAACAAATGCCTTTGGAACCGTTAGGGATAACCGGCACAATCTGCTGTCACTTTTTGCAAAAGGGAAGCTGAAGACCAAGAAATTGTTGCCTGGAAAGGCAAGATAATGGCCCCGAGATGCTGTGACAAGAAAGCTGTGTGCCTGTTGAGTACTGTCCATGATGCCTCAACCGTTCTGGTACACACAAAACATGGGAAAAAAAAGTAGTGAAGCCACAGGTGGTGATTGACTACAACACCATTGGAGGTGTGGACAGAGCTGACCAAGCCATGACATTCTACCCAGCGATGAGGAAACAGCAAAGGAAGTACTTCAAAAAAAAATCTTCAAGCATCTTGTTAATCAGTGCCTATGCAATGCCTACATTCTATACAAAAAAAAAAAAAAAAAAAAAAAAGCCTGTGAACGATTCAGACTTCATTTTGCAAGTTCCAAATCCATAATCTCCATAGTCAAGAACCACCAAACACCATCAGTGGCTATGAATAGACCTGGACGCCGTGCTTCCACCGTTGTCAACCCTGAACACCTGACCGGTCGTCACATTGAATACATCCCGCCAATGCAGACAAAGGCAGCACCTACAAGGATGTGCATGTTTGCTGCTCAAAGACCGATGAAAAAGGAAGGAAGAAAACAGGTTATACTATGCTGACTGATGTTGGACTTTGTGCAGCACCCTGCTTCAAAGTCTGCATTTAATTCATATTTATCAATAGACCCTAGAACAAGAAGCCAGCCGGACCTTAGACATTTTAGCACTCCTGGTGGGTGCCCATTACCATGCTTTGAACAGGTAGTAGAGTACATGACCAAGCCTGGGTCAAGTGATTGCACCCCCGCCTCCTCCCAGTCACAAGCCTTACAAGGGTCCCAAACTATAGTCCCTGATACACCTCAGCTGAAAGTTTCGTGTAGAGCAGAATGTTCATGAGTACATAGAGGAATCCCACCAAGGGGGTGGAGAGGCGGAACAGGAAGCAGGTCTTGAAGACGACAAGTTGTTTGAGTCATCTGACAGTCATTTCACAGGCTTTCCCTCTTATTTTACCCCAACACACTTGAGCCAGACGAGCCACTTCATACTGGCTCCAAAAGGCTGCTGCATCCTGTTGGCACATACAGGGAAACGGTCTCTTCTAATGATGAGGATGTCCTTGATCCAACATGGGGCAAACAAGGAGATCACCAGAGGCAGGGAAGTAGGAGGAATGAGAAGGTTTCAGAGCACCCTCAAAGGTTAAGAGGGAGAAAGGGGGTAAAAGCAGAGCCCTGTGCATCGACCTATGCCCCAGAAGCAAGCTCAAGCTGCCTTTCCTCCTTCTGCCACCAAAGGTCCCCATGCTGCTGCCAGTTTTTAGGCTCCACCAGCGGTGAGGAGGAGCTCCAACACTGAGCGGCTAGCGTTTGTCGCATTGCTAACAGTAAAGACCAGGTGTCATTGGTTAGCATTAGCAGCATCCAACTTTCCACCCCCCAGATGCTGGAGCGCAAGAGGAAATATGGCCCAAATTACCCCAAATTACCAAAGCTAATCAAAACAGCAATAGCACAGCTGATTGCATTTAAGCTCCTCCCTTACTGGCTGGTGGACTCAAATGTGTTCCATTCTGCATTCCTCTGCGCGAACCCACAGTACGTAATGCCCAAGCAGCAGTATTTTGCACAAAAATGTGTTCCTGCTTTGCATGAACACGCGCACAGCATTGTGTCCTTGGCACTACAGCACTCTGGCAAGGTGGCAAGTTTCACCTGAAAACCGACAGTTGGTTGAGCAAGCACGGACTGGGAAGATATCTCCTACACAGCTCACTGGGTAACTTTGGTGGCAGCTAGTTCCACCCAGAGCACATCGCCATGCAATCCCCCCCCCCCCCCTACCTCCACTGCCACCTACTTTTTTGACTAGTTGGCCTCAACCCTCTCCTCCTGGAACACTTTACCGTGGAGACCCAGCACCTCCCATTCACTAGCATCTGTTCCCCGCCAGCAACAACCTGCAGCTTGCCATTTCAGTGCACATGTCAGACGTTGCTATGCAGTCCTAAGGTTGCGATGCCTCTGTTCCCTTAGCCACACAGGTGCAACCATTCTAAGTGTCTGGCAGGAGAACATATGGCTAACTCCGCACAGACTCCAGCCAGACAAGGTTGTGTGTAACAAAGGGGCCAATCTGTTGGCAGCCCTGCATTCTGGGAAACACATGCCTTGCCTGGCACACGTCATGAACCTCATAGTACAATGCTTCCTTGCAAAGTACCAAGGCCTCCAGCCGCTGTTGCTAAAGGCCAGAAAGTTGTCTGCGCATTTCTGCCGGTTGGACACAGCCAGTGCCGGATTTACAGCAAAACCTTAAATATGCTGGTGCACCGTTTAATTTGTGATGTGGCCACTCGTTGGAATTCCACCATTTACATGCTGCAGCGGCTCACTGAACAAAAAGTGGTGGTGGATTACGTGGCTACTTGTTTGAGACGCTTACCTTCATTACTTACGTCAACCCTGAGGAGTGGCTGCCAATTAAGGACTTTTGCACTGTATTGGCACCTTTGGAAGAGACGACCAGAATGATCAGCAGTAATCAGGCCTGTGTCAGTGACACCATCCCCATCATATGCCTGCTGGAACAGAGGATGGTGGAGCTCGGGCATAACAGAGCAGACGCTGCAGGAAGAGATGACGTTTACAGCATCTGGGACATGCATGCCTACTGGACATAATGTACTGCAAATCCAGGAAGAGGATGAGATTGCAGGCATTGAAGGGAAGGAAGGGGCAGAGGGGGATATGAAGGCTACATGGCATCCATCAACCCAAACAAAAGCAAGCAGAGGAGAATGACAAAACCCTGTGCTGCTGTTCAACCCACAGGAGTCTGGGTTCAGAATTCCCTCAGCTGTGGGAACTTTGAGCCACATGACAGATCCGTGCATACAGCACATAAAACAAACACTGACAACTATTGGATTTCTACATTACAAGCCTGGGATAGAACTCATCTTGCCCCAATACAGGGGAAATAAATAAAATGCAGCACAAGAAGTGCTTGTAAGGTACTTGTGCTCAGCCTTTTCATATGCCAGCAGCAGAGATCCCATGGCAGTTACACCAGCCATGGCAGCCAAACAACTACCTTAAGTGGCATGAGTGGCAGCAGCAGGAGAGGCCATCTAAGCCAAATGATGCAGGCTTTTTGAGCGAAGGAAAGCTGCCAGTCATGCAGCAATTGCCAATGACAGTCAGCAGCACTACCTGAGCTCTACATGGGACATCTGCAACCTGCAAAGCCAGGACCCACTGTGCTACTGGGCATCCAAGCTTGAGCAGTGGCCAGAACATGCCATTCAGATCTTTGCCTGTCCAGCTGTAAGTGTGATATCTGAAAGTTTTCAGTGCAGCTGGGGGCGTAGTGAGTGACAAGTGCATTCACCTCTCCGAAGAAAATGTCGACTTACTTTTATTAAAATGAATAAGGCTTGGATCAGCAATTACTTCAACACCCCCTCTGCTTCTCCTTCCCCTCATGGCCTTCTACCTCTGAGGCCTATACCTTGCAGTCGAGCTGTGTAACTGGCTATTTTTTTTTTTTTTTTTTTTTTTTTTTTTTTTTTTAACGGAGGACCTCCCTCGGGGCCCTGTGCTGCTATCTACTTTGTAGGTCTACATCACTTGTAACAGGGCTGTTTAACTGGCTAATTTTGTGACTGAAAGACCCCCCTCAGCCTCTACTCTGAAGCCTGTGTATGGCTTGTAATGAGCGGTAAAACCTGACGGTTAATTTTTGGACTGGAGGAACCCCCTTGGGGCCCTCTCCGCCTCTAAAAAATCTGGCATGTTCCCTTGACTGCCCCATAAAATGGCTCCGCCAGCAAAATAGAAAGCCTTCCAGATTTTTATATTTGCCTTGTACAGTGTTGTGCAGAGCTGTGGGAGTCTTGACTTTTTAAATGTATTTGTAAGCTATAGAAGCTTTACACAGTCCCAAGAAAGACCCAAATTTTCCCCCCATTGACTTGTTCGATTCGACATTCGATCACCCAAACAATATCGTCCCATTTGATTGAATAGCTGTCGAATAGAATAGTGAGATATTCCACCAATAGACTGGTTAGTTTTAACGTTCATAGTTGGAAGGTCCTAGAGAGTTGATAAATTTTTGCTAGAAAATATAAATATAAAGTGATGTCAGCATGGTGTCAAGAAAGACTGACGTTGTCAAACTAATACTCTCTTTATGAGGAAGTAAGTAAAACAGGTAGAAGTAAACAGGTAGACAGTGGAATAGCAGTTAATATAGTGTACTTGGACTTTGCTAAAGCATTTGACACAGTACCCCACAGACTGTTAATATGCAAGGTCAATAGGTTTGGAAAAGTCAGTTTGTAAAAAGCTAAGAACTGGCTTAAAGGACTGCATCCAGAGAGTAGCGATTAAGGAATCATACTCTGGATGGTCTAAAGGTTATTAGTGTTGTAACCCAGGGTTCAGTGTTGGGACCTTTACTGTTTTACATCTTTATAAATGATAGAGTTTGGGGATTAAAAGTACCATTTATCATTTATATACCTTGTATATCATTTATAAACCTTGGGGGCAACATGCATGCTTCATACTGTCTAGGGGCAATACAGTTGGGGGGCCAGAAATGGAAAAGGATCTGGGGGTTCCAGTAGATCATAGACTTAACAGCATGCAATGCCAAGCTGCAATACCTAAATCAAAGTACTTGCTTGTATTAAAAGAGGAATAGACTGCAGAGATCAAGACATAATCCTGCCCCTGTACAAAGCATTGGTCAGACCACATCTGGAATATGCAGTCCAGTTTTGGGCATCAGTTCACAAAAGACATTGTGGAATTAGAGTGAAGAGAAGGACAACTAAACTAATAAAAGGAATGGAGGAGCTCAGCTATGAGGAGGAATTAGCTGAACTGAATCTATTCTCTCTTAAGAGACGTTTAAGGGGGGATATGATCACCCTGTATAAATATATAAAACGGTCCATATAGAAAACTCTTACCCATTATTCACTTTGAGATCATTACAAACAACAAGAGGGCACTCTTTGAGTCTGGAGGAATAAGACGTTTAAGCTCTGGATAAGGAGGGGAATCTTCACTTTAAGGTCTGAAAATGTGGAATCGGCTTCCTCAGAAAGTAGATTCAGCAACTACTATAGATTGCTTTAGGAAAAAGCTGGATGTTTTTTCTAGAAGGAATTTTATTTGTTAGAGAAATTTGTACCAGTTTTTTTTTGCCTTCCTCTGGACAAACTATGTCCATAGGGTTTTATATCTGGGATAGGTTTATTTCCCTAGTGGTTGAACTTGATGGACTTATGTCTTTTCAACCTGACCTACTATGTATTATGTCATATGCTGGTTTTATTTTCCAGGTTTAAATTCCGAAAGTTCTGGTGAAGCGATGTGCAATGCAGATCTCACCAGTAAAGGACTGGTCCATGGAGGCCTGAAGCCAGACCATATTCTTCTCATGGATGAAGTCTCGGCATAAAACTGAGTGACTTTGTACCATACATGTCCCCTGAACTTTGTCAGCTGAAGCCAAAGGAGACCATCTTTGTACATCCTGGAGTGGATATCTGGGTCCTTGGTGTTCTTTGGTTTGTTGCCCTCAAATGATACATGCCATGGGAAAAAGCTTTGGTCAAAACTTTGTCTATTAGCAGAACATCAACCATGTTACACCACCAAAGGTGCTGAGAGAACCTCAGCAAGAGGGCCCAGGAGATGTTTGGTTTCTCTAACCCCCCCCCCAAGACCCATCCCCAGGAGCCTAGGTATCCAGAATTATCTGAACTTGCGATGGACCTCTGAAGATTCTCTACAAGGAAGCGATGGACCTCTGAAGATTCTGCACAAGGAAGTGACCTATTTCTACAAGTTCCATGTCTCCCTGTTCTACAGAGAGTAAAGTGATTTTCATACAGTGGGAAGATGCTACAGTACTTTTTGTCCAGCCACAGCTGCCTTCCCATAGGCGTTGAAGAGGAAGTCACTCAGGACTAGGGGATCCGTACTTCACTCATCCTGCATCCATCTCTAGCCCGCAGCTAGGCTTTGTTTGACCTCACTGGTTTGCTGCCTGCTTTAACTTTTGACTGTTCTCCTGTACGCCGATTTGGTACTGGACAACAAACCTGGCAAGAGTCTGCAGTGCAACACATCCTCACCTTTAGATGCTCTGGAGAAGACCAGGCTGTTTCTTAGATTCAAACCTTAAATTTTCCTGATCCAGCTTATGGTCTGTTGTCCGCCTTGACCCTGGATTGTCTGGCCACGGATTCCTAAATTCTAGTAAAGATATTAGCAGAGCTTCTCCCTGCCCACTTCAATGAATCATTTTCATGCAAAAAAATATGTTAAAGTGCAAACTATGGTGTATCATCTTTGCATTGCTTCTAAGTTGGGAAAAAGCACCTTTCAAGGTTTTATCTTGATAAGTTCTTTATATACTAGATTACAGATTTAGCAAAAATTCTTACCCATTAAAAGTGCCAAGCTAAATCTTCCTATAGGGACAACTGTCAAAAGGGATCTCCCTGACATTTGGAGGACACCTGAGAAATCCTCTAAGGAGACCCTTATGACAAAACATTTAGATTTACTTTAACTAAATATACCAGACAGCAATATCTATGAGTCAGTCTTCCAAAAATAAACAGTTTGATGCTCTGTGATAACAATGATGTTCCAGTATAATCTGTAAATTATGTGAGGGAAAGTTACAACTGGTGATTTTGTACAAATAACCCCACTTTCATAAATAGGTCTGGTAGATTATTAGGGAAAGCGGTCAACACCTGCTTACATACAAGGTTCAGTGATGGGATCGATGTCATTTCTCTGTGCATGGCATCTAAAGCTCTCACATAAGATCTACCACATTTCCATTAACCGCCAGATTAATGATCCAATTTTTGCTGCCATCATTTATATCTTTAAATATATTTTAAACAAATAATTTTGGACTTAAGTTCTTCACATTTTGCTACAATAAATGGTTTATGCCACTCAAAAATGTTTTATAGACGTCCCATTATGACGATAACCTGTTGTACGGGGATTTATTTTGGATTCTCAAATGCTGCTGTGTGAAGTTATGCCTCAAAACCCTGTGTTACCCCAAAGATGCACAACTTTTTCCGACTTGTCAAAGATAACAGATTTCTGGCACTTTCAGGCAAACCGGGATGCTGCACAAATGACCGGTAAGGGGTTATCGCCCTATATATTAATGAGGTTTCTTATTATATAGTGATCGTGTTAAATTTCTCAAAACCTAATTTTAGGAGCGCCCGCTGATAATGTTCTAAGGATGATGAGCAGCGCAACAGTTATGGAAAATAACATCTCTTTAGACATGGCATCGTCGGATACACGCAATTCTGAACCCTGCAAGGAGCTAAATGAGAATGCGTTGCCATCCATTATCGATCTGACAACACCAATGACTGACAAGTTACATCAAGAGCTCAAGCGGTCTAAAGCATGTAAGGCACAGTGGGCACTATCTGTGTTGATGTAGTCCATTTTTAAACGTTTGCTATAATTGTAATGCTCTTTTTAAACTCCCAGTAAAGAAAAGAAAAAAAAAATATATCCCTTGGATGTGTTTAGGAGGATGTGCAAAGATGAATGGTAAGAAGCTCCGAGGTCCCCTTAATAATGATATCGATTGCTATAAATGTATATTGGTTGTGATACCGTTGTCACGTCCTAATTTTAGATGTTTCAACGCTGGTAAGCGTCTTGTAGGTTGTGAAAAATACAGGCCCGATAGATGTATTAGAACCATGGAATAATGCATGTTGCAGCTGTCTAAATGAAGATTCCACCGAACAGATTATCTTTCGCCCTAAAGCACGGAAGTTAAAATAAAGCATTTCGCCATTTTAATGGAATAAGCCTAAATTATCTAATACATATGTATTTTGCCCAGCAAATACATAATGTTCATAAAAAATACACAGCGCTAATTTAGGTATCTTGACACTATTGAAAAGGATACGTAAGAATTGACTACCAAGTGATTGGCGGGGAAAATCTATTAAACCAAAAAATACCAGTGAGATGTAGAAAGTTAAACGGGCTATAAAGATGTACTTTGCAGCTAAGCACTCTAAAAACGTTAGGGAAAAGAGGCGCCTCTGTATCAAAATGGTTATGCCATCCTGCTTGCACAATGAACAAGCACCGCACAGTTCACAAAAAGCCCGTCTACCTGCCATACAGACCACAGGAACCAATCTGACCTTTCGCCCCAGCACACAGCTGCTACAAAATGACCCATCTGAACACCTTGACTATAAGAGCTGTTTATTTAGAGCATGTTTTTCCATCAACAGCGTGACCTAGTGAATTTTAATAGTTCCATCTACACCAATCACTTTAGATTTGTTAATCTGGACGCTGTTGATGCAATACATGCATATAGTCTGTTAGATAGGGTTTTACAGGATACAGAACTGGGTGATTTATCCAGTCGAGACTCAATGGTGGTGGAACGTTTGACTTTTTTCCCCCCCATCGAGACAGTCTAGAGGGGTTTAGCACCAAAACATTTTTGAATATTGCTAATGCTTTACAGAGCAACGCTGAATGCGTAGTGGGTAATTCTCTTAAACTTGTGGTAATTGTTATCAGGAACCATTGTGGCAGTGCAATAAGACATTTGTATGATTTTAACAACTACAACACTAATGTTTGCCTGGCCATTAATGTGTACACCGTTTTGAAGGGAGTAGATGTAAGTGATGCCGTGTTGCTACAGAAGGCCCAGCAGCTGCACAAATTTTCAGTTACTTGAAGATAATTTTGTTTTTAGCGATATTGTACAGTTTGAAAATCATTTAAACATTACAATTAACGTTTTGTATCACAACAGAGGTGTTGGAATGAGCAACATGGGTGGCATGAAATTAGCACTCATATGCAAACTGGCTGTTGGTGGAACCTGTTGGTGGCTGACTCTGAAAAGCCTCTGGGAATGACAGTTGAAGGTTGAGATAACATCACTGTTATCAGATGACATCAAGGAAGCCAGGACCAACTCAAAGGACTTGCCCTCAATATAGCAGCACCACCTACTGGAGAATATCAGCGGACACCTGAGAGCAGGGTGTTTACAGAATTGGGAGGACACCTGAGTAAGGGGTGGATGTATGGGTGTGATTGGATGTGGACAGGGGTCCTGGAGATGTATAAAATAGGGGCAAATGCCCCAAATCTTTTCTCTCTCTCAAAGGTGCAGGGTACAGAGGACAGACTCTAAGTAAAGCAGGCCTGGAGTGACACCTATGGGCCAAGGGCCTCATGACAGGGTAGCATTGAAGGCTGAATATGTGTTAAAGGTGAATAGTTCATAGAAGGGGGGGCCGCGGGTGGCTGGAGATTGTTCAAAGGGCATGAGTCAGTGGTGGTGAGGGTCAAAAGGTAAGAAAACCGGATGCAGGCACGAGGGCAGAGGGGGTTGTGGAATTTATGGTAATAAGGAAAACGCGGGAAATTCAGGGCTGGGGATTGGAAGAAAGTTTTGGGGGAGGTCAGGGTTTTAGGGGTTAAAAAGGAGAAGTTTGAGGAAGCAAGCAGATCCTTTAAAATTATTGCCGTGGGACTGCATCCCCACCCTCCCTCCCTAT
>NC_092861.1:13705781-13774798 GCF_032062135.1 Pyxicephalus adspersus | reverse complement strand
CCTGGTCGGAAAAGCGGAAACGGATGGAGTACTATATAAAAATTATTACTTTCATGGATCCGTTTAAAAAGTGTTCTGGTTATGAAAATGTTGTGATTTATATGTTCAAATACATGGTTAATAAAGGGGGCTGCTGTGGCCAATTATTCACCAAGAAAATGTGTTATGTCTTTTTTATTGTGGGGTGTTTTGGGGGGTGGTTAATGGTCACAGCAGAGGAAGGCTTCTAATGCTGTGCCCGGGTCATGTATCATTTTACTTTGTCTATATGTGATTATTTAGCTTAATGGAATAATTGTTGATTACTTGGTAATTCTGTGTTCATTGTTAATAAATATCTTATTTAAGATCTGTGTGATTATTAAGCTAATAGAGACTTAGTGAAGATACTGACGTTCAAGAAAAGGGATAAGGGAAACAGGAATATTTTCTTACATTATTGGCACCCCAGAAGCAGGAGCGTAGAAATTTCTGTGTAGAACTCATGTCCTAACCTATTTTCTCTTACATCCCTGAGAACCAAAAGAAGTCCAGACCCTAATAAGGGGCACAGATCTGAAGACACCTCTTGGCTAAGGACAAGGTTTGTGCTGGTTCGTGAGCTAGAAATCCAGGCTTGAATATTTCACAGGATTTTCTGTACCACTTCATCAGTGAGTAGAAAATCTGTAGCTTGGGCAGGTATATATATTTGTGCTGCAGATGTTTTACTGTATTTTTGAGTACTAGGCCTGTTTAGCTGTTCAGTGTAGCCGGCGAGGTAAAAGGACTTATCATCCTTTGGTAACCGATATACCCTGTAGATCTAAAAGATAAAACCCGACATCTTTGAGGAAAAACTGTGGGTGAGAGTTATATTTTACTCACGGGGAAAGGAAATAGCCTTTCTGTCCAATAGGAGATCCCTCTGGCCTGGATCTGTGATCCGAATAGGAATCGTTGTGTGAGGGTTGGAATTCAGTTGTGTTAAGGGGAGACAGTGTTTGTGTGTCTGGAACTCCTTAGTGGACTAGAGTCCAGGTTTTAAAGTTCAAACAGCTGTGTGGTTGTCTAGCTGTATATAGGTGTGGTTACTTTCTTGTATGTCTATAGGTAGCTAGATAAAGTCTATTGTTAGCCAACATTTAGCATTGTGTGCCTAATTAGCATAACAATGGACGTAGTGGAACGCTTTGTTCAGAAGTATGCCTCTACAGACTACAAGTCTGTGGCAGAAGATGCTTTAGCACATCAGTTCAATGATCTTGTGGTTCCATGTAATGAGCGTAATGAATGTTTGAAGAGTTAAGCCAAAGTCGAAGAAAGGAAAGAAAATAAGAATGGCAAATGTGTTGAGAATGTTACTGAGAAAGATATCAGAAGAGAAAGATTCAGTGGTATACGTAAAGAACTCGGTTAAAAGAACAACTAGAGTTGTCACAAGAATGTCTCTATAGTGGATCCAAATGGTAAGCCTAGTGAATGTGAAGAGCTAAAAGAAGAGGTTTACCACTTTGTGGAATGCAATAATGAATTGCATGATAGGTTGGATGAATGCGAGGTGAGATGCAAACTTAGAGAGCAATCTGTTGCTGCCCTAGAACAGAAAGAGGCTGGAAAGGAACATATTATTGCATCACTTAAGAGTTGGAGGATTCTAAAATCCAACTCTGGCAAAAAGAGCAGGATGTGTTATCCTGGAAAGCAGAAACTGGGAGTCAAGTGTGAATCAGTGCTATGCTAACAGGGATGCCTGTGCCAATTTGACACAGGAGCAAAGGGACAGGATGATGATGGAACAACCAATATTTTCAGCTGATGGTCCTGGGGGAATCACCAAACCAAAGTTCCTCTCTTTACTCTAGTGTCAGATAGGGTAGGCCAACGAGTAGAATAGTTGAAAATGAATTCTAATACCCATTCCACAACACTCCATCCAAGATCGCACTAATCTGTGTCAGATATTGGGCAAACTTGAAACTGGTGCTTCACCCATAAGCCTATCTAACAGGCTGGAAGCTGTAGTGGCACAATATAATTTGGGTAATAGGGATGCATGTGCACTCCTTTGCGCATGGCTTCCTTTGCAACTATGTGAGAAACTACAGCACCCAGTTGGTAGTCATAAAGGTCTATCCACTGGGATGATCTCAAACTGGGGAAATACAGCTGATAGGATGAGAGAATTACAACAGATAATGGGAGGAAGAGATACCAGAGGGACAAATGCTTTAAACTGCGTACACACTTCCAATTTTTATCGTTGGAAATGAACGATGATTGGCCAAAAATCGTTCGTAAAAAAAGTAACCGACGCCTATGAACGAGGATAGTCGGAAATGAACGACCGGACCAGCGGATCGGATTGGACGACGATCGTTGACCATCTATCATGTGTACGGTCGTTCAGTGATCGTCCATGGTCTGTGCATGCGCGATGAACGAACGTTCGCTCAATACATACTGTATTGTGTATGAGTCTCTCTCTCTAGCGGAGTGTTCCAGCGGAGTTCTTCATCCTATTGCACTGCAGTACTTCATCCTGTTTCTTCCAGCGGAGTTCATCCTGTTTCACTGCAGTACTTCAACCTGTTTAGTTCAAATTTACTTACCTGCCAGTCAAGTATAAATAATTGAACGAACACACACAAATTGTTTCAAAATAAATAATTTTATTGTAAAAAATGTATAAAATAAAAAAAAATAATATTTCCTTTTTTTAAAATTTTTGGAGTGCCCGCAGGTCACTTCTCGCCTCGCGAACTGTCTTGGCCACTTCCTTCCATCGGTGCTACATGACCTCCATTTTCTCCAAAATTTCCTTTCTTTGTGAAACAAAATCTGTGTAGGAATGAAAAAGAATATTAGGTACACATATATTGTGAAGCCGACACATGGATATGGCACATTTTCGTATAAACAATATATGAATGCTTACCAACTCTTTTTGCCATCTGCCCTGACATGCATGGCTCACTTTCTCACTCTCCCTCTGATACTGTAATAAGAGCAAACAAAAATAAAAAGTTAAATTACACACAATTATATGCAACCTACCTCTCTAAAATTTGGGTTCATACGTGGCTCAATTTCCACCATAGACTGTACTACCTCCTCTGCAGGGGAAACCAGTATCAACTCTGCATAAAAAAAAAATAAAATATATTTTTACATATAGTGCAAACATGATCTATTTGTCATATTTAGACAATTATACAATTTTTTCATATAACCATGTACCAATATCCTACCTTCCACCTCTACCGGCTCCTCCGGACGGCCAGCCTGGTCAGGAGTCCCCAGAATGCACTCTGCATAAAAATAAAGTTAAAAAAGTTTTTGAACTATATGGAAAAAATATGTTTTTTCATGTTTACGAAATTATGCATTTTCTCTTAATATACACCAATATCCTACCTTCTGTCTCTACCAGCTCCTCCGGACGCTCCTGCGGCTGCTCCTCTACCTCCCGAGCACGCCGTCCTAATGCATAAAAGCAAAAATTGTCATAAAGTTTTTTAAAATTTCAAAACAATTTTTTAAACAAATGTAAATAAATTCAAAATAATTTTGAAAAAAATTACATAACTTAACAAATTTTTTTTTTAAAAATTAACTTGTACAAAGTGACAAAATTACTTACGTTTTCTGTCAATACGTCGCCTCAAAGTATGCAGCACATCCCTCTCTCTGTTCTTCAGATCAGACCACCTTTTCAGCAGTTGATCTTTGGAACTCTCCACATATTTGTGCCGCAATCTCCTCTGCAATTTCTCTAATATTTGATTTTTCCTGGCATTCTGGGATTTATAATGCCCCCTTCTACCATCATAGTCACTTTTCTCCAGGACCTCCACCAAAACCTCCATCTCCTCTCTGGACATAGGTGTGGCTCTCTGGCTAGACATAATTACGTCACAGACAAGGAAGTGGGTGGGTGTTTGCAAAGTCCTGTGGGAAATCACAAGTGCAAAGTGCAAGATCCAGCGCAGTCGTTCGTACGAAAATTCGTCCGAGAATTCGATCGAGAAACGAACATTGAGGTGGGTGATGCTGCATATTTTTACATGTTATCCTAAATATTATGTATATAGTTTTGTTACATTTTATATTTTAATGTTTTTCACAGATCATGGCATATGATTCTTTCAATAACCCTGACTTCCTGCGTGAGTTTATTGAGGCATACAGGTCCCATCCCTGCCTGTGGAAGGTGAAGTCTGCAGATTATTCAAACAGACAGATGAAACTAAAGGCGTATGACGCTATGGCGGAGCTCAGCAAGACCGTTCATCCTGCCGCTGATATTAAATATGTTAAGCAAAAGATTCAAAACCTGTGTACCGTGTTCTAAAAGGAGATGAACAAAATAAAGGCTTCACAGCGGTCAGGTGCTGCAGCAGATGACATATGTGCCTAAACTTTGGTACTTTAATCTGTTGTCATTCACCGCAGATCAGGATGAAGGTCGCCCATCGGTGTGCAGCCTGGGAGAAGCTGACAAGGATGCTGGGGAAGGTACACAGCGGGATGCTGAGGAAAGCCTTGATGAGACTCCTGATCTTTTCAAGACACCAGACCTGGTAAGTTTTTTAAAAAATATCTTTAATAAATTTCTAAAAACACAGGCACAGCTACATATAGAAAAGTATAAAACATATGGAGTTTTATTACAAACATTACAGACCATGTCGCTGGCACCCGACGCTGGAGAGGGAGATCGACGGACGACGCTGGATGAGCACAGGGGGACCAGGTAAGTAAGGATGGGAAAAATCTCGGGGTTAACCATCCTTGCAATTTTTTTGTGCCCGAGCGAAGGTCGGGCTTAACGGCAAGGTGGTTAAGGGACTGGATCCAGGAGACAAGTGAGCAGAAAAGACCTTATAAGAAGATTTTAGAGGTAGTTAGAAGTGAAATGAGGGTGAGATTTTTAGGCAGATGTTATAGATGTGGGAACACAGGCCACATAATGAAGGAATGCAAAATGCCTAAAAAACTGGTAGGTGAGAGGAAAACTGCTAATAGGAAAGAATTTAGGCATGGATCAGATAGAGCAATGGGAGAGAATAATAGAGTGCCCAAGGAGACACTGTATAGCCCAATATCAAGGTAACTGCATAGCGTAGCCAATAAAATGGTAGAAATCCCAGAGGAATATAGAGCCCCACCCCCATCCAATCCATACCACAAACCATAGGGAGGTCAGGCCCCAGGATTGTCCCTTGTTTGTCAACTAGATAGGGACAAAAGCGGCAGACCAAATGCCCAGGGTGTGGTTGGGGGCCATCGCACAAATATCCTACTGGATACAGGGGCAGCTGCCAGTTTAACTAATTTAATTTTAGGGAAAGATTCAGAAGGAAAGCAATTTTTTTGAGAGGATTTGGGGGACAGTGCCATCCTAGCAATCAATACTAGTGCCCACTGACATAGGGAACTTGTGTGTGGAGCAGAGTTTATTCCTTCCCAACACATGAGGGAACCATTGTGGGCTCTGATGTCATGAGGGAACATGGATTGATGGTGGATCTTTGTAATTGGGTACTGTGGAAAGGATCCAGATACAAAGATAAGGTGCACATGACAGTGGACAGCTATGAGTCAGTGAGAACAGATGAGAGCCTTGATCCACCAGCACTTTTAAAATCCAATGACGAAGCATTGGCAGAGATCTTGTGGCAGCATAAATGAATGTGTGGGAAGGTCTCAAATATGATCATTAGGATTCAAGGACCAGACCCCCCCACCACAGAAACAGTACAGAAGACTGCATGAATACCATACACAAAGCATGGTAAGAAATTTACTGGCACAAAAGGTCATCAAAGAATGTCAATCAAAGACAAATGCAGCTTTGTGGCCAGTAAAGGAGGGGGGTTGGAGGGCCACCTTAGATTTTTGTGCCCTTAACAAAATGTACACCATCCATTACAAATGTGGTTGCTAAAATGCCTGATATGATGATTGCACTTAACTCTTGCAGAGGGCTTAACTCATCAATTGACATTTCTAATGGATATTTTTCAATCCCAATCCATGAGGATAGTCAATACAAATTTGCATTCACATTTAAAGGGAAGCAGTATGTGTTTTGCAGGTTGCCACAAGGGTTCAAGTCTAGTTCAACATACTTTCACATCTGTATGGTGGACATTGAGACCATTTTATGACATTCCCTTCTCCAAATGGAGTAAAGAACACTATGCCCTGCTGAATTGCCAATACTGATGAGAATGCAGGCCTTAAACTAAATCCCAAAAAGGCACAGTTGATGAAAGTCAGTGTATTTTTAGGGGTCATAGTTTCTCGGGGGGGGGGGGGGGGGGAGGAGATCAGAGAACAATCAGAGAACTACCTAGGCCAAGCACTAAGACGGCGCTGAGGCAATTCCTAGGGGTTGTTGGTTTCTGCAGAGACTTTATTGAAGGCTTTGCAGAGAAAGCAAAGCCCCTATATGATCTAGTGAAAGGGGACAGGAAAGAGACAGATCCCTTGGACTGGTTTGAGGAGCATGAGGAAGCTTTCACCAGGCTAAAAGTTAATCTGATGCGGGCCCCAGCCTTAAGTAATCCGAATGCCGATTTGCCTTTTGCATTGCAAGTATATGCATCTGCCGTTGCCATTAACAGCGGTGTTGCTGCAAGAAAGACAAGGCAAATGGGTACCTGCCAATCTTTTGGCATTACACTGGGTGGTTCTTGCAACTGAGCATGTAGTGGGATTTGGGAGCATCATCTTGCAGACACCCCATTCTCCCATTGACATGCTTCTGGAGCATACCCTCAGTGGAGTGTCCTCCCAAAGGGTAGCTAGATGGCTACTGGACCTGACAACTAGGAATATCACAGTGACACACAATGCTACCTATATTCTCCCTCAATTGATGCAATATAAAGGAGAGCAGCATGACTGGGGAGGTGCATCAGGCTAGGTCAAAGGAAGTATTTAGATTAGTGGCAGGTAGAGAAAGACCTGAAGATATGGGTGGATGGATCTAGGTACTGGAATGGAGGAAGACTTCACACAGGATATGCCCTGTGGTGCCCCCAGAACAATGAGCAAATTTTGATTAGATGTCCACGAAGCTTTTCTGCCCAGAGAGTGGAGTTAGAAGCCATGAGAGAAGCTATTGCCCATTTTAGTGCAGGCCCATAACCATCTTTTCTGATGGTGCCTATATCACTAGGCCACTGACTGAGTACATGCCTTTATGGCATACCAGGTGTTTTAGTGATGCCTCTAGAAAGGTCCTGATGCACAGTTCAGTCTTCAGGGATGGATGGGATAAGGCAAGTTTGGAGCCTCAAAGAGTGGCCATTGTTAAAGTAAAGCACACCAGAAAGGTAATGAGGTTACGAAGGAAACAGGAAACAGGGGAGAAGAACTCCATATGATATGGAAGGAAGGCAGGCCTGGGAGGAGCAAGAAAAGGAGGCCATTATACCTGAGCTTTTACCCTCATGCTTAGCAGAAGTACAAGATAGGAAAGATAACAAGGACTTATCATACCGGAAACGTTACAATCGTTTGTGGATGCAACAGTTTGAATGAAATGGGTTATTGGCTGGGATGGGGGTCACTCACATATTTCAACGGAAGGGAAAGATGCCAGTTATGGGTATTTTGATGGGACGGCATTTCAGACCCATTGGTCATACAGTGAGATGTCGGGGCAGTGGACCACCAGATCTAGACCTGGGAGAGAGATACACCTGGTTGATGCCTCACCTGAACCAATAAAGTGATGCACAATGGGAACACCTGATGCAGAGCAGGAACATACTTCATTGGAGAGAGGGAAACCTCTCCAAGTAGATCTGGGATCATCACAAACATTGGCTACCAATGTACAGTATGTATTTACCACATGGCATTTTAAACATTTTGCAGTGGTTAATAAAGATGTACTACCCAACATGTACCAAATACACACAAAATCAGGTACAGGCATTATACCAATGGCTTGCTCCTAAAGGTACAAGAAAACCTATGAGGTCACGTAAGGGACGCTTGTACCTGAAGAACAACCGGGGGAAGAGATGCGGTGAACACGATATTAGGGGGAATAGGAACTGGTATGGGGGTTCTTAATGAAGTGGATCTCAGTATTAAATAAAATTTTGGCCCTAGCCTTTGATAGTAAGAGGGTTGGTGGCTCAAAAAGATCAATGACATCATTAATAACATCCAACAGCATAACATTAACACTCAAGTAAAAGTAGCAAGAGATTTTGTTAACTATTTTAAAGTATTAGTGAATACTGTGGTGGAACAAGGTAAAAATGTATCGTGGGCTTGGGTATGCACACAAGGGCAGTCGGAATTATCTACTAATATTGAACTGATTGTCCAGGCTTTACATAAGGGTCCGTATGAATTAGCGACCCAGCTTGATAACTTTTGCCAAGGCATATACCGTTTACTAATCCTAAGTGGTGGATAAATGCTTGGGTAGGTTGTCCTGACTTTGATTATGAAAACTGCTATGCCTCCTCCTTAGTGCCTTATGCAAAAATCACCCGTGGGAACCCTATATTCAGTTGTATCAATAGGTTTGCTTACTGGGCAGTCCACTATATTGCATCCAAGGGTGAATTATCCACATGTGGTATGGCGGGGGGGGGGGGCGGAAGGTTGTAAACAGGTTGATGTTTCCCGCTGTTCTAAGCGATACAATGAGGTCTTATGCATGCCAGGCCAATATGAATCAGTAACAGAAAAATGTTGGGAAGATTCTTCAGTTTGTTTTCTGGGTGGGGAGATCATTGCCTGGAATAAAACGCCAATATATTATTTAGGACACAGAAGGGTTTGTTACTAAAGAATACAACAATGACGCTGATCATGGAACAAGGTTTTTCAATGGAGGTAACTGTTGATAGCGTTGTGTACTCTGGGCAATGTCTCTGAAATCCAAACACCAGAGTGGAACTACGTATTTCCATCCGGTACCAACATGTCACTTAATATCAAATATAATAGCCCTGTGGAGCTGGAAATCCTGAACCAGGGTATGGGTGGGAAACTACAGGAGTGGTTGGCAGAATGGGAGATGGATGAAAAACTTCTGACAAAACTGCAATAAGAGGGAGCCAATGCCACCTTGGTAGTATATCATAAATCAGAAGGAAATTATGCAGGGGGTACATCAGTTGGAGAAAGATGCTGAAGGTTATTGGTGGGAGAGCCAGTGAGGTTTTGAATTATTTGATCCATCCTATGGTGGTATTACTCATTTTTGCAATGGTGTTGTCAATAATACAAATTTACATGTGTTGCATAACCCAACATTTATATAAAAAAGGTAGCACATCTGTCAAAAAGGGTAGAAGTACAAGCGGACTGGAAAGCCATTTCGTATGAGCTGGAAACTTTACAACAGAGCAAAGATCCGGGAAAATGTCTAATATGTAAAAATTGTAGCAGGGCATAATGAAAACAGTTGCCTGATACCAAGTCGTGGGTATAACAAACATTAGTTGAAAATTCATTAATATGCTAAAGTAGTTTATTCAGTGAGGTTAGCATGGTTATTGTTGGGCTGCATGTATTAGGTTTGATATGCTTATGATATAATATTAGGTATTAAGAAATAGAATGTATGTATTAGGCTAGGGATTGTTATAATGGTGAACCAGTCCCTACTCTCGACTCGGCCCTAGGAAGGGAGCTAAGAACGTATGAATGAGGAGTGAATGTGTATTCCCTACTTATGGTGATCCTGTAGCCCGGAAGATAAATCAACAGAGAGGAAGACAGAGTGGCTCAAAGGGTGATGGTGCCCATGAGAGCTCTGCCTAAGGGTGATGGTGGTGTGGCATCCAGGCACAAAGAAGCATATGTTGGAATGAGCAACATGGGTGGCATGAAATTAGCACTCATATGCAAACTGGCTGTTGGTGGTTGACTCTGAAAAGCCTCTGGGAAGGACAGTGGGAAAGTGAGATAACACCTCTGTGAGCAGGAATATCCTGACAGGTGTGTAAACATCACTGTTATCAAATGACATCAAGGAAGCCAGGACCAACTCAAAGGACTTGCCCTCAATACAGCAGCACCACCTACTGGAGAATATCAGCGGACACCTGGGAGCAGGGTGTTTCCAGAATTGGGTGGATGTATGGGTGTGACTGGATGTGGACAGGGGTCCTGGAGATGTATAAAAAAAAAAAAAAAAAAAAAAAAAAAGAGCAAATGCCCTAAATCTCTTTTCTCTCTCAAAGGTGCAGGGTACAGAGGACGGACTTTGCGTAACATATTTTACTTTGTCTATATGCGATTATTATTTAGCTTAACGGGAATAATTGTTGATTACTTGTTAATTCTGTGTTCATTGTTAATAAATATCTTGTTTTTTAGGATCTGTGTAATTATTAAGCTAATAGAGACTTAGTGAAGATACTGACATTCAAGAAAAGGGATAAGGGAAACAGGAATATTTTCTTACAAGAGGCCAAGGGTGATATCATACAGACACACTGCCTATAGAAAAGACTAGATATTTCATCATGAAAAACAGTACAGTATTAAAACATCTAAAAAAAAACTTTTAATCAGCTCCGCTTTCTTTTGAGAGATTTTGCTCCGTTTATAGCCATATAGTCATGACTTGATTTTGCAAAGCTTGTCATTGGACAGACTGTTGAAATGCAGGGTGATCAAATGAAGTGCCAGCATTGTTGTGCTTTTTGTTGTTTGCACCAGTGCTTTGAAATACATAGAAATTGGCAGCTAATGATGATGCAATTTGTAATATTTAGTGGCTCTTGTTACAGTATAGACAATGCAGATGTACACAGGTGTAACAGACTGACTTGTAGCATGTGCTGAGTGCTTCTTGACAAATTTGACGAATATATCTGTTACATGCAACCTTACAAACCCAAACAAATGTCAGAGAAATACATATTCTATGCCCGAGTACATGCAAGAGACAGGTATGCACACCCAATTATATGATACAACTTCCTGGGAATTCAGTGGAAAAACCTGTGCGCGATACTCTGTCCACTTTTTTTTTTACCAGCGGTAAGTTTTCATAGCACATAATGCACCAAGGTACAACGATGTTTTTGTTGTACAGAGTTGGTCAAGGAAAACTGAAAAATGAAATTGTAAACCAAAGCAGTCGGTTAATGTGTGTTTTTCCTTTAATTTTAAAATGAGATTCATAGATTCTTTGAATTTCATAGCTCCTGAAACTCCCTTAAGAATCAAAATTACTCAGGCCACAAACCTGACACATGGTATTACAGTGTTAATTACATGATGTCCGGGGAGGAAAAAAAAAAAAGTGGTAAAAAGAAGGTAGGGAAGAACTTTTTGGACGGCTATGCTTTGGTTAACGGCAACCACAGCCTTTGAATTTCAAGGATGTTTTTATTACAGCTGTCCTGTATGATATGTTGAGCGTGACAGCAATGAGGTTACCAAAACCAAATATTTCCAGCTATACCACGCTTTCTTAGTCAAGAAATGCTGCCTACAGAGATGCCAATTTACAATCCATGTCATGTAGGAGCATGAGTGGCGCAAAATGATGATGAATAAGTGATGAAGGGGTCAAAGACTTTCGCCTTAAAATGAAGTTTCCAATACAGCTGGACACCCACGACGTGCTTTACAGAGGACGAATTAACGCCATTAAACGTTATGACAAAATTCAGCCTGGTGAAACACATTACTACAGCCTGGTGAAACACATTACTACAATTTCACAAGTCTGTACCCTTTTGGTAATAAAGCTAAAAAATATCCTGTAGGCCACCCAGAAATATTTTTTGATCATTTTGGACAAAAAAATGCTTTGGCATTGCCAAGTGAAAGTTTTTTCCTGTAAAACATAATAAAAAAATAAATGTTTCTGCTTTGTTATACATGCGCTTTGAGTTTCCAGAAAGACATCTGCAACCACACTGATGAAGAACACCATCCCCACCGTCAAACATGGAGGTGGACACATTACAGGACACCTTCAATGCATTGAAGGGACAATGGACGGCACCATCTTTTGTGAAGCGATCAAATAATTATTTCAATCATTACAACGAACATCAAGCTGTTACTTTTGAGCACTGGGTTTTTTTTTTTGTTTTTTTTTTAATTCTGTTTCTCACACCTACCATTACAATTCTAGGCTGGTCATTTCTTGGTCAGGGGGCAAAATGTACAAAAATCAGGAGGGCATCAAATTTCTTTCCCCCACTGTATGCACAGTGAAGGACTGGTGTAGAGACCTGAACCCAGAAAGCATACTTGTTATAGATGAAGGATGTCACAGCATTTGGGTGACTTTGGACTCTCAGTTCATGGGTTCTGATATTACAGCAATGTTTTCAGGGGACATAAAAATGACTAGATTGTCAACTTAAGCCAAGGAGAATGTTTGGCTGCATCCTGAAATAGACATTTGGGTCCTTTGTGTTCTTTTGTTAGTTGCCCTTAAAAGATATACCAAAGGGTTGCAAGAACCTCAGGAGGAGCCAAACATTTAGCATTGTTTTCTCCCAAGAACAATCCTCCGGGGAACTAGTTATCCTGAACTAGATGGACCTCTGAACATGTCACACAAGCAAGTGACTTTGTAGAGCAGGGAGACGTGGAATTTGTGTAACCAGAGGTATGTCATTGTCAGAGGGAGAAAACAAATTTATGTTGATGGAACTTCTAACGAAAAACACTGTGGTGCCGTTTTGTCAGGCAAGAGCAGCCTTCCCATAGGTGCTGAAGTTGAAATCTCAGGACTAGAACCTGTTCCCCACTCACCCTACACCCATCCCTAGCCAGCAGCAACATCTCTCCTGTTTGACCCCTGCCTCAACCCTCTATGACTATTCACTTGTCTCCCGAATCAATACCACTCATTGTTTGGATGGACACTAGTGTGCCCAAGGACTGCAACCTGGCAACAATCTACAGGGCAATATCCTCACCTTTAGCATAATTCTCTTGAAAACCATTCCAATTTGGAATTCTTAATTTTCAATGAACTCAAAGGATACCACACAAGGAAGTGTCTGCCCCTTCTCCTGTTGCGCTTTGCATCTCACCCAACCAAGGTCCTCCTCACAACCTTGCTCTTCCCTACTCTTTCAACAGGATTCTTCCTATTTGCCCAACTCCCTTATTCCTACCCACTTTTGCTTGTGATCTATGGAATTCCAGATCCACCTGCAAGAAGCTCACATGAATCCACAACCTCCTCTCTAACTTTCTCACTGAAACTTGGCTTTCATCTTCAGACTGCAGCAACATTCTATGGAAGCTCTATGGAAGACCCTCAAGTCCTCATTGTTGCCGTTATCTACTGACTCTGCCCCCTTAGTTTCCCAATTTATGAACAACTTTGTCTCTTGGCTTCCACATTTTACTCTGATACTTGGTAACTTTAATGACACACAATTTCTATTTTCCCAAACTCTGCAACCTAACCCACCATTTCTGGCCACAACCCAATTCTTATCACTCTGCCACTTTTCAGACCAGGTCAATGGCACAGAAATATCTATAACCTTAACCTATTATCATACCCCCCACTTTCTAAAATAACATCCCCTGATCAAGCACCACTCTTTTAAACCACACTATCTTAGGCTCTGGATAAAGTGACACCTCCTGCTATCCCCAGCCTGCCAACCACCAACCTTTGTACAGTCACCATACATCTACAAAAACAAAACATGACAGAGTTTGCATGGCACCCCCAATGCTCAAAATCTCCTTAAACATACTTAAGATTCTAAGCAACTAGAATTACATTGACTGGTTAGCTTTTATTATAAAAGCCTCTCAATTAGCAGGTCCTATATGCCTTCAATGGCCCCCACTGTAGTTGTAGCATGCATATCCTGCTTTGTATTCCTCAACACATACCCCTCCTTGTGGTACCATTTTGAGCCACCCTTTTTTGATAGCTTGCTTTGAGGATTCCATGTTAACTCTTGGTCAAGGCTTAGCATCTTTTTGAGATCTACACTTCTCTCAGATGGTCAACCACCACCAACAGTCTTGCAGCCTTTCCAAATTAGGTTTCTGTAAATTGCTACAGCTAGTAGTTCAGAGCACTGCATGTATGCACATATGGAGCAAGGGCTCCAGGAAGAATACTGCTGTGATATTAGAGATCTGGAGACATGTATTGCAACACTAAACAATTCATAAGAATTCAATTGCATTACAACATTTAGTGGATTGGTGAGGGCTCACAGAAAAGGACAGCCCTGTTCTTGAGTACCCAAAGTCTGTGCTGTATCCCTGGTCTCAGGGTTTGGCATGTGGAAGACAAAGCACCAAGGGACTTGAGGGGCTGCACATTACCCAGCTTTATGTCTATGTTTGAACTAATGACCAGATTAAGGATCCTCAATCATTCATGTATCATTTTGGGTAACTAGGCAGCAAGCTAAATGGTAGCAGCTACAAGGGTATATTCAGCACAGCAGTCCCCTTTGCATTGCAATTAAAGTTCAGATTTATAGAATGATTAATCTATGGCGCAGACATATAGACAACATCCTCCTGTATTGGATGGGCTATATAGAACTCCAAGAATTTTTCAACCATATACAAAATAACTTCAGTCTTCGATTTACTATATACTCCGACTCCACTTCTATACCCTTCCTTGATGTCTACATTCTTAAAAGGTCAACAGAATTCTGACACGTCAGGAAAGACACTGCTGGGAATAGTGTTGGTTGAATAGCTCACTATTCGATTCGGCAGCTATTCGCTTGAATATAGCAAAAAATTTGGGTGGTCGAATGTCAAAGTCGAACACCATTAAAGTCAATGGGAGGAAAAATTTGGGTTTTCCAGCACTGTAGAGCTTCTACAGCCTCCAAACAGATGTAAAAAGATACATAACACTATTCCATAACCCTGTACTTCACATGAAGATTAAAGAGCACCTGTCAAATCAATTTTAGGCTAAAGCTAGGTATACACGTCCAATAATTATTGTTATAAAAAAAGAATGATTATGACCGATCAATGATTATGCACGATTATACTTGATCATATTGTGCGCAATTCTGTACATGCTGTAACAATATGATCGTTCATATATAATCCACCAACACTGTCCACACACTAGATACAATTGTTTAAACGATGCAGGGAGGGACATGTAAAGGAGAAAGTGTACCGCAGAAACATGCACAATCACTGAACGTCACGATACTGTACACACGATAGTGAAAGATTGTCGGCCAATGAGATCAACCGTGGCGGTTGTTCATTTCCAACGACATTCCTCGTTCGTCGGTGTCCTTGGTCACTTTTTTGGCCAATCGGTTGTTTCTAACGATAATTATTGGACTTGTGTATGAAGCTTTAGTCTACACGGACTGCATTCCCATGGGCCAATCTACACCAGGACGTTTCCTTCAGGCACGTTTTTGAGCGTTATCTTAAACGTTGCTTGCAACATTTAAAAAATTAAAACGCTGGATAAATGTGGGAAAATGCTTCCTTTGAACTCAATGGAGACTTTTTCAAGCGTTTTTAAGCTTTTATGAAAGCTTCCACTAAAAACAATGGGGTTTTTATAAACATTTTTAGAGGGACTTTGGAATCTGGAAGCCCCCTTTAATAAGGAGACTCCCAGATCTCCACTGCCCCACCCTGGGGAATGAGTATGGGGGTACATAAATCCCCTTATATTTTAACCCTTTCAGGGAATGAGTTAAAATATAAGTAAAAAAAGGACAAGGCTTTTTTTAAAATTATTTTATTAATGTGTGCGTTTGTGTAATTTAACTATTTACTATGCCGACAGCTCTGCTCCACTGATCGCTCCTGCAGCGCTACAGAATACATGTCACAGCTCCTCTAGGGCTGCAGAAACGATCAGTGGAGCAGAGCTGTCAGCATAGTAAAGCTCTGCTGATTGCTCTGCCCCCCGAGTTGCTGAGGAAAGGGAAACCCTGATGATGCTTGAGCGGTCATCAGGGTTTCCTATTTCTCAGCCAATCACAGATCAGTAGAGGTATGAATGGAGATAATATCTCCATTCAACCTCTATTGCCCTCATATTGCTTGCGGTTACAGCTAATTGAAGGCACCTGCTTTCAATTAGCTGTGACTGCAAAGTTCCCACTGTCCAGGAATCCCACAATGACATTATGATTCATAATGTCATTGTCGGATAACCTGTAAAAAATAAAAACACACACAAGGCAGCAACTATTTTTAAACCAAACTAGATGCAAATTACAATATAAAACCCAGGATTATTACCAAATATAATTCCCAACATAACCTATCTTCAAAGGATTTGTCAAAAACACTGGAACATCTTAAGTGATGACCCTCCTTTTACGGAAATTTGTAGGGAGTAAAGCTTTTTTTTCTTAGAAAATCTTGACATCGAGATCAGCTAGTACAAAGCCACTTTACCCCTGATCTTGGTGGAAGGTTGGGTAGTTTACTTTCAAATATAGCCATTGTGCCCAGTGTTGACACAGGAGGCCATTTGATACCCCTCCCTAATGGCTCAGTACATCATCCCAACCACTTCCATCTGCTGCACAACTCAAGGAGCCAACTACCTCATTACCTGCAAGTGCAGATGTTTTTACATTTGGAAAACAAAAACAGCCCTTGAAAAGAGAATATATAAACATATACTCTATTACACTTATAAAAGTTATAATGTGGGCTCCCAACACAAATTTGATTAATCTATGATCACTTTCTCTGGTCTCAAGCACATCCCTTAGCAATCCTGGAGTAATTTGGACACCAAGCTTCTTCAGGTGGAATACAAATGGCTCAATAACCTGGAAGTCCCTAAAC
Organism: Pyxicephalus adspersus; assembly: GCF_032062135.1. NCBI lineage: Eukaryota > Metazoa > Chordata > Amphibia > Anura > Pyxicephalidae > Pyxicephalus > Pyxicephalus adspersus. The sequence goes on along the minus strand of NC_092861.1, from coordinate 13,758,019 downwards.
CACCAGGGATTGATATGCTACAAACCTTTACCCATACCCTAGTATTACCCTCTGAACTTTCCATATACCCACCATCATGTTTACCTCCTTCTCTCCCCTCTACCTTTTCTAATGTGCTTTGACTATTATGGAACTTTGTCTTGCTACATGGTAGATCCTAGATAATAAAACAGGATATATTATGTACCGTGTCTTTTATCTGTATTAACCCCCCTAGCATTCTAATTGTCATTTTTTTGATGCAAAAAGTGATCCTATTTTTTTGCATAGAAATTTTTGTTTATATTGTGGGCCTGTAATTCTTAGAATTAACTCCCGGGTATGATAATTATAAATATAATATAATACATTATAAAAAATAATGAACTAGACAACAATGTAATCATAAAATATAATTAAAAATGCATTTTTATTTCATGTTGTGTGGTGTTTTTGCACTGTAAAAACCATTTAAAAGCAGATTACATTGTAACACAGAATCAAACTAGCCTAACTGGCTATTGTCAGCATGGTCGCCTCCACGTCACACATTCTGTCTGTTTCCAGAATTGTGCCCTTTAAAGGACCAGGATTGTTTAGCCCACACTATGTGTACATTACCAAGTTCTTGGTGTAAATGTTGCTTCCCCAAGAAACTTCCCCTGGATAGGGCTATTATGATGCACCAAAGGCTGTGTGCCAGGTCTAAAACTACTCCAGTAAGCTTCTAGGTGGGAAAGAGGTAGAAGTTCCCCCCTAAAATATTCAACAGGTTGCTTTCACTGGACTCGTTCTCTTGATCCTTGTCCCAGACAAAAGCCCATGCAGTCCAGTCATAATGATGACAGAAAAATCAATGGATGCACAATACAATTGTTAGTTGGACAACAGTTTAATCATGTATCACTATGTAGCATGAAAAGGACCAGAATAACACTATATTTTCCCAATGGGGGACAGAAAATTGATTTGCCCAAAGTGAACAGCAACCCTGCAAGTCCCTTTTTTAGCCTTTGAAATTAAAGAATGAATAACTTATGGTCCAGTTACTTTACTTCATACCACTTCATTGTTTATTTTATAAATATTTTTGATTCTGATATATTTTTTTGATATTTTTAAATGTAATAAAAAAGCATAATTGCTATTGATTGGAGGTGAATTAGCTGTCCAGCCGTATGGAAGATATGTTAGATTCTGCAACAAACTCAGTTACACGTTATAATGTCAACATGAAAATCTGAAAAGCTTTGACAAGACATAGCTACACCTGCTACCCACCAATACTTGAACCTGTTCATACTCTGGTCAGGTTAAGGTGATGCCACAATTGCCTTATGCATGATTGGGTGGCTTACATACCACCAAGTTTCTGTATAAAAGACAAAAGTTGTTTGTGGATTTCTGAATGCCTCTTTCTGATGTAAAGTTTGCAAAATGTGGAGCTTACAGAATTTTATGGACCTCATCTATAGCCAAGGTTTGTTTTCCCCAAATCTCTGAAATTTAGATGTGATGGGGAAAGTGAAGAAAATAGGCACATAAAATGTGTTCCAACTCAATGTATAAAAATTCCTTCTTGTTTGGATTTGCTGCAGTCAGGCTGCTCTCCACATGCTCCTTGTGTAACAATTCATAGATCTCAGTGAAAACACCTAAAGGCAGCACATTTTTTATTCATCATTTGGAAGGCATTTTCTCAAGTTTTATAGAGTGAACTAACATTTGGCTCAGCCCTCCCTGGATAAACTAGAGTTATGTTAAGGAAACTCAGCAAAATAAATCAATGATACCTATACAAACAATACCTGTACCTGGTTTTAAAAATTCTTCATTTCATCATAATTAAAGATTACACATTTGTTACATATCCCAAGGAAGCCCTTAGTGGCGAAATGCCTCGTGGGAGGAGATTCAGACTTTTTGAATCAAGTATTTTTTTTGGAGTATCAGCTGTACTTGTAAAGATGTAGCAAAATATTTTTATGTTATGATAATTGGAGACATTACATTAATTAGGGTTATTATACATTGAGCTGGAACACAAGAAAAAAAAATCTAAAGTACATTTTTAAGTGCCACCTAAAAGCCTATTTTCCCCCCACTTTCCCCTATCACGTCTAAATTTGAGTTATTTCAATACTAGGCTGGGCACTGATAAGGTTTACCTGCTCTGATACATTGAAGTCCCTATTATTTACTTATATCTGTGAATTTACAAATCTCTTATATTACAGGTATTGCTTACTTTACAGAAGGAAAGCATACACATTTAGAAAGTTACATTAAAAGTTAGGCATGTCTGGCAAGTAAGGTTCTGATTACGCTTTGTGAACAGTCTACAGATTTACCCTGTAGACAGAAGTATAAAACCAGATATTTGAGGAGAAGCAGTCAGGTTAATATATGTATTTTTTCGTGGTGAAGGGAAACAACTTTCTGCTCCAAAAGAAAAATTTCTCCGACCTAGATCTGTGATCCAATAAGGTTCAGTGTCTTGGGGGGTTCCAGTCAGTAGTATCAAGAAAAATTCAATACACTAAACGGTGGTGTATTAAAGACTCCTACAAATCCAGGTCTGACTTTGAATTGCAAGATTTTAAATCTGTTCGCAAATAAACATTTTGTCTTTGAAACAGCCAAGTTTGTACATTTAATCATTGTTGTGCTAAGACAGATGCCTATACTTGTTAAACATAAAAGTATGGTAATGGAACAGAAGCCAAATATTTAGTTGATCGTTCTGATACATTAACAAACCAGAGTACTTCCCTCTTTACTGTGTTATCAGGACAGGTTCAAATCCAATTGCTCAGATTTTGGGTAAATTTGATACCAGTGTTTTGTCACACTGGAAACTGTAGTGACAACACAATTAGGAAATTGGGATGCTTGTGCACACCTTTGTGCATGGCTCCTTTTACAGCAGTTTGAGAAACCACAGCCACCAGTGCAAGACAAGACTCATGAGACAAATTAGTCTTAAACTTTTGAGCGTTATGTCAGGCCCCAGGCCTGTCCCTAATATTACAGTTGGAAAGGGATTAAGCCAGGCCAAATATTTATAGTGTGATTGCACAAATATTCTGTTGGATACAGGTACTGTCAGTTTGACCAAGCTCTTTTTGTATGGAGCATTTGGAGGACAGCTAGTAGCTTCCCACCAGTCTGTACTGGGACACAGTTACACATGGAGCAAAGTTGGTTTCTGTACCTAACGTTTAGGAACAGAAGTTATGGGAACCAATGTCATGGTAATGCATGACTCGTGTCTCCAATTGGTATAGTAGGGTTTATGTAAAACAGGTAAGTTACAGAGCAGTGGACAGATGTGAAATATCAGTCATAACAGAAGAAAGTTCAACCAGCACTGCTGAATGAGGAACACTTCACTAGCAGAATCTTGTGGCAACATAGTCAAGTGTGGGCTACTTCTAAAGGTTAATGTGGAAGAGTTCCAACATGATTGTGTTTGTTTAGATTGAAGGACTAAACCCCCAAGTGCAGGACTACAGTACAAAACATCTGAATCTGTACCATATATCCAAAGTTCAACACATAATTTGTTGACAGATTTAATCAGAAAATGTCAACCAAAACAATTGCAGCTCTGGCTAGTAAGAAGGTGTAGAGACCCACTTGCCCAGCCTAATAGGTTATCAATACAGAATATAGTCCACAAATTGAATCCCAAAAAGGGCCAAATGATGGAGTAAGACCGTTTAGGTTTTATTTGTATCCGAGTCTCCAAATCCCTCACCTCCCTCCACATGTTAAAAAAAAAAAAAAAAAAAAAAAGGTGCAAGCACTAGAATTGCAGAGGCAGTTACATAGTAAGTTAAACACCAATTCCTGAAGTGTTCTGCAGAAAAAGCAGTGCTCAAAACGATTTGTTGAAAGGGGACAAAAGGTAACACTGTAGACTGTAGGTTTGATGAACATAAGAAAGTTTCACCAAATGAGACTAACCTGATCCAATCCCCAAGATTTGACAAACTTATGGGACGGGGGCACTGCAGGTCATCTTAATTTCCTCTTAAGTTTGTGCACAAAAGGCTGAACTGGAAGCAGTGAGTGAAGCCATCTACATACATATCAGTTCAGGTCCACTAACCATCTTCCCTAATAAACATGTACTCAGGCTTACAAGGGGGCTTTAGTGATGCCTTGGAAAATGCCCTTGTGCATGGTTCAGCACTCAGGGATATATGGAATAAGTTCTGATCCTAGGGTAGTAAATATTAAATGAAAACACCAGAAAGATAACAATGAGATTAGTTTAGGCAACAAGGTAGCTGAGCATGCAAAAGGCAGCCTTAAAATAGGTCTAAAATAGACATCATTTTATGTTAGAGAAGGCAGGCCTGGGAGCAATATGACTACGAGGACCCAATGAGCAGAGTTACAAGTACAGGATGTATTTGTACATGTCCTGTTGGAGTAAAAGAAGATTTGTGCATCAAGGACTATGGAGCATTGATAGATACCCTTCCACAAAAATGGCTGCTATCTGTTTAACCATCATGAACGTTTTTGCTGATGGACAGATCAGGAGATGGGAAAAACCCAAGAAATATTGTTTATAAACATTTCTTCAAGAAAAAAAAAAATAAAAAAAAAAAAACTGGAGTCAAGGCCTAGAGGGAAACTAGGAAATTATAATAAGAAATGCTCTAGCTTAATACCAAGTTAAAGTAGTTTGCTTTTGGACAATTTATTCCTAAATGCCATATTAGCATAAAAGTGAAAATACAGAATATCATGTTGGATGCGTTCCCACTATTTTTGCAACTATATAGGAATGCAATAGATTATTTGCAAGGTGAATAAATATCTTACCTTATTCAACAATTTAAAAGGGGTAAGTTACAAGCTTTTTGACAAGGAATTAAAAGGCATATGTTTGGTAAATATTGGCAGAGAATACATATGAGGCAGGTATCTAGGGTATTGGTCCCTAAACAAATATAAGACGTCTGTAACCCTGACTAAGGAACTTCAGATGACACATTAACAGTTAGATCATTTCTAAATTGAGGCAGCTCTGACTGATCAGTTCCACAGAGAAGCTATGGGGCACTCTTGGGACACCACTTAAATCTTGGGGTAATATACCTCTCTGATGCCTCAAAAGCATTGCACATTTGTTGCCTATGCCTTCTCACAAAGACCCAATTGGAGAACCTTTTTAGGCAGATCCAAGTTCATCCATAACACTCACTACAAATACATTTGTAAGGGATTACATTTATAAGTGGTTGATAAAGACCCAGTGTGTACTGCATATATACAGGCACAGTCATACCAATGGCTTGTTCCAACAGTTATATCTGGAGAACTGAGAAAGGAGAACTGAAAAAAAAAAAAAAAAATAGAAACTGGTACAGGTGTTTGTGGATCTCAGTATTCTGAGGAAAAACAAACCTATGACTATAGCTTTTATCAGTAGGAAGAAGTTCTCACAGCAAGATAAATCAATAATCTGTATGGATATAAACATCAAGTACCATTTATTTGAAGTCTGGGTTGAGTCAAGAGGCTAAACAGTGTACCATTAAGCCCCTCATCAACTTGAGGGCAATTAGGACAAATTTGAAGCCTGACATTTAAATTAGATTGCTTAAATACCATTAGCCTGGTTTGCTTTAGACTTTCCATTTATATTGGAAAATCTAACACACAATAGATAACTTAAAGTTAATGGTAGTATCATGCTGCCCCCCCTTTCCAGTTCTGACAACTTAGGGACCTCCATACCACAGCTAAGGCTTTATGCCACCGGACCAAGCTTCCACTAAATCCTGACACCATTACTTATGTCTAGTTGCTGTACAAATAGGTTGTGGCTTTTTGCTAAAAAGACATCTGCCACTCTTTAGCCACTGCATACATAAGTAAGAGCATTGTAGTGACATTACCAGGTGTGTTAAAAATCCAAGTCATATGAACTTCACAATCTAGATTAGTTGCCTCAAAAAAGATAAACCTAGCCTTTAAGTGCTATCCAATTTTGTAGTCTCCATTACCTAATATAGGTCTTCAGCAAGTGAGAACAAAACCCCTATGTCAATATGTTTGAAATAATTGTGTTGTGGGAATAGCCACAGGAGGTGTTTAGGTAAAACGAATTTGAACAAGCAGCCCATATTTATGCACACAAAAATCTAGAATAAGAATCATTGAATTTTTTTTTTTTTTTTTTTTTGTCAATAAGATACTTAATGCATCACATTCTTGTTTTCTGATAAAGAGGACATGTACCTTTATGTTGTATTTTTTCCTGTTACAAAATCTGAAGTAAAAGTGAGCAAAAGATTTTTATTATTTGTAAAAGGCATGATTGCAGTTATAGATTTTCCAAATAGGTTAGCAAATGCCATTTTACGAAGTATATTAGAGGTAGGAAGAAATGTGTCCATTTATATCTTTGCTCTGAAGTATGGCAATTTGTCTGCAATATCAATGCAGAAGAACAGTCATCTTTTGCTTTGATGACCATTACACACATCTGGCATTAACATTCCAGGTGACCACCTCATAAATGTAACGTGTGCATTGTTCTAGAGTTAATATCTGCAATTTCTTGCCTCCTAAAGGTTTTAGTCCACCAGTTGTGTAGCACAGAGAAGGTTGAGCATATGTTGTTAGGGTGCTTTGCAGGCAATGCAGTTTTGATTTATTCAAAATACAAGGCACATAACCAGAATGGTTTCCAAGAAATTTTGCAGTGACAGTCATCCTTTCTATTCTGCATTAGTGAGACCATTTATATTGCAACACCCCCAAGGAGAGCAATTGAGTGCTGCATCAGAAGATCTGACCTTCACAATCCCACCCAAATCCCAAATGAGATATCAGGTAATTTGGACTGTAGAGTCCAAACAAGTAGCCCTTCCAATACTTGGTTGGAAAACCATTTCAGGTGACTACATCATGAAGCTCAGTGTGTAAAGATAACACATGGCTACTCTGAGGACTAATAAAAGTGTTCACTTTGAGAGATGGAACCAGTAGGAGGTGCTATGACTTGCTTGGTTGTGGTGTGAGCCCTAAGAAGGGCCAAGGTGCAGAATCTAAGCAGCAGCCTGGTCTTCTCCAGAGCCTCTAGTGGTGAGGATGTTGCGCTGCAGACTGTTGCCAGGTTGCAGTCCTTGGGCACACCAGGGTGGGCAGAACAATGTGCAGTACAGGTACCTTTACACCAAAACTGTTCATGCTGTAGATTTCAGGACAGCAGTTATGCTTGGAAAACTGCCTTGCATCCATTTAGTACCAAGGAAGCATTATGTGATCTAATACCAGGGCTAAAATACAATTACATCCTAACACACAGAAAACGTCAAAAGTAGTTGCATTCAAGCTTGGGACAGAACCGCTATACCTGAGGACATTGGAAAACATCACCTTACCCTTCCACCTCTTAAAACTTCAATGTGAAGGTCAATGTCCCTGCAGAGATCATCAGATTGGTTGTGAAATGCTTGGTGATCTTGATAGGAAACTTCATTGGAAATCAGCCTAAGCAACACAAAAATCACATTGTAAATCTATACAAGGCTTACTTCTGTGAATATTATTCAAACATTTGACTGGAAAAAAACATAAAAACCTCAAATGTAGAGGTGCCTAAAGACTGTGTGGCTACTCTGTCTCACTAGGGGACTTTCCAAGTAGAAAACAGTGGAACAATTTTACTCCAGATTCCTATTCAGAGATCCAACCAAGAGCAGCCACATACACACAGGCCAGAAAACCATGTCTTATACCTGGAATCTGAACAAACATAGGTAGGCATTACCATCCACCTAAAAAGATCTTATTGGTCCCAAACGATGATCACACAAGGTGTAGGTTCTGCCCATGTGTTTTTCTAGATCTCTGGACTTAGTCCTGACTCAATGATCAAACCCATAGATGCGTGAAATGAACTTGCACCAAGTAGAATGCTTAAATATTGAGACCAAAAGGGTTAAAAGTGGAGAACAGAGATACAACCTGTGTTTATAGGATGTAGACAAGGTGAAAAGATAATTGAATGTGCTCATTAAAGCTACATTGTGTTTCAAGGTCTTTCTGAGGTTCCCTATACGGCAACTGAAGCTTTGTGTATTAGCGGCCATCTGTTATACAGCCCAGAGGTCAGTTCATGAAGATAAGTACAATAACCCCTTATGGGGGCCAAAACCAAAGGATACACCAACACACTTGTACAGATGAAACCACAAAAAATATTGTTCTTTAGAGAATTTTGGGATCCACTCTGTCAGGATTACTTCTAGAGTTTCACCAGTGGCTGGAGCAGAGTCAACCTTCTCCTTTCGCTTATATACCCACCCCTTACCTATAGTGAGGGTTACACACATTCTGCTTCCCTGCTAGGCATTGTCAGAATAAGAGCACATACCAGGGAAGCAGGATCTCCAGGTATTTTAGAATTAACAGGACATTTTACCAGCAAAGTTAAACACATCAGGTAGTTTGAGTTATCTGGAGACAGCTCATAACCTCTTAGTGCAGGGCCTTCATGCCTATGTGTACTCAGATTGTGAGGTTCCAGTGAAAAACACTAAATTTGCACTACAGCACACGTGTGAACAGGTTGAATAAGATTATTTGTCATGTGTTCTAGTAAGAGAGTTCAAGTATTATTGCTGTGCACCTACCTGCAGGATAGGAAGGCATGAAGCAGTACAAATCCTCAGGACTGTAGATCACCGCTGGTTGTGACCAGGAAACATCCCAGGAGATGAACTTTTATCAATTCAGGAGCAAACTGCTATGATATGCAAAGGAGCAACCACACCCAAGCAAACATGTAGATCCATTCACATGGTCCTGGCAATAACAGAAGGGTTGCAGCTTTTATAGTTTTATGGACAAATATTAAGTTTTTATGGACCCAGAAATATTTATCCATAGCAACTAAACAATTAAACACATCACAGTTATGTGAACACTTTTCCCCACATTATTCCCCCCTATTACATTCACATTACACAATTAATTCAGTAAATACATAACTTATCAATTCCCAGGCCTCAACATTTCCATCCACTGCCAACAGTAACATTGCGCTTAGCTTACTATGGAAGTGACAAGTACAATTAGAAGCAGCTATCAGACTGCAAGTACAGCAACCAAAGCCAAGTAAGGAGTTTTATACTATGCACTTACCTGTGTATGCTAGGCAATCAGCTCCATAACAAACCATTCCCATTATAATGCTTCAGTCCAGCCATCCTCTCAATAGGGCTCTCACAGCCATACATGGTGAACAGACCTCTTATATAGGCCTGGACAGGAAATAGTCCTCAGTGGATACAATGTCAGCCATCTTTGAACAGGGCAAAGTTCATTATTTAATGCAGCCTTCCATAAACACTACATAATACATGACAGGACTGAGTTGTCAGATGTTAAATCCTCAATCTGGGGAGATAGAGGGGGCACCTGGCAGCCCTACCCTGCCCAATCATATTAAACTCTTCCAACTTTGTACTTGGGAACTTTTAGATGTTGTCACCGAGCCTGAGATCTGTGGGGGGATCAGAAGGGAGGGGATAGTCGGTGCCACAACTAAATAATAATGAATAATATATAATACTAAATAATAATGAAATATTTTCATAGCAGCACATATAGAGTATTACAGCAGAAACTAGGGATGATAGCGATATTGTTGGATAGCGGAGGGGCTTCGGGGAAAAAAAATTTATTTTAATTCTTTAAATAAAAATTGCTGACCTAAATTTACATGGACACCTTGACACCACTGAACACGTCATTTAGTTCTGTAGACAGGAATGTTGTGCGGTTTTTTACAATTCCCAGGGAAAACATCTAAATCTTCAAACAGTTTGGGTTTGAGAGAGTTCATGTGGGACGGTGAATGCATAAAGATGGGCCATATCCTGCACCCGGTAATGTTAATTATATTGTGCTAAGGCTGTCTATGTGTCATTCTCATGACATATAATTATGGTATATATACTCTCTCTCTCCTGTATATATATATATATATATATATATATGTGTGTGTGTGTGTGTATAGAGAAAGACACATCTGTATACATGTAGTGTTCGTGTAACATGTGCGCACATCCGTTACATATACTACCAAGGTGATCAGTCGTGTTGGTCGATTTTATTAAAGCAGAAGTAAACCCAAAACAAAAAAATCACACTTACCTTAAATCCCGCATGTCAGTCTATCCATTGGGAGGTTTCTTCCATCGGGTCCTGCGCTGTCCCACTATATGTCTTTGGCCCGGCACAGAGGGAGTGCCAGGCGCCAACATCTTCTCCTCTATTCTTTTGTGTTCTTCATTGGGAAAAAATTGTGATCTAACTGCGGATGCTTGAGATTGGCACATTTTTTCCCTATTGATGAACAGGCTCTATCTGCCCATGTGCTGTCTATGAACGGTCTGTTTATGTGTATTGTTTATTTAGAAGTAGTGCTGCTCCCCCCCCCCCTCCCTGGACATTTTTATTACAGCAATATGTTTCTTACTGTCTGCTTTTGATGACATCATCTCCCTCTGTACAATGCAGCAGTGTTAATGAACCATAAAAGAAGCCGATACCAGGAGACCAAAAATGGGGTCACTGCTTACCCCCTCAAAACCAATAATAGCTGCCCAGTGTCACTGCTGAGCAGAGTCTGAAATACTTTTTGATCCAATTACCTGCAATAATTGCACCTCAGGATTTCTGACTTTTCTTAGACTTTCTTAGACTTCTCCAGCTGCATACATACTCCAGGTCATTGACTTAAATTCCCAATGCCGGAGCCATCCAGGTAGGTAGAATTTCCACAAGGAAGTGAGAATTGGCAGCCTTTGTATTTCTCACACTGCACGTGTACATGAAATCCTGGAATTCTTGAAACAAGATGGAAAATGTATTGCAAGAAATAATTCAGTAAATAACTGTGCATGAAGTTAAGTCATGAAATAAGTAATGAACTACACAATGCTGTTCATCTGAAATCATTCTTTATTATGTGTAAAAATGCTGATAAAATGTCACCAATAGGACTCCTTTTATGGAGATCTGCTTTATTAAAAGACCAATAATAAAAGAAATAAAATACAAAATACTGATCTCCACTGTGGAACCATAGATGTCAACGCTAAACATTGCTGACATTCTTGGTGATACTGCCAAAATCCTTGTGCCAAAATCAGAATCTCAGCAGTGTAAGTCCAATTATGGCTGTAAAATGTAAGAAGATAAATTGGTTACATAATTTGGAAGATGTGAAGCTGTATTCCTAGAAGCATAATGCACATGTGGATGACTCACAAATCTCTGGGTCAACTGGCTCTGTGGCGCAATGGATAGCGCATTGGACTTCTAGCTGTGTTGTGGACATTCAAAGGTTGTGGGTTCGAGTCCCACCAGAGTCGTGTTTTGTGAAATGTCTATTAAAAGCAGTGTGGAAGTTCTTCTGTGTATATCAAATATCTCAAGTATCAAATGCTGCAACCTTGTGCCAAACTGAGTGAAATACATCCACTGGGTAAATAACCATACTTCTGTAATAAGATGATGGCACTTTGGAAATATATACATAATATAATCTTAGGTGTTTAAAGATTTGGAGAAATACTGATTGATTGTTTCAAAGCAATGATCTATCCTTGAAATAATTAGGTGTTGATTTTCAAACTTTTTGTTGAATTTAGATATTATTATTAAATATTTGCTGTGTGTTTTGATATATTTGTGCTATGTTTAAATGTATATGAATTATGATAAAGTTAATATAAAATAGCAATCCAGTTTTGCAGTTGTGTCCATGCTGGCCCAACTGTTACCGATTCAGGAAGGACCACATACATGGTGAATTCACTCTTAGAAGGTGCTATTGAACCTTGGAATGGTAATGAGTGCCTCAGGTATTTATTGGTTGCACCCCCTTTGCTTTAGGTGTCTAATCCAGTCTTCTGATGTAATCTGTCAGGGATTGGATTGGTTCCTGTTAAGGTGATGGCTGCTCCATGTCACCTGTTGGAGTGCATAGAGAACAGACTGGCTGATCCGGTGATCGGCTTATATTATTAGGTGAGGCTGGCCTTTCCCTGACACATAGGTAAGGTTGGTAATGGCTGACTCACCTGATGTAAATTCCTGTAGGCGGTGACTCCATTGACTTGATGTGGAACGCCGCCCTGCAGGACAGATATATGGGCGGGGAGTAAGCTGTATTTTGTGCTAATGCTACATTTCAGTAATACCAGGTGTCTTTTTTTTTTTTTTTTTTTATTATTATTATTATATATGGTGATGGTTCCTGCTATAAGGGTAATGGTTGTCTATGCAGAGTGAGCTGAGTGTTACTAATATTGAGAGGAATTCTGATGATTAATGTTGGGTAGTTGCTTTTTGGGACTGGTGGTTTGAGTGGTGGATATGTTGGAGGATAGCTGAGGATGTCGGAGTTTTATTATAACTGATACTGCTGTCTAAATCTGGAGAGGCTTAATACAATTTATACAAGTAATGGAAACTAATAGGATCCATGAAAAGAGGGGTGGACAAGATTAAAACTTAAATGGAAGATAGGTCAATTATGGGAAATAGCTAATAAATAAATAAAACATTTGGGTACTTTTGTATATTTATTCACAAAAATTGTTTTTCCAGTTGGAATAGCTCTAAAAACATATCATTGATTAAGGGGATCTCTCCTCCCCCACCCTATTTGTTATCTGTGAACTGCCTGCTGTCATGGTATGGATGTGGCTGTATTACTGGATCTATTAACGATGTCTTTTATTGTTTGTAACTAATAATGACAACAAAAACTAGCAAGATACGCTCTGTTATCCTATATTTCTGATAACATGGTAGTAGATAACCTAATAAACGTGTTCAATTTTGGATCATTTTCTCATTGCTAGAAACATAGCTTGCACTAGAGAAAATGTTGTTGATAGTATCCAGTGGGTAGTGGATCGAGATCATGTATGTTTTTATCAATAAAATGGTATGAAAATGAATGTGTTGATTATATTTGATCTATGCTTTTAAAATTGCCCCAAGTCGTTCTTTCAAGTCATCCCACATAAAATGGGTCCTACTAATTCAATCTGTCTTGTACATTTCTTGAATTAGTTTTTTTATGTGTTTTAACATAAACCTGCCAGAAAAAAAGCATGGAGGCTCCCATTGCTGAACTTATCTATACGAGCTTTCATATTTCAGCAAAGGCAAACTAAATGGCTCGTAATAAATATCACCTATAGTCCTAAATGTTCTACTTCTTCTGTACTCAACATTTTTTTATCTTTCACAGGAAGACATGTAGCCATGAAGATAATGGAAAAGGAGCAACTGGACCAGGATGCCTTCCTTCATGAACTGACTTTGTCAGTATATCTTACTGGACATGAAGGAATTATTTCGACATTTTCCAGTTTTGTGGATACTGTGGACTACTTTGCCTTTTCCCAGGAACTGGCCCCAGCAGGAACTCTTCATTCCCTTATTCAGGCAGAGGTAAGTACATTTAATTACACAAAAGCTCATGCAAGTATGATGCCATCACCAGCTGCTGAATAACACTTTAAGCTTCTGTATAACCATATAGCAGGGAATAGGTAGATCTCCTGTCAGTTATTTTGCAGAGTCTGTATCCTGTTGGCAAGATTTTCCTCGAATAATTTAATGAAATGAGATAAAACCATAAGTGAGAGAAGTGAATTTCACTTGTTAGTTGTAACCAGAATGGCTCTCATTATTTATTTGCTAAAGAAAACATTAGTCGTAAATGTTCTACTTCGTCTGTACTAAGCATTTTTTTCTTTTTCTTTTACAGGAAGACATGTAGCTACTTTCTGTCAGGCAAAAGCACCCTTCCCATAGGCTCTGAGGAGGAAATCTTTCACATATTCCCACAGGACTAGGGGCTTTGTGCCATCAATAAATCCACTTACCCTGCACTCCTCTAGCCAGTAGCATCTCTGCCCAGGAATCTCCATGCTCCAATGTTAAGAAGAATGTGACTTACCTGTTTAGGAAGGAGGGGCCTAGGGATGGCCAATAGTATTGTTCTTTCTATTCACAAAATATAATTTTAATGCTGGCTGAGAACCCTCCTGGATGAGTAGGGATTTTTTTGTCTCTTGTTCAAGGCTTTTTTAATGCAGCTGCAGCGAGGACGGAGTCTGTCACTCTGAGGGTAGAATGCTTTGGGTCTGTGGAAACTGTAGACTCCATTCATTTACTCAGTTAAAGATTGGCTATTGAAGATGCTGATGATGAATTTGTATGCTATATCTGCGTATATGTTTTTATGTACAAGGATGGAGGCTACAAGCCTTTGACACCGAATCATAATATTTTTTTCATATATAAATAAATATATATATATATATATAGATATTTGTCATCAGATAACCCTCCCAAATACACTAGTTTAAAAGTATTAAAGAAGTTAGAAAGTTTGTAAAAGATTGTGTTGCCATGTGTCATAAAAAATATGACTTTGTCTTGAATATATGAATAGTCACATTGGTGTCATTTCATTTTCCTACTACTACTGGGTATTGGCATAGAAAAAGCTCTCACACATACCAGCTTGTTGTCAAGGACAATGGTATTGACAGATTGAGCACTGCAGAGAGCGCTATGACTCTGAATAACAACTGAACTTTGCAACCTAGACCAAGGCAATCAACTTTCATTTAAATAATATTTCACATGTATTCCCTTTTGTAGGGCTGCTATTGTTTTGTGCTAGTCTTTATTTTTCTGCACTAATTTATGCACTGTGTTGTTTTTTTTTATTAAATATTAAAATCAGTGGAAATAGTGTAACCTTCTCTCCTGAAATAAATAAACCCCTAGATATAGCTCACAGTAATGTGCCAGATTTTAAACTACTGTAGGTAAATCCTATAAAAAACAGGAAGTATTATGTTACACTGGGGAATGCATTTTTGTTGAGTTAGATCTTACACTTGTTTTTATACTAATTTTTGGGTGGTGAATTCAGAAATGACCCCAGTTTTCTGCTATCACTTCCAGTTTTTACAATACAGGTTACCCTCTATTTTGTCAAAAAACATACAAATTTTACATACAAGGAAATAACTTGACTGTACTGTTTATTTAAATTTCTTTTGTTCATACAAAGGATTTATTGTTCCGTGTGTTTTTTTATTTTTTATTTTTTTTACAGTAAAACATTTGAAAATAACCGGGTAAGCCGTTAAGATACAAAATTATGCTTATAGCTTTTCCTGGAGTGTTCAGTGTTGAGACAATGCCGCTGGATGCTCCAATTATAGTCAGCCATCATATGTACATCCCATCTACCCTGATACCGTCCTTCCATGACCTTCAAATCTTGGTGGAATTGTTCACCTTGCTCATCACTGACTGTACCAAGGTTTTCCGGGAAGTTAGAAAGATGGCTATGCAGAAAATGCACCTTGATGCTCATATTGCAACCAAGCATTTTGTATCTCTCCAAGAGTTTCTGGACAATTTTTATGTAATTATTTGCTTGTGTGTTTCCAAGAAAGTCCTTGACAATGGCTTTGAATGATAACCAAGCAATCTTTTTGACTTCTGACATTGTCCTGATGAAATGTTCATCTTTGATGAGCTGCCAAATCTGTGAACCATCAAACACATCGGCCTTTGTTTTTTCAAATGACAGGCTAGGAAATGCCAAAATGAGGTACTTGAAACGGTCTCCTTGACTAGGGTAGGGCGGATCCCGTGCCCATGCTCCTCTCTTCTCTCCCCCCCCCCCTTTCCCCTCTTTACATTCATTACTTCCCCCGATACTACCTTTCCTCCATCCCTACCTCTTAGCTCCATTTACCTTAGCTTGCCAACCTCCCTTTCATATCCCTTTCCTTATATCAAAACACGACACCTTTTTGGGCTGAAAATTGGCTGGCAAGCAGCCGTTTATTTGTATACACAAATAATTAACATAACATTTGCATAAATAACCATAAATACAAATTACCCATAAATAATATTAATTAACCATAAATACCATAAATAACATACATAACAATAATATTAATCTTACAACTGTAAATAGCTATAAATAACTCCAATTATTAACCTTTTAATAACCCCCCAACATTTACAATATTAACATCCCCCTTAAACTTTAGACTGTCCTCTTAGTCCACTTCATTGAGTTATTTACCCAGGCTGCAGGTCTTGGAAGGTAAAGCCCGCCTCCAGTTGCAATAGTAGCAACCCACCATAACCACCGTTATGACCCCTAGGCCCACCCTGCCTCAGGGGCCCACCTCAACCAACTTAAAGGGACACTCCACCACCCGAGATGCCCCTCCACCACCGAATTACCACAGGGCACTTACCTTCCCCCCAGACCCCAACCGCCCATACCTAATTCGCCCAAAGTTAAGGGAGAGTGGGCGGGAATTTTCTTCGTGTAAAAACTGTGAAGACTTCCGACACAGCCCCCCCTATATCTGTATCCTTACCCCACCCCCCTTTCACACTTTCCTATCCCTTTCTGCTCCTCCCAATGCATCTTCAAATCTTTAACTCTTTCCCCACCTTCTACTCTAACTCCCCCCCCCCCTTCCTTTTTCGCTGGGCAGCCCCTTATACTCCTGTCATGAAGGCCCTGCTCTTATTTTGCTATGGGCCTTTCTTCAGTTGGCAAAGCTTTAACAAACTGCTTCATCAGACCCAGTTTCATTTGCAGAGGCGGTAATATGATATTCTATCTATCAACAAGTGGCTCATGTTTGGATCACCTGGTTATATGGCAGATCTTGGAGGCCAATTCCTTTCCTCCCAATGCCTCTCACGAGCTCTGCTGTACCACATGCACAGATAACAGGGATACTTGGTATATCTGTGTTGCTGACCATGAAGGAAGCATACCATTTTAAGGTCCACCCAGATTACCCAATTGTGTTGGTGATATTGCAACAACTCAATGATTCTCTTCATGTCTGCATATTCTTCACAAAGAGAAACTGAATGGCCAATTGAGACTGACCCAAATATTTTGCCATTTGGAAGGAGGACACAGTTTAAGCTCTTACTTTGACGACTATTTATAAATAGCTCATTCAGTTGAGTTAAAGAATGGAATTCCCAATTCCTCCATTAAACCAGGTATGTTATGGGAATACACAAAACCACTGTCAGTTCTAAAGTATTGCAGCAATGCAATTTCGCTGGTTCAAAAGTACGATACCTTTGTTCCTTTTTCAAGAAAGTTTTTCTCAGGCAGTCCTGATGTTAGGAGTTCTGAAGCCTTCTTCGATAGTCCCAAATCACAGACCAAATCACTCAACTCATGCTGATCAAATCCCTTATGAACAGAGTCCTCCTCAATTTCAAACTCTTCATCATTGTTGTCACTTAGTTCAACACCATATTTATGTTCTTCAAGAGAGGGTAGTGTAACGAAAACTGGCATTGGGATTTCATCTGAATGAGCTACTGGGCGTATAGCCTATAGTAGACTAGGATACTCTGTTACATTTATTTTTCCTGTCATATCCTGAAGTTTTCACTATACAAAAGTAACAGTCACTGAAATGATCTCCTGGCTCTCGCCAAACCATAGGTATGCCAAATGGCATCTTATCATGTGTTCCCTTTGTCCACATCCATAAACCCTCCACACACTGTTTGCACACTTATGAGGGGCCCAAGTCTTATCTTGATCACCAAGTTTAACTAATAGGCTTGCTCTACAAACGTGCTGATGTTTGACCTTTGACTGGGAATGGTGAAACTGCCACAGATATACCAAAATGAATCAGGGTTGTTTAGGCATTTACAACAAAAAACAGCAGAGCCACACATGATCTGAAAGAAAGGAAACCTGTGTAAGTAGAAAAATACATTTTTGCTTATTCACTAGCAGCGCACAACCTCTGACCACACTGTCTCTCATGTAAATTAATAGTCTGTACAAATCCATGGTAAGTGGTAGAGAAAAAAAACCTGATGTGATAGAAGAAAACTAACTGCACTTTCGGAATCAGAATACCTATTTTAGTGTATATAGGCTTAAAAATTGAAGTCAACAAAAAATGTGTTCAAAATTGTTCCCCAGTGTTCTATAAACAGAAACAAATGTGTTGCTATGTTTACCATACAGTCAGCCAGTGGAAAGATATGCAAAAATGAAAAAAAGACATTTTAAAGTTAGTTTTCTTTGTGGTAATTGAACGAATGAATGGAATTAATAAACATATGAATATTGCTAAATATACCAGTATAGCTCATTTAAAACCAGTATAATACATTAGAGACACTTTGTATTTATTTTTATACATTTTTTTAAAATCAAGAACACCACAAGTATTAATCCAGCAATATGTGTGTGAATGTGACAGAATATGGCCTATTATAAAAATCATTATTTACAGATGAAAACATATTTTAGACCATTTTACAAATTCTTTGTTATAGTGGGGCCTGAAGCTGTACAAAGTTAGGCGCAGGGCCTGCATGACAGGGTGTGAGGCCCCAGCAAGAGGTAGGAAAGGGTTAATTGGTTTGAGAGCTGTAGGTAGGGGTAGTGCTAGCACAGTTGAGGAGGAGGGATTAGGAAGAAGGGGTGAAAAGAGTGAAGTCAGAAGTGTGAGGCCCTCTTTCAGGATAGACAGCGTGAAGGGAAGACAGCGTTCCCCGCCCACCCTCCCTGGAATTGGTAAGTAGTTAAGATGTGTGCTGTTGCGGGTTGGGGTCTTATAAGGCAGGGATCCTGGACATGGAAAAATTGGTGGTGTTGGTAAGAGGGATCCTCCATGGTAGGGTCCCCCTTTATGGTGGTATGTTGGTCAAGGCTCCTGACATGGTGCTGGGCGGCCAGGGGCCAAGGTGGTGCATTTGGTTTGGAAATTCCGGTGGAGTACGGGGCTGCCTTCTGAGACCTGCAAGACCTGTTAAGGTTTAAACGGTATTGTTGCAGTTTAATATAAAAGGGGTTTTCATTTTGGTTAATTTTGATAATATGGTTAGTGTTTGTGTTAATGTAATTAAGGTTGTTTGTTTGTTATTTAAATTGATGGGTATTTATTGTAATTCAATATTTAAGGTTATGGTTATTTATTTATTGTTAAATAAACGGCTGCTTGCCAGCCAATTTAAGTGCAACTTGGTGTCTGTGTTATTATTTGGTGGGGTGGGTTAGTAAGCAGTTTGGGGGGAGTTGGGTGTTAGTCAACTTGGGAGGTGCAGGTAAGTAAAAGGGCTGGGAGGTCTGAACTATCCCGGTGCTGTAAAAACACAGCCAGCATATTCTGCAAGTATAGTGTTTGTATTGATTCTTAGAAAAGTCACACTTGCTTAGACAGATTCAAACTATTAAAGAATTGTTTATTCAAATACATTAAATTGTCCAGCCATATATCTAAACCTGCATCAGGAAGATATGCAGACATGGAGAGGGATATATTGTCTTGCAATGTAAAGAGGCAGTGTAGCTTACTGCTTCTGGATTCCAATACCAAATATTGACGTGTCCTGTAAACAATGGTTGTGCTAAAGAAGCTGAGACTGAGCTTCAAACTGCTACACGATCTAGTTTAAAGTCAGGAAGCTGCCATTATAAGTTCAGTCATACTGCAACTTATATTGAATAGGGTCATAGCACATTATACCATAATGCCATGTCAACTGGTAGTTTCTGCTGTCACATCTTTTACTCCTATTAATGCTTTTAGTACCCTTTAACCATAATGAGAGGCTGGAAAGATCAGACATTCTTCGAGAATGATGGAGTGAATTTAGCAGAGCTCCTCTCTGCCCACTTCAATTATTCATATCCATGTAAAATATTATATTAAAATAATGTTGGAAGGAACATGGGTAAGCCTTCATCTTGTGATAATTTCATGCAGATCATTTTTATTAAAGCTCCTTACTAGACGTGTTAAAGCAATATTTTGTTCTGGTGACATGACTACAGTTTTTCACTACCTGCTTGTAAAGAAAAAAAGAGCATCCCAAATTCTGCATAGTTGCACATAGAGTGCACATTTTTGTATTAAGTACATGTGTAATTGGAAGACTACCAATGCAATTGGTGAGAACAGAGAAATGGTATGGTGGAGTCTAAGATACCAACCCAAGACTTCACCAGAGCACCCAGCAGGAGTGATGGGCTTTGGGAAGCAGTGCACAGGTGACAAACCCTATGCTGGATTGGCTCTAGTTTGTGCAAGCAAGGAATAGGTATCAAGGAGTCACGTGGTTCAGATCAGGAAATAAACACAACATGGGGTCCATAGTCCTGTGACATGAAAAAGACATATTTCATAAGGGGGACACTTGCTAGTGTCGATAAAGAGGAGATCCTTTGTCTCAATTCCAGTTGTGTACAGAACTTGCAATAACATGATTTCAATGGGATACATAGCAAAACCTAAAGAGTTTTCAAACATCCAAAAAAAAGTGTTAGCTCTAGATGTAGTTGATTAGGGTGTAACATGTCAAGGGTCTCCTTAAAGAGCAATGAATCTGACATTTACCACACTTCTTTTTTTTTTTCTAACAAGAGTTTTGAAGATATCAGATATGAGCACATAATTTACACATGTGTAACATTCATTTCATTATTTGGTGTCAATTGATTAACATTCATGCCATATGTATTCAAATCTATTCAAAAACTGAGCTAGGGGCCAATTAGTGCTTACATTGCATTGCCAAGTATTTTCTTGTTCCAGATTGCATGTTTAGCCATACGTCTTTGTTTCCATATGAAAATGTTTTATATTTAATTCAAAGGAATTACTTCCAATTTTTTTTGATAAATTTCAAGTTTGGCAACTGTCTTGGTCTGAGTTTTTAATTTTCGGCCCTCTGTGTATTTGAGTTTGACACCTCTGTCCTAATAGTAGAAGTGGGAAAAATGTAGGAATTATCTCCTAAAACACTGGTAATGTATTTTTTACAACATATTGCAATCAATAAATCCAGAATCTTTGCATGGTGGGCAGAAGCTGCCATAGGTTATTTTTCATTACTAAATAATGTTAAGAGACAGGTATACAGATTATTATTATTATTATTATAGATTATTGCTAGAGACAATTATAAAGCTTTGTGCTCAGCAGCAAAAATCTAATTTCTTTATTTAGATTTTGTCTTACTATATTCCTCAAACTCACTTGATCTCCAGTGTTCCATTCTTCTACTTCAGAATGTGTACAGGCTCTCACAGATATAGATTTAGACATGAAGCTGCTCTGTGGTGCATGGGATAGCACATTGCCCTTAAAACAAGTCTAGTAATTCAAAGGTTGTGTGTTCAAATCCCACCCAGAGCTACAATTTGCTCACAACTCTAAATCACAGCCTTGGAATATGACTCATTGGAATCCCCACTTTCATTAAGAAGCAAGATTGTGTTTCAGTAAGATGCTATGGTTTCATTTACCCCCTAATCTATCCAAAAAACTGAGTACAATATTTGATGCTGCCTAAACATGTAAAAAAAAAAAAGCAAAAAGGTTCCAAAAGTTTGTCATGAAAATTATTAGTGCTAATTTAAAAAGTTTTTCAAACTATCAGTACATTACTGTGTTCTTTAATAAAACACTTACAATCTGTGCAATGGATCAGCTTGGGATTTAAACTGCAGCTGTGAATTGGTCAGCAGATATCAGTGGACAGTGTTGCAATAGATCATATATTAGACTCCTAGATAGTGTAGCCAATCAAAGGTTGTAAGGTTGAGTCCCCCTGGGACATTTTAGTGAAATAAATTCCTGCTTTCATTGAAGAGCAGAATAATATTTCACTAACATAGAATCGTATCAGCTAACCCTGATTTCTTTAGCTAGGAATAAGGGAGGTTGCTCAGAATACTAAGGCCCCAAGAATTCATCTATTCCAGCCCTTCTGCTACCTGTGGGTGTGTGCTCTGCTTCATCTGCAACAGTAGATGTTCCTATCAGTAATATTTTTTATTTTATTTTTGCAAGGAAGCATAGATAAACCAATATATTACAACAATGTTTTTTCCAAGTGCAAAAGTTTGAATCAGACAAGGTAATTTCTAAACCAATATAATAGGTATTCTATTGAACATTAATAACAAAATTACATTACCATCACTAACAAATTAACTTTGAATTACATTCATAGTCTCCTCCCCCTGTGAACCTATTTTACATTTGAAATCATAAGGGGAATTGTAAGTAAAGATATTGTACAATCAGTTATGTGGTCACCGGTGGATCATTGTATAAAAGGCGGTAAGTATACCACGTGGTATGTTCAAATGCAGAGTATGCACAGTATGTATGATTCCCATACATCAAAAGATGTATTATCCGGTGTTTCTTTATTTAATGAAGCCTCCAGCCAGTCCCTTTGGAATTTAAATCTTAGTTTTTCTTTAAACAGGCCAAGTGTGGGTGGTTCTGGGTTTATCCATTCATGTAGTAGGGCCTTCTTTGCTACTAGTGAAATAATGGAAAGGAGTTTACTACAACCCTGATCAATACGTGCTCCATATAATGTCAAAGTGCAAAACACTACCCATGCGATACTTAGAGTAACATGGTTTACTAAATGCTGTAGGGTATAAGATGCTACCGATTTCCAAAAATGTTTAATTTTAGGGCAACTCCAGAACATGTGGTACAGGTTAGCTACCCCAGCCCCACATTTCTGGCAGTGCGGGGTGGGACTCAGCGCAATTTGGAAAGATCTATGTGGGGATTTATAAGCGCCATAGTATATTTAGGCACAATCTCTCTATACATGGAGGATGAGATCGCCCTCCAGGCTCTCCTGAAATTTGTCAGTGTCAGAGGGGGTTCGATTTTGGAAAGTTTCGCTCCATCTATTTAAACCTGTTCTCCTCACTTTAGGGATGATTTGTTGATCTAAGGCTGTGTCTGTATAACTAGCCATTCCATATATCCAACCCTTCAAATATCTAGTTATTGAAGCCCAGTTGTATAGCTCCACATCTGGGAAGTTCTTAACAAGTTGCTGTAGGATGCACATATTTGGTCTAGCATATCAAAAAATTCTATAGTGGTCTTGAAGTTCTTTGGGTCTCAAGAATATTAGTAACATCTTGTGTTTGGAAAGAATTTTGGAAAACACGACCATTTTGAGCTAATCCTTCCTAAGAATATGATAGTTAAGTTGGACTACGACAACGTTGTTTTTTATCAGTTGGTCACGCACTATTTTCCAAATTGGGGTAACATTTATATGGTGTAATTTTTTGAATCATGACTCCTAAGTATTTCAGTTTGTTTTCACACCAAACAAATGAGTATTGGTGACTTCAGTGAGGTCTAACATATTTTGATAGATATAAGACCTTTGATTTTTCCAAATTATTGAAAAATGTAAAATGTTGTCCAAAATGGCATTAACAGCGGCCATTTTATCCTATAGAAGGATTTCTCCGCATTGAGCCCCCGTAGCATGGCCTTCTGGGGGGGTGTTTCTAGTTGCCGCAATTACTGCAGCTATTGCCATTCAGGCCCCAATCATGGAGTGGCGAACTTTCACAAATCCTAGTTGGGTGGTAGCTAAAAGGGATAGTAAAAAAATGTTGTAACTGGTTCGCTATTAGTTTAGCCATAATCTTAAAGCAGCAATATAATAATGAGATCAGTCTAAAGAAGTTACCGAGGAGGGGTCTTTGCCTTCTTTGGGAATCAGTATAGTCTAGGCTTCATTAAGCTGGGAATAGAGTATTATGGGATACTATAGCATTATATATTTCTGTAAATGGGAGTGCCTTCTACTGCTATGAGCTTATAATATTCAGCCAAAAAACCATCAGTACCTGGCTTTTTGTGGTTCGCTAGGGTGGTAATCATTTTTATAAACGTTTCCATTGTTTTAGGGGGATTGAGGCAATCTCTCTGGTCAGTGATTAGCGTATTTAATTTGGCTTTAAGGGATAATTAAAAGTTTTAGGATTAGATGGCACAGCAGTAAAAAGTTGTTGGTAGTACGGTTAAAAAAAAAAAAAAAGTAGGTAGCTGTGGCATTTGTGGCCCTGGGGTTTGGCCAGTATCGAGCCCACCTTGTTTCCCCACCTGTAAAATTTATTTTTTTTAAAAATGAGTTTCTACTTTGGATGCCACATGTGCTTTAGTGTTAAATACAGCCTGTCATTTTTTTTTGTTTGGGCAGTGCCCTGTTCTAAATGTCATCTAAAGGTTTGTAGGGCTGTGTTTTGCAATTTTGTGTATTGGTAATGATTTTTTTTTTTTCCCCTATGGCCTGTACAACACCGCTGTGCATTCAGAAACATTGTACAAGTATGCAGATCCTAGACCATCCTAGGGAATGGAGCTGGAGAGCACCGGCTTGGGGATGTCTAGAACACAACCTTTAATTGCAAAAATATTACTAAAATGAGCTTGGAAAAGGCCAGATTCGGATGTGCATTTTGCAAAGTTTCTAGTTTTGTACTAGATGTATCATACTCCATGCAATAGGTAATTATTCAGTTTGTATCAGTTTCAAAATGTGCCCATTGCTTGCTGTTCTTGTTTAAGGGAAAAAAAAAAAATGGAAGTCTTTTCTTCAATATGGCTAGGTTACCAACATGAATATGATAATGTTGCTTCAATATTGATGGCATTTAAGTGTTACTTGTGAGGCTATTGCTCTTTCATTATAAAGAGAAAAAAAAAGTAAAAAAATGTTCATGTTAACAGATTCAGTTTTCTTGTGGCCTTTGAGCATCCCCCAACCCCCCCTTTCATTTTTGACTACAGATCAAGTCTAAAGATGACCAAGTAGAGTTAAAAAATGACCATCTTTGTTATGTACATGTGCATGTGCATGAGCATTAGTCAGGTTATTGGGAATGTTCATGTAGTACAGAGTTGCATAGCATACATGTTGCTCATGTCACTTTAAAATGGTACATGGAGATAATGAAGTCTTCTGAGCTACCCATTCTGAAAGCTCAATTCCACAATTAACTGCCCAAAAAAATAATGGAGCTGAAACTTTACAAAAACTTTTACTTTTTGACAATCAATATTAAAGAGCATTATACAGCTATTTACAATTAAATCAGACATTGGCAATACAATATCTTAACAAAGGCAACATAATAAAATTGTAGTTATCAAGTACATGGTTAATAAATTAAGGCGGACACCTTGAGTCAATTGAGATTAGAACGACCAAGACCAACTGTAAATGCTACTGACTTCTACCAATAGGTCAGTCCTATCCTAAAATACATCACCACTTACATTTAATGGAAGCTAATCTCCCACTAGGGCAAAACCATTCAGCAGTGACATATTTAGAAAAAGACTGACTAACATGGGGAGTTATTTGACAAATAAAGTGAAAGCAGAATTTGTGCTTATTTATTCCTGTCCACAATGAAAGGGAAAAAAAATTATACTTTCAAAAAAGATGGCGCTGGCTTTATTATACCTCAGAAATATATACAAAGCTCTGGTGTCTGGATCCGATTTGCATACTATGCATTTTACACCATATCAAAAAGAATCATTGCAAATGTCTTAAGTCGAAGAGTTTTGAATAATGTCATATCTTTAAACCAGTGGGACAGGAAACAAGAAGCCACCAAGCACAAACTTCACTTGGGAAGAGAAATTAAATCTGTTCAAAGAGACTCAATCTAGGAAGACCGTTATAAGTTTACTCAAAATTAGAATTAGTTTAGCTGTGCAACAATAAGTCTATCTACTTCATTCCTGATGGCAAGGATAGATCGTGCTTCCAGTTTAGAACCATCATGAAGGATTCATTAGCCCCAGCAGCACTGGCCAGACCTTTTTGATTATCTTTGATGGTAAGAGAATGCTGTCCTCTAGCTTGGCAGAGATGAATCATCCTTTTGATGTATATAAGCCTTTAAAAGATCCTGGTCCATTGTTCTCTGATTAAAGGTATTCAGAAGTACACCTAATTTGCATAATGTTTTCCACTTCTTGGTGTTCCAATATTGGGGGGTATTGCTTTTCAGACTTAGAATTTGATAATAAAGGTTGTACTCCCATTTCATGCAAGAAATAAAACAAAAATTAAAATATACACAATATAATCATGTGCCACAAATATTCAGTATTCAGGGTTTAAAGTGTAAAAATTGACAGATCTACAACAGACAAATATTTGAAAATCACTTCAATAAAAGGTTGGCCTGAACATGTGAATTTGCAAATATAAGCAAAGGGTAGGCCAGGAACCCATGCAAAACATAATGTACCTAGAGCTGTAGATATAATTAAGATGCAGATCTGAATTATGTTCTCTACCTTAGGTGTTATACTCCAGGTTTGCTACACC
The DNA here is from genome assembly GCF_032062135.1 of Pyxicephalus adspersus. Taxonomy (NCBI): domain Eukaryota; kingdom Metazoa; phylum Chordata; class Amphibia; order Anura; family Pyxicephalidae; genus Pyxicephalus; species Pyxicephalus adspersus. The sequence continues at coordinate 13,731,745 of NC_092861.1, read as the reverse complement.
GCTTATTTAACCCAAGTTAGTAAAAATTATGTTTACAATAAAATTGATTTCCTTATAATAAAAACAGATTTCCTTATAACCAGTGTCCAGTTGAGCAGTGACACCATACATTTTCAGTTAGTGAAATGACCCTCATTTTAGAAATATGAAGTTTCCCTTTACTGACCATTTCAGTGTTGCAGAGAATAGCATAATAGCTGGTGTAAAAGGCACTACTCAGAAGTGTCAACTTTTTTTTATAATTGTAAAAAGCAATTGAAAGGAAAAGATTGTTAACTCATGGCAATAAAATTAACAGGGATTCCCTTTTTGTTTTGTTTTTTATAAAATTTAGAGTGGCAAAGGATTAGAATTTGACTGGTTTCTACCACAGCCTTTATTCCTGTTCAGGTAACTGCTGCCCTACCTCCATTTATTGGACAAGAGTCACAAAAGAAATGGAAAAATCTATAATTGTTTGCAGACCATCAACTAGCAAATATCCACTGTATCCAAACCTGAAAAAAGCCTTAGCCTGGGGAAGAAGGTTTTTGAAAACAAAGTGCAATTCTTAGTTCAAGCTTTAGAAAATATTCTTAAAATATTATGATTTCACAACAGTTAGGGTTCTGAGAAATAAATAAATAAAATATATATATATATATATATATATATATATACACACATACACATACACACACATATACATATATACACACACACACACACACACACACATACATACATACATACATGATATGCTTGCTGAAAAAAAAGCACTGGTTAAAAAACCAAGTCAGATGTAGAACCTTAAACCAAGTTTCCAGAACTTAGTGTGTGAATCTGTTCTGCCCTCATTGTCACAATAGTATAATACTGGTACTTATTTTGGACAAAGTGCAAGTGTGAAGTGGGAAATTTGGAATACTGTTTGGGATTCAGAACTGAGATTCCTCGGCTAACAGAATTTGTTCCAGAATCACATTTGTTAGCCGAAACATGATTTCCCACAGGTTTCTATAGAAAATAATTTAATTTGTTTTGTATGCTGGCCACAATTTCAAGATAGTTTTATAAAAATAGTAAAAAGCACAATATGAACTGTCAAACTCACCAAAGGCTGAGATGAACAGCTTCCTCCAGCTGGTAACAGGTACATTTTGATAAATGCAATTAGGACAGAAGTTTGTCGCAAAGCAAAAAAATAAAACTTTTTGGAGCCTAGACATTACCTTCTTGAGCAAGCTGTGCTTTGATATGCAAAAACAACTGCAGTTTGTCTTGGTCAATAAAGGGTTACAAACGGTTGCAGAAGAGCCCCCCTAAAATCACCCAAAACTTCAGCTGTGTTTAGCATAAGAGATCTTTGGCAAGTCATGTAAACTGTCTCGCTCCCGCATCAAGCCTCCCCTGCACACAAGCAGCAGGGAAGCCCCTTTCACATTTAAAGAACAAATGCTATAAATAACATCTACCTCCCCAGCCACATGGAGCATAGACGTACAGACACTGGTATGAGGAAGAGTTGCTTTCTGTAGCACTCTGGAAGCCCCTCTATAAATATCAAATCAGGTCTCTCTCACTTGCATACAATATACAGAAAGTACTTATCTGGCGTCTTGCTTTTTGTTTTTTACATTTGTTAGCCGAGTCAATATTAGTTAGCCGAGTCTCAAACTGAAACATTTCGTTAGCTGAAGAATTCATTAGCAGGGCTACTTTTTAGCCGAGGTTTCATTTTATATCAAATAAGGGTAGCTTTAAATATCATTTATAATATCTTGCAGAGTTAGCAGTTTACCTGGCAGTACCAGTGGTGAGTGCAATTGGTGACCAAGTCACCAATTGGTTAGTGCAAATTGAAGAAAACTAGAAGACCCAAAAGACTACAGATGCATCTCAATAAATTAAAATATTGATAATTAAAATTTGTAAGGCAATTTAGTGAAAAGTGAAACTCCTAATATATAAATTACACAGTGATATATTTCAAAAGTTTATTTTTCATTTTGCTGATTGTGGCATACAGAAATGTTACCCTACTGAAGAGTATGTCCATGTAGACTCAATACTTGTTTGGGGTTCCTTTTGCATAAATGACTGCATCAATATGTTGTAGCATGGAGGTAATCAGCCTGTAGCACTTCTGAGGTGTTATGGAGGCTTTGATAGGTGCCTTGAGTTTGCAATTTGGGGTCTGGCGTATCATCCACCTGACAATACATCAAAGATTCTCTATGGGGTTTAGGTCAGGTAGTCAAGCACAGTGATGCCATGATCCTAAACCAGGTATTGGTACTTTTAGCAGTGTGGGCAAGTGCCAAGTCCTGGTGGAAAATAAAATGTGCATCTCTGTAATGCTTGTCAGCTGGGGGAAAGCATAAAGTGCTCTAAAATTTACTGGTGGATGGTTGTGCTGACTTTGGACTTTAAAAAACAAACAGTGGACCAACACCAGCACATGACATGGTTCCCAAATCACCAGACTATGGAAACTTCATACTGGACCACAAGCAACATGGATTCTGTGCCTGTCCACTTCCTCCAGATTCTGGGATCTTGATTTCCAAATGAAATGCAAAATTTACTTTATCTGCGGAGTCCAAAGAGGACTTGGACCAACGAGCAACAGTCCGTGCTTTCTCCATAGCCAACATAGGACGCTTTTGATGTGTCAAGCCACTCCCCAACCAGAGACAACAAGGAATGTGACAGTTGTAGCCCATGTCCTGGATAAATCTGTGTGGGTTCATGAAGCCATGACTCAAGCCACTGTTCACTCCTTGTGAATCACTCCCCAAAATACCTAAATGGGCTGTGCTTCAAAATCCTAGCAACAACATTTTGTGGCTTATCCTCCCTCTGGAGGGTGTCAACTATCTTCTAGACAAGTGCCAAGTCAGCAGTCTTCCTCATGATTGTGTGGCCTACAGAGCCCATTTAGAGGCTGAAGACACCTTTGCATGTGTTTTGGGTTAATTGGCTGAGTGATATGCAACACCCTGAGTTTACCATATTGAACTTTCACAGTATTGCAATTTTCTGAAATACTAGGTTTTGAGTTTTCATTACCTGTAAGCCATAGAAAATGCTTGTAATGTACCACTATGTATTTAGTGTATTTGGAGTTTCACTTTTTAATTAGAATTACTAATATAAATTAACTTTTACATGATCTAATTAAAAAATAATAGATGTGCTGGCTTCAGGATCTTTAACAATTAGGCAAAAAAAAAAGAATTTATCAAAAGGTTAGCAGTGCTAAAAAAAAAAAAAAATCCTAGGGAAATGTCCCCCTTTCTTTTGACATGGATGACGATTGGCAATTAAAATTCCACATTTATTACTATATATATTTATTAAACATACCCCTTAAGCAGAGCCAAAGACCTGCACAAAAAATCCATCCAATTCCCTATATGGAATATTTTTACTTTTTTGTCAAGAAAAAATCCTTTGCTTGGAACATCTTTTTCCTCATCATAAAATTTGTATGGATCCTTTACAAAAGTAAAGCAACATCAGCATTAGAAAGAGGCAGAAGACTTCTGCTCACCTTTAGCCAAAGAGCTAGTAGGCATTAGTTGCTGCCTTCTCCAGATTCCAGGAAAATACTGGTGAGGGAGCAGGTTTGGACTAGGTGGCCTTGAGGAACAGAGACCAGAAGGTTTTTCAATCACCTGGTTTTGGATTTAGTGGGGAAATATATTAATGATGGTGTATGAGATCCAGTGGTGGAATTCTTCTTTAAGGCTTTCTTTCAATTAGAAATCCCCATTACATACGGTCTGTAGAGTGCACATGGAGAATTGCACGCTAATGCCGATAAGAAATCAGGCATACCAGATCAGCCAGCCACTATGGTAGGGCCGTAAATGAAGGCTTATAGCAACATTGAGTTTCTGCAGCAAGTGTTAATCCTTTAGGTATCAGATGAACTGTGAAGTGAACCTTGAGAATGAAGGTAAACTCTTTGGGTTGAGAATTTCATGCTCCGAGCTGCAAGATAGGTTACTTATCATAAACTTGCTGAAAGATAAATTTAGTTAGCACAAAAACATTGTGTGTGTCCATGAATCATCTGAGTCTGATCAGTCCTAAGTTTGTTGCAACATGGCCAAACCTGTCCCAGAGACTAAAGCCCAAGTGTTTAAGACTGTGCCATGACCGTGGCAAGTGTTAGAAAGAACTCTAAATACTGGTTAAGCAACATTGCCAACAAGCTAAGCTTCTGCAGAAAGTCCGTTATACTAGACTTTACAGCCCAGGTTGCTTGCCAAAACCACACAAATGCAAACTACCTTTTTTAATTCTTTGTTATTGCTATTTTAATATTTGGAAATGACAATGGGCAATACCCTGTGCTTGATATGGGACTGCAAATAAATTATAACACTAAGTAACTGCAAATTTGATAAAAGTGTCCATCTTGGTGAGGCAGAGAAGACAAGTCAGAAATTGTTACAACCTATCAGGCAAATGTAATTTTATTTAAAAACCGGCTTTTGAATAAAATAGAACTCTGTAGTGGAACTTCAAAACCTCCGACTGAATATATACAGTTCTTACTACAGATTCAAAGGCTTAGAAGTCATTAAAAGGTTCTTAAGGGAATCTAGTCAAAAGGAGGAATATATTCACATTTGACAGCTGACCATCTACCTCCAAGTCCAAGGGTAGCCATGGAGACAAATTGTGCCCCCATGTATGCCAACCTGTATTGCGGAGTGGGAAAGGGAGATGTTCTGAGGCGTTGGTGTTATCCTCGCCACATTGTTGTGACAGATATACTTGGGAGTGCTCATCTGGGATGGCCCTCAACAATTACAAGAATTTGTAAATTTGTAAATTGCAGATGAATTTATAATCTTAAATTTACAATGCAATGTGATTTCCTCTGTTAACATCAAAATAAAACTAACTGACTTGACATCTTCTGACTTACTGGAAGTTGACTGTGGGCGATACCATTTTATCAGTGGCCAAGGCACACCTAGTACCCCTTAAGAACCGTATACTCTACTCACAAGATCCTAGATTTAGAACAAACTGTTCTAAATGACAGATTTTGAAGTGGCAACAAAAGATCTAAAAATGAATCTAAGGATATAGCAAACATTTCTAATAAGGCTTATCAAAAGGCTAAAAATAAAAACACGTATAGTAATCCTATTTGGAAAAAAAAGGAAACAAGTAAATTTTACTTAAATTCTACTCTTCCCATCAACATAAAACAAAATACATTTGTATGCCATTCGGCCAATATTGTCAACAAATCCAACTTTATATCTCCCCATCCAAAAAAATAACTTCTAAGTCTAAATCATAAAAGTGACAATTTGATACTTTTCCTTGTAAGAACTGCAACCAATGCAAAATGATTTGCTGATCATAAAAATTAACTAAAACTCCAGCAGGTATTCAACCAATTATGAAAAAGTGGATTGCAGCTCTGTACAAGTAGTTTATTTAGCCTTTTGTAGTTGTGATCAGTATTATGGGGGAAAAACGAAGACTCTTCACTAAGACGGATATACTACCATGTCTATGTAGTGTCTAGTAGTAGAATTATCATCCTATTAGGCTGCCATATAGGGGTCTAGCACAATCTTTTATGTGGAAGAGTTAAAATTCATAGCATTGGATAGAGTATCCTAACCCCAGAGGAGGGAACTGATAAATTACTTCAAATTGTGGCAAAGTGGATTTTTAACCCTAATGCTCATTCAGGGTTGAATAAAATTTGAGTTAACTTTTTCTTTGAATAGAGTGAAAATATAAAGATGAATATGTGTAATTAATGGTTATTTGGTTGGCAGCACAACGGGGCTTTGAAGATGGATAGCAGGGAACAGGAGAAGAAACAAAAGAAGAAATGGAACACAAATAAGTAATTTATATGTGATGTTCTCCATGTGATGGATACAAATTAACAAGGGATGTGGGATATGTTACCAAAATATCAAGCAGATTGAATATAATCAATGTGAGTGCTTTGCACCCAGGATTTTACTGCAGCCTAAACAGTATTTATATTAAGTAATGTCATAAGAAAATATTGACATAAATGACTTTTCACTGTTAAATTTTATTTTGAGATTAAGTGAAAAAAATGTATGTGATTACATATAATATGTTAAATGAATAACACACCTGTATTTAAAGAATTGACCTGTTGAGTATATAGTTGGTCCCCTGGGTGTGAGCTTGCACTCTACCTGCCGTGACTATGTGCGTCAATGCCTGCTCTCAGAGTCCACATGTGGCTCTGGTATGGCTACCTCACCTCCGGGGGGGGGGGGGGGGGGGGGGGGTTGAGCCCTAGGAGTTTATAAAGGGACGCGGTCAGTTGGGACATATTGTTAACAGATATTTAGAATTTGTGGTATTGATGCTATTCAAAGCAAATTTAGGTGGTTGCATACCTTCTTTCCTCTATGCTGTGATCCCATTCTGGGACCAATTTGTGGCCAAGAGCCACACGAGAGAGTAGCTGGAGATATGAATGGAATCTCTGGGTGGTACTTGTTGACTATTACAAGGTTTATTAAACTATTCTGAAGGTCAAATAAAATTTTGTATAATATAAAGGTAGACAGGTCTGAAAAAGCAGTCTCTGAAATGTGTTGAATCAATAATAAAGACTGAATTTGATGTTTAATTAATTCATTTTAACATTTTTTAGCTTGTTTGTCAGAAAATCACAGAACTGATAAGATTTTAAAATTAAAAACTGGAAAAGTAATGACTTAAATCACCATACAATAGAAAAAAAAAACAAAAAAAAAAACCCATACATAAATTGGGATGTGGCATTATGATGTGATTTTATGGCATTCCGGGGGAAAGCCATTTATCTACTTTTCCTGTCATGGCTGATATTAAAATTACAATAACTGGATTACAATCCACAACAGCAATATAAGGTTAGCATGCTCACTTTTGAACAGTGTGCCACAGTACACACAAAGCAATAGCTTCAGGGAGGACTACCACACAGACACATTAGGAATGCTAGTGAGATGTGAAGCGCATTGCAACAATGAACACTTAACTGTAAGAGGAGTCTTCTCAATGACCAGGCAGTTATTGTGACAGATGGAGGGTAGAGCGGCACGGTGGGGTGACAACCAGGTAGGGAACGGAATACTATAGAGGGAGCAGTAGGGGCTCAGGAAAATTGAAAGGCGAGTCCGGTCTGAAGGTTCTTACTTCTTATTTCAAGCCATTTTATAAATAGTAATAGTCCATCACATCGAACTTTTTTGAAATTTTTGTTAGAGCTGCCATGAGTCATAACATTACAGAATTTACCATTAGTTTTAATATGATTTGGATTAAGAAGAATCTTTGGGGAGCTTTTGTGAGTCTTGGGCATTTTACCCTCAAACTTGCACAATAACGTTACTGCAAGAGATGGTGGATTACAGGAAACGCCTCTGCTTTTAAAGCGACAAGACACCATAGACTAATCCTCTGGTAGTTTATGCTTGGGTTCCACAAAACAGCCATAAGGCTAAATGAATGAGCAGGAGATGCCTTGACACAATTGATGTTTAGGACAGAAAACTGACTGAGAAAACCGAGTTTGGAATCTAAACTATCTGCTGAGGTCCTGGGAAAAACTAACCGTTTTCATAGGAGTTCAAGAAGTACAACATGCTAAGCTACTACTGTCCAGCAACAGCAGAACACGGAAGTTAACCTGGAGAAGGATTAAATGCATTACTGCAAAGTTAAAATAAGTGAATTAACCAGAACGAACACTTACTTAGCTGGAGAAGGAAGTTTTAAGTCAAGGTACTGCATTTTGTTGTGGTATCCCAATGTGTCCCTGTCGGACATTGCCACAGTTACAATATTCTTGGTTCATAATAAATCACATATGGTCACCCCAGTTCTGCCCAATACCAAAGCACCTTCTTCCAATGCAACCTAAGTATTAGCACTGAGAAAGAGCTCCACTGGCAGTTACAAGATAACAGTTAGAAACTGTTTATAACAGGAAATCATATACATAAGATATTTATCTTGTACCAGTGTATCCTGGGGAAGTTTATATGGATACACAAGAAAGATGCCCCTTTTAAGACCAGTCATCAGCAGCATAAGCTCGGTCATTTATTCTCCCAAGTATCTGGCTACTATTCTACCACTGTTAATGGATAATACACTATATTCAGAGCTGTAAAGAATTTGTCAACAAGGTATGTGAATTTAAGTTAAAGCCAGAAGAGACAATGGTGTCTTATGTCACATCCCTGAATACCAATTGCAGAGGCTGCTGAGACTAAACAATACTTGGCACAAGCATGTTCCTTGCTGGAGCTTTATGCCACTGCCACTAGTTCATGGAAACCCAAGTAAAAACAAACCTCTACAAACATGGTTTTGCTATAGGATCAGTGTAACGAATGCCCTTTCAGCCCACACCCCTGCACATAGACATTACGGCATGCTCAGCAACAGTCCATGCACTAGCAAGCCGAGAAGGGCACTGACAGGGCAAGGTTAACCACTCTGCTACCCCTTGCCCAACACACCATCACAGGTAGACTGCCATCACATGCCTAGACAGAAGCACTGCTACTTTAATACTGTCTCACCCACTTCCATTCTAGACAGGGATGATTCAGAAATCACAAGGTTTATAGTGGCATTTTCAGGTTAGAAAGTTACACGATTTCTATTTGGAGCATTTAGGGATTCAGCTTACACTTTATAGTGTTTAATAAGTAAAAAAACATACAAAAAACAAATACAGGAAAAAAAAACTAATCAAAGAATGGAACTATAGCAGCAACATAAAATAAAAGGGAAAACTGAAATTATATATAGGTAGGAGTTGGATTTGCCTTGGTCCAAGTTGCTGTTTTAAGTCCCAAGCCCATTGACCTATTAGTCAAGAGTCACCGGGCTCCCTGCAGTGCTCAATGTGTCAGTGCTGTTGTCCTTGGCAACAAGTTGGTATCTGAGAGAGCTCCCACTGCTAGGCTTACATGGCTTTCTATGCCAACCACAGAGGTGGGACTAATAGTCCCCACCCTGCTGTCATTGGATTAACTTGTGTCTACATAGATTAAGATGCTCTGTGGACACACTCGAGATCTAGCAATTGAAGGGCTAAATAAGTATTGTTACAGGACTGTATAACTAGAGTTAATGCAAGCCAAATACTTGTATTTTTTCTATTTGTGGTGGCTGTGGGGGCTGTATGTGGTGGTGCCCCCCTTGTTTACCTATGTGTATAAAAGATCGCCTTGTCGAATAAAGAATGGAATACTCTTGTAACTATACTTAGCATGTGTGTGTGTTATTGGTGTATCTCTGCAGACATCTGTCTCTGTGGGTGGCGGAGAAGTCAAGGTGCATTAGGGGAACTAGAAGTAGAAGCAGATCCTTTCAGCTGGGGGCTCATCCGGGATGGAGCACACAAATACAGTAAGTGAGGGATATCCTCTGCCCTGCGGCTTGGGGGATTTCTGATCCTATCCGAAACTCCTGAACCCAATTAAAATATAGACTGAAAGGGAAATTACCTTAAATCTTAAGGGAAGATAGACTTTGAACTGTGGACTTATTTGGGAAGAAATAAATAGACTACTGGCCAAGTTTAAATAGAGGAATTCTTTAGCGAAGAATTAACTATTGTCGGCACCCTGGTTTCCCGTCAGCCAATTTCTACCGCTTCTTATCTATCGCTTTCTTATACTCTTTTATATTTAAAGCATTAAGTGATTTTATCTGTGCTGAAGGTAAGCAGCGAACTATAAGCAGCGAACCATTAAATCCGTTCCCTCGGCAAGGGGGAGAGGTTCATATTCTGGAAGAGGGGGTAATAGAAACCGTCCTACAGGATGCTTTCATTGTGGCAAGACTGACCACTGGATCAGTCAATGCCCCTACCCACTTAGGCAAAATGCCCCAAATGATTCTCAAGCTCAAGGTCCTCAACCATATCCACAAACTCAGATTGAAAATCTTCCCCCACCAAAGCCCCAGAACAATACCCCTCGCTGCCCTGTAGCCTGGGGACAGCAAAAATCACAAAGAAGATACCCGAGGGACAGTATCCCGGCATTCACTCATCACAAACCACTATAAGGAGTCACCACTGATTGTGTTAAATATAGAGGGACGTCTTCTCCCTTTTCTTGTAGATTCTGGTGCTACTTGTAGCACTTTATGTGAGGATTATTATAGTGGTCCAAGAGAGAATGCTGAGCCCTCTATGGGAAATAACGGTAATACTTACAAGACCTTATAAAACCCCTCTTCTCTCTATCCAACATCCACACGACCACCAATCACTGTTCATGCATCGATTCAGAGTTATCCCAAATTGTCCACTGAATCTATTGGGGAGAGATTTGTTCTATTGAAGTTACAGTTAGGGATCAGTAAGATGGGTAACTTACATGTTATGTCTTTGGTCATGCCCATCTATGTACCAAATGATAATTGCTTTCTATATGTAGAATGCCAACCACAGGACTCGCTACTTGATCAAGTCCCTCCTGAGGTTTGAGCAACTACTGACCAGGATGTTGGCCTAATCCCTTGTATACCATATAAGGCAATGCTTAAGCCCGGCACTGCACATGTCTACATTAAACAATACCCACTTTCCCCAGAAAAATAAAAGGGAATTGAGCCTATGTTGATGGAATTCCTAGGGGCAGGGGTTATAGAGGAAACTATCTCCCCCTATAATACACCTATCAACCCAGTGAGAAAGGCTGAAAATACCTTTAGGTTTGTCCAGGATCTTAGAGCAGTAAACGCTCAGATCATACTAATAGCCCCAGTGGTCCCAGATGTGCCATCTCTACTATCAGCCATTCCTGCCCATGCAGAATTCTTCTCTGTTTTTGATTTAAAGAATGCATTTTTTTTCTGTCCCAGTTGACAAGGAGACACGGCCACTCTTTGCCTTTACATTTAAATATCGTCAGTATACTTGGTGTAGAATGCCTCAGGGTTATGTAGACTCCCCGGTAGTCCACCCATTGTCCTCCAAGCTACACTGCGCCCTTGGACTGCCCCTTATGGTTCTGTCCTTCTACAATATGTGGACGATCTCCTCATATGTAGTTCTACTCGGGAGGCATGCCAGGCAGACTGTTACCTTATTACTGTGGTTGTGTGAATGTGGACACAGTGTCAAAGAAAAAGCTGCAATGGTGTACAGGAAGTGTTGATTTGGGTTTTGGTATCAGAAAAGGTGAGAGGAAAATCAGCCATGCCAGAATTACCGCCATGCTGGGTCTGCCCCACCCACAAACCAAAAAGATATGCTAACTTTTCTTGGCATGATTGGTTACTGCCGCCAATGGATAACTGATTGTTCCTACTATGATAAAATTTTGAGACAAGCCATTAAGACTGATATGCCTGATTTCATTAAATAGTCTGATGAAATGTTACAAGCTTTTAGTCATTTGAAACATGCAATGTTTCAAGTCCTGGCTTGGGCCTACCCGACTATGGCATGATGTTTCACTTATTTGCCAGGGACAATTGAAAAACCATGGCAGGAGTTCTAGCGCAAGAACATGGAGGCAAATTCCACCCTGTTGCTTTTTTCTCAAAGATGGTTCCTGTACAGGTTCAGGGCATGCCTGCATGTCTCAGAAATCTGGCAGCCTGTGCCATGGTCGCTGAGATGGCCACACCTATCACCCTAGGTCACCTCACCACTCTACATACATCACACAATGTCCAGGCCCAACATCTTTCTGCACAACAGTTGAGTGGCTATGAAGTCTTATTACTTTCAAATCCTCAACTTCATACTAAACACTCAGCACCCACATTCGGTCCAATGGCTATACTAAATGCCTTACTTGGATATAAGGGAGAGCAGGATGATTTGCCTACTCCCCACAAATGTACTGAACTCATACATGAACACACCTCACCTAGACCTGACTTACAGTCCACACCCATTGAAGGAGCACCTGATATATTTGTGGATGGGTCCTGTTCCCGCCCTAATTACAACACTTATCATACGGGATACGCTGTGGTTCAACTCCCTGATGTTATTCTAGAATCGAATCCTATACCTTTTCAGTCAGCCCAAGTAGCTGAACTGATTTCCCTCACTAGAGCTTGTTGTCCTTTTGAGGGAAGAGATGTAAACATATACACTGATTCCAAATATGCCTTTGGGGTTGTACATGATCACAGGGTAATCTGGCAGAGAAGAGGCTTCATAGCTGCAGATGGGAAGCAAATCTCACATTCCACCCTAGTACACGATCTCCTAGCCGCCATCCAATTACCAAGCAAAGTTGCTATCGTCCATTGTAAAGCACATACTGGTCTCCAAATGACATAGCTAAAGGGAATGCCCTAGTTGACAAGGCAGCAAAAGAGGCCGCTATTAGACAGGCAGCAACAGTTCAAATGCCCTCCTAGTTCCAGGAATTACCCTTACTGACAATTTATTGCCAAGTCTCCAAGATTTGGCTACAAGTAGTGACAAGTTAGAATGGCAGTCGGTAGGTGCAGTACAAGACCCTAATATGGGTCTTATCGGCAAAGAGGGGAAACCATGTATTCCAGTTGCAAGCGCCCCAATTTTAATTGCACAATATCATGGCCTTGGCCATAGGGGAGCACAGGCAACCACTGACCTCATTAGGAGAGATTTTTTTTTTTTTTTATACCAAGCCTTAGATCAAAGGTACAATCCTATGTTTCATGATGTATTATATTATATGTCCCAAAACAACCCAAATAACTCAAAGAAGGCCCAACACCAGCATCTGAATTACCTGACTTCGCCATTCACTCACTTACAAATGGACTTTACCCATATCCCATATTCTAGATGGCCGTAGGTTTTTCCTACTACCAATGAAACCACACAAATTGTGGTAAAGATTCTGTTACAAGAGATCATCCCCAGATGGGGATGCCCTGTTCAAATTAACTCAGATAATGGCCCAGCTTTTGCATCTAGGGTATGCAAGGAGCTTTCCAAAGCCCTTAGGATGGACTGGAAGTTCCCACCTCCCTTACCACCCTCAGAGTTCTGGGGTAGGGGTAGTAGAAAGGATGAATAGAACAATTAAAGAAAAAAAAAATAGGGAAAAATCCTGGAGGCACATTCACTAATTGGAAAAAGTTTTTGCCTGTAGCCCTAGCAGAAATTGGGATGCAGCCTTACAAGAATACTGTTTACTCACCATTTGGGGTCCTAATGGGAGGACCCTTTCCACCCCTTGGGGTCCAAAGGCCCCCCGTGATAGAAAAAGGGGATCTAGAAGTAGTACAGGCAGAATATGTGAGAAAACTTGTAGAAACTTTAGATCAAGTTGAAAAAGATGTTGCTCGTGCCTTTCCTTTCTCTCCACAGGAACCTACGCATCCTTTCCAACCAGGAGACGTGGTGATAGTCCAGCGCCTGGCAAAAGGACGAAAACAGACTGCGTTCCCGTTCGGATCACCCACCCAAGTGGTAGCGGTCACCAGAACAGCGATTCTCACAGAAGAGGCTCCAATCTGGATTCACGCTAGCAAAGTGAAAAGGGTCCCTAAGGCTTCTTCTACGGCGTCAAACGAAGATAAAGAGGGTGAAGCAGGTGTGAAATCCCTGAACAAAGAGGGGCACTCAGAAGAAGTCTCCCTGAAAAGTGCCTTTCCACAGGCTGAAGATGATGACCCCACAATATTCTGGGAGGTTTTGTTTGTCTGTCGATAATTATTAATCTTTGCGTTTTCCTGCCAGTCTGGTTTATTACTACTTGTATCTATCTTCCAGAGGAGATAAGTTTCTTATGTGGTACATCGAATAATCAGTCAGTATCTAAAAGAGCTTAGGAGCAAGATCTCTTTGCTCCCAGCCCCTTTTATTCTGAACAGAATAGTATAGTCAGGATGGCAAATGCCCTAAATATTAGCTCATTGTGCCTTGAAGACCTACAGAGCCCATGGGACCTTGTGAAAACTTGTGTTGATGCTGTGCCTACACCCGATGTATCACTCCTTGAAGTCTGGTCGAGGGCTAAAAATACACAATCTCTTATTCCTTTGTATGACTTCTGTGGGGAATGTCAGAAATTAGGATATAGCAGGGATAATATTAGAACAACTACTAATAATGTGACTGCAGCAGAAACCTGTTTTACCTTTTCCCAGGATATGACCTTATATTGTGATAATAGAGACATAAAAAGAGGATTACCTAAGAATAGTGTATATGATTATATTAAAGACACCTGTAAAAAGAATGGTAGGATTGTTAGCTCCCTAGATAATTCCATGAGTTGTAATAAGACAATTGAGACTCCCAGTTTTATCTATAATATAATGCTCCCTAAGGGATGTTTTTTGTCATGAGGTAACAGCATTTACAAATGTATTCTTGCCAATGTTATTAGAGGTCCCTGTGCATTATCTAGGCTGACTATGGCCCTTCCTAGACAACCCCGTCAGGAGAACCCAAAGATTGGTTACCAAGACTATCAGAAAATTGTGACTCTACTCTTCTCAGCCGTGCAGAATATACAAGTTTGGGGGCCTCTATATTGGGAGTGCCTGGACTGGCTATATTTAATACTCATACTATAAATTCTATTGCATGTGACTTGGTCAAATCTCTGAATCATACTTCTACCGTCTTATCAAACATGCTTTTAGATCTACAAGGATTAAGAGGAGCAGTGCTAGAAACTAGATTTGCTGTGGATTATTTGTTACTTAAACATAATTCAGGGTGTCAAGATTTTAAAGGAATGTGTTGATTTAATTTATCCGACCATTGCAGATCAATCCAGTCCCATATTCAAGCATTACATGAAATTGCTAATATCAAGGAAGATGTTGGTTCATCGTCCTGGTGGGACTGGTTATTGAGCTGGCTGCCGGACCTGAGTTGGTTAAGAACATTATTTATCAGTATTGTAATTATAATTGCTTCCTTGATAATTTTATGTTGTTGTATCCAATGTATCCCTTCCCTTATACAAACATTCCGCGTTATGTGTCCAAAGCCCACAGATCCTGGACAAAAATATGCTCTCTATGACAAAGTCATGTTCATGACTTGAGGGGATTGAAGGGTTAAATAAGTTTTGTTACAGGACTGTATAACTAGAGTTAATGTGAGCCAAATACTTGTATAAGCTATAAGGAGTTGTTCTTTTTCTATCTACTCAATTTTATTGTAACCAGATGGCGAAATTTCGAAATGCAAGGTTTGCCTTATCAAATAACACTGTGCGGCTAGAGGTTGGTGGCTGTGTGAATTCTCTTGTAACCATACTTAGCGTGTGTGCGTTATTGGTGTATCTCTCCAGATGTCTGTCTCTGTGGGTGACGGAGAAGTCAGGGTGCATTCGAGGAAATAGAAGTAGAAGCAGATCCTTTCAGAGACCAAACTAGGCATGTCTGGGTTCATCAGAACACCAGAACAGGCTAAATATGGTTTCCATGCTTTCCCAAGGCCTAGGAAACTAGTTCTTGGTCTCAACATGCTCCAGTTACAAATAAGCCAACTATTCCTTTATACAGGACGATATAGTGGACATATAAAGATTAATAGGTTTCTGAATATAGCTGAGATGTCCATCAGGGGCCACTCTACTAGCATGATCTGAGTTTTATGACACCTGGAGGCACACAACTCCAACTTACAATGAGTGTTGCAAACTAGAGGGTCTGGAAGGATGCTGGTTGTCAGATACTTAAATATCTGACAAGGGGAAATGATCCCTAGTCTGTTATACTTCAAACAAAGGCCTAAAGGAAAGACAATTTCACATTTTAAGGGGAGATCAGACATTAATGGTTTCCCCAATATCACAATCATCAGCCACCGTTGTCATTTTAGAACCACCATTTCTAACAGGGGGTGGGAGCCTTCTTTTACCTGTCATTTTTAACTCTCTACCCTTATGTTTTCACAACTCATACGTTCAGCATGTATTTGATGTTTTAACACCTACCATGCAGACATCCCAACATGATCCCAATATTCATGGGAAAAGGGCGGTTTAACATTAAACTATCATTGGTCAGGTAAACCAGATACAATAGAGTGCAAGGCTGGCGGTTAAGGTGCTTGCTATGTTATGTAGACCTTGGGGCAAGCCAAACACTGGTAGAACTGTTGAAGCAGCTTGGAGAGCTATGAAATGTCTTTAACATTACAAGAACAAGTCTAATTACCTTAAGCTACCACTAGAGGACCAGTTCTGCATTTTCACATCCAAATGTGCTAAGTTGCATTGCGTGCACAGGTTGCAACCCCAGATATTGCTGTAGAAAGAACTTAGACACATGGATGCATATGTACCACAATGCAGCAGTGGATCAAAGGACTGGAGAATAAAATTTCCTAATACCTGATCATTCAGGACAAAAACAATCGGAAAAAAGCCAACACATCTTTTGAACTGTTTGAGTGTGAAAAGAGCAACACCAATACACCGTCTGTTAACATTGGCGAATGCATAGTCATAGGTGTGATATCTGGGTATCTTTGATAAGTTGTGTGGGGGAGGGGGATTTCAGCTGGTCAAAAAAGGTGAGAAAATTACAAAATACATGTATATTGGATAAAGTAAATTGTTGAGAAGAGAAAAGAGAATGTATTTTGCTTTTGTTTGAAAGCTTGCAAACCGTAGTGTGTTGATAGTGGTAGGTACTACCATGCGGTTTTTTTTTGTTTGTTTTTTTTAGAATGGTCACTATATTGTTTGGGGCGCCATGGTGACAGTGATGGTTGGCATATGATCATACTGTGGACCAAAATTAATTTTGTCTTCTCTATTATCTGGTGTAAACAGTTTTTTTTGTAAAGTGTTATCACCATACCCCACTATCCATTGTTCTGTGGGTTTGGGACAGAAGCAAAAAAAAAAAAAAAAAAAAAAAAAAAAAAAAAAAAAAAAGAACCCCAGGTGGTGTATACAGTATAGTACTGTAGTCTTTGTAGCAAAAGGATTTACTGCTGTGGTTATTGCTACCTTTCTCCAATGAGCTTGGGAAGCATTTAATTTGGCAAAGACTTATACAGTTAGGTCCATAAATATTTGGACAGAGACAACATTTTTCTAATTTTGGTTCTGTACATTACCACAATTTTAATTAAAAACTCTCATGCAGTTGAACTGCAGACTTTCAGCTTTAATTCAGTACGTTGAAATGATTGTATAACATTTTGAACAAAAAGATTGCAGAAAATGTGAGGAACTAAAGCCTTTTTTTTTTTTTTTTTTTTTTTTTTAATTTCAGGGGCTCAAAAGTAATTGGACATTTGAATAAAATGCCATTTCATGGGCTTGTTGTGGGCAATGCCTTCGTTATGTCATTATCAATTAAGCAAATAAAAGGCCTGGAGTCAATTTGAGGGGGGCATTTGTATGTGGAAGATTTTGCTGTGAACAGACAACATGCGGTCAAAGGAGCTCTCCATGCAGGTGAACAATCCTTAAGCTGCAAAAACAGAAAAAACCCATCCGACAAATTGTTACAATATTAGATGTGGCAAAATCCACAGTTTGGTACATCATGAGAAAGAAAAAAAAGCACTGATGAACTCAGCAATACCAAAAGACCTGGATGTCCACAGAAGACAACAATGGTGGATGATCGCAGAATCATTTCCATGGTGAAGAGAAACCCCTTCACAACAGCCAACCAAGTGAACAACACTCTCATTGAGATAGCATATCGATATCCAAGTCTACCATAAAGAGAATACTGCATTAAATTTAATACACAGGGTGCAAGCCACTCATAAGCCTCAAGAACAAGGATGAGCAAGCAAGATTTGTATGTTCAATCTTGCGGTAAATCGGGCCTTTCTTGCTTACTGAACATTTAGGCAAGAACGGCCTTGTGATCGCCATGAGGTCGTGTCGTCGTGAAACGAATGAAGGAAAATGCAGGGGGCAGGAATGGCAAGTATTTCCGACGGGAATGGCACAGCTGGGAGTGAATAATTTGCTCCCAGGATACACAGCAAGGCCCAGCAGCCCAATCAGAAGGGATCTGAGCACAGGCATTTATACAGAAAGGAGGGAGGGGTTAGTCACTCCATCTTGGGTTCTGTGTCAAGGAAAGAAGCAGGGAGAGAGAAGTGCATTGTGACAGGGACAGGTTAGAAGCCTTCTGTATATCTTGAAATATATAGATTGTGCAGTTTTTGATGCTACCTCTTGCTATCAAAAAGAGGCAGAAACATTTCTGTCCTAATCTCCAAAAAAAAAAAAAAAAATAGATATTTAATTCTGATACCTCTTGCAATCTATCACAAAAGCCAGAAAACATTCTGTATTTCTCTCTCTCAAAAAAAAAAAAAACACATACACACAACCACAGATATTTCGTTTGATTGACACCTCTTGCTATTTACCAAAGGCCGTTTGGTACAGGTGCATTTTTGCTGAATAAGTAAATGATGACCAGTAGACGCAGGGGAAGCATACTCCCCGGGAGTCTGCCACTGTAGGACAGCAGCAAACTGTTGGAGGCAGCAGCACAAGTTGTCAAAGCAGTCTGAGATGTGTGCGGAACACCAGTACGCTGGTAGATTTATTGAAAGCGCGTACTACAATCATAAAGCCACCTAATGTGGAGAGTATTGTGGACTGGGTCTCAGGGGCCTCAAGTGCAGCAGGCTTTTCAGCAGCAACCAGCACAGCTGTGACAGGAGCAGACACAGGAGTTAGCGTGGCTAATGTGCCTGTGCCTCCTGATGACTCTCCCTTGTTGTTTGACGAACAGCCTGTGGAACTGTCATTGCGAATTTCAGGCCCTTGAAGAGTATGGTCAGCACTTGTTGGGTGAGAGTTCTGCATCAGTGGCTCCATTTGCAAAGGTTGGTTTAGATGAAAATGAGGATGATGATGACCGTGATGTCATCTGGGAACCACCGGTGTGTAAAAGGACTAGCAGCAGTTCTGAAACAGACGCAGAGGAAAGGCAGCAGCAAAGGCAGCAACAGACTGGTGTGGAAGGGGCCGCAAATGTGCCTCATGCGAGTCCCAAAGAACACACAGATGGGTGGGCACAAGCAAGGGAACAGTCAGAGATGTGACCGTGGGGGAGATGGAGCTTGTACAATCTTTTCTGTCCTCTGCTGATGTTCTTGCTCTAGTTCCATGATAAGTTTCTCCACGGCCGCCTCCTGTTGTAATTTAACAAGATCATCCAGTGTTCCCTCCAGCTCCTCTCCATTTTTTCTTGTATATTCTGCAATTCCTGACGCAGGGAACGGGAAGTCAAGCTCTGCTCATTTATCAGAGATGCAGCAATTTCAAGTTTTCAATTTCAACCTGTGTGGATAAACAGGAGCAGAGCCTTTACTTTACCTGTGGATGAAATCTCTCATAAGCACAGTGCCTCCACACCGTTGGGTCCTGTGAGTATCAAGTGCAGTCCCAGTTGAGAATAAATATACTAAGACAATAATCCACATTGTTTTAGCAGAAAGTCTCTGCATTGAAAATTACCATGTGAAATCAAGTGTAACATCAAACTTTGCAATCTTCAAACAGCAGCAGTGTAAATATGTTAAAGTCCTTTCAGTATGTCGCAGTGAGGGGATTGTGCCATAACTTCTAGTCAGAAGGTATACTTTCTCTGCGCATGCAACAAAATCTGAGTCTCTCACTTTCCAGACCATGTCCTTCTCAAGGGCTTACCCAGGATTCCCTGCCCCAGGCTAGGTCAGTACTGATGACCTCATCACCAAAGTGCCCAGGGCACAGCAGCTATCTTGGAACATGGCAAACACACTGCAGTAAATATCAGAATACATTCATGCATAAACCAGCAGTGAAATTACTACATTGCTAGACTCGTATTCCTGTTCTTTGCTGGTTAGTTCCAGTCTGCAGTGCTGTATTTGCTCTTGGGAATTTCTCCAGTTTTTTTTTTCTCTTTTGTTCCTCAACTACAACTTGGGTTTGGTTTAATTCCTCCGCCAAACTTTCATTTTGAGTGGCCACCTCTATGATTTTCCTCAAGGATTTAAAAGCTGCTTTTTATATAGCTAAACTTTTCTGCAGTGTTTCAATTTGTTCTTGAATGCCGACTTGAAAGACAGATGATCTCATTTTTTGCATACAGTTTATTTTTTTCCCTTTGGAATTCTTTTATCTTTTTCCCACTTCTGTCTTAGGCTTGGCATAGATTAATGCAAAGGAGATGTTGGTTCGGCTCTGTCTGCTTGACCTTCACAATTAGAACTTTTTTTTTTCTTCTGAACCTTTGAGATTTCGCAAACGACACTGGTCCCTTGAGACCATGTCCATCAGCCATCTTTACATCATACGATCCTGAAGAAGGCGCACAATCAACATTCTTGAACCTTTTGATAGGCCCCTTTGGGAAGAACATGGTTGCCGTCACCATAATTTTCAATCCACCCTGTGTAAACCGAACATGACAAATGAAGCATTCATACAGCTTCTCCCTAGAACAAGTTCTTATGTGCCTCTGCATGCGACGATCAAGATTTGAGCGTCCGAGACAAGTATGGCTGCACAGCTTACATTGGAAAGTTTTCTGCACACATTTCTCTATTTTTGGTTTGATTTGGAGGCTTCAGGTTTCTCATCGCTTCTTCAGCCTTCACTTTCACAATAATTTTCTCAACAGCACCATCTTCTAATTGTGAACTGTTGTCATTGATTATAACTTCTTCAGGTCTCTCAAAGACTTTGCTAGGTGCAGCCACAAGTTCTATAGCTGCAGCAACATTTACCCCAGAGTCTTCATTTTGAAGAAAGTCACAAACTGCGGCAGCCTCTACATTTCCTATGTAGGGGACAGTTGCAGCCTCTTCCCTTCACTACTGTCACCAACAGCTGCAGGCCCCCCCACTGGGCACATAAGTGATGGCCCTAACCCAGGGGTCGGCAACCTGCGGCTCGCGAGCCACATGCGGCTCTTTGGATGTGAAGCTGCGGCTCTTTAGTTCAGTCCGTCGGAAGCTATTCTATCTCTCAGCCACTATCTCTCAGCCTGGCTTTTCACGGAACCCCTCCCCCGTGACACGCGTCCTCACTGTCTTCAGTCTGTCGGAAGCTGTCGAGTGTCACGGGGGAGGGGTGCAGTGAAAAGCCAGGCTAAGAGATAGAATCGGTGCCTAAAGGTATCTATATTTTTACAATAAAATACAAAAGTGGGCAGTTTAGCAACAATGCATGGAAAATCAAAACGTTTGTACCTGTTTCACCATTACAGAATTCTGAGGAAAATGAAATGTCATCTAATGTTATCCAAACTTTCTAAAACCATGCAAAGCCATCGCTCCCATTGAATTTGTTTGCTCAATTGTTTGTTATTGAAGTACAAGTTAGTGTTGTAAGTAAATGTTTAATTGTTTTAATTTTTTACTTAAATAAGTAATTATCTAATAATGCCATATATATGTTCTAATTTGTTGTGAAAAACACTTACATATGAATAAATAAATATTTTTTCTTATGAATATATAGATTAGTTTTTTTTATCAAAAAACTTTATTTATGCGAGTACTATTTATTGTTGGCAAGAAAAAATTTTGTGGCTCTTTAAAAACTTTGAAATTTTGTAAATTGTAATTTTTGATTCTTCCGACTCAAAAGGTTGCAGACCCCTGCCCTAACCGCTTCACATTCATTGTCCAATACCTACAGCCCCTACACTGTCCATGGGAGGGGAAGCCTCAGCCTCTTCACATTCATCAATAGTTGGAGCCTCTACAGTCATAACCTCTTCATATTCACCAATGTTTGCAATATCTACAGCTTCTACACTGTCGACATAGGTAATGGCCTCAACCTCTTTTGTACCTTCATTCCCTTCATCTTCAGACTCAACTGAAACAGGATCCCATCCTTCAGCTTGGACTTCAGTAAGCAGAAACTTTTCCCCAATCCACACGGGAACACATTCATCAGCCTGCACCGAGGCATTTTCCACAGTAATACTTTCAGCAGTGTGAACTTCATATGAAGCAGGGACACCTATTTCAGCCTGACCCTCTCCACCAGATTCCACTGTAGTTGGGACAGCAACTTTGGATTCCTTCGCCACAAAAGAAACCGAAGTAGATACAACAGTAATTTCTTCTACTACTTCTGTACCACCACTGTCTAAAGTTTCTTTAACCACTTTGACCTCAGCAGAATTTTGTAAATCTTCACCTGATTTATCAAAATCTGCATCTTCAGCTGCTATGGAGGAATATTCTGTCTCTTGATCGTTAACAGTATTTGTTTGCGCCCAGGGTAGGGTTTTTCCTCCCAATTCTGTGCTGCCAGTAGCTGCACCATCTCAGTCAGCATTTTTCGATTCTCGGCTGGCATTCATGTCATCCACTTCATGACGCAGACTAGCAATATCGTCCACCTTCCTACTTCTTCCGGCACCACAGACCACAGCAACCGTACTGGCGCACAAAACATCTTGGTTTGGCCCTTCTACGTTTAATCACAAATTTCATATATTTGCATTACACGCTTTGGGGTGGCATTGACGATGCACTACACCCAGCTCTGGATCCCAGTTACCAATCCCATCCACACTCTGGTCTCAGGGCCCAGCACCTCCTCCTGCCGCCACCTGTCAGTACTTCATTCACAAAAATTGTATTACACTTCTGGGTGACATGGATGATGCACTACACCCAGCTCTAGATGCCAGTTACCAATGCGGTCCACGCTCCGTCTCAGGGCCCACCACCTCCTCCTGCCGCCACCTGTCAGTACTCTATTCAGTAAAATTGTACACTTCTGGGTGGCATGGACGATGTACTACACCCAATTTTCCATGACTCCTATCAATGCAGTGTCTCTGGCGAATGACCAGAGGCCACACATTGCTACTGCTCTCGCTGACCCACGCTCCATCTCTGGTCCTCCATCCTTTTGCCTAATGTCACCCCACTACTTGTCTACAACTTTATGGGTCTCATTCCTAACACGTAATCCAGGTCATGATGCCAGCTAGCAATTATTAATAAACAGGATTTATATTGCGTAAACACATTATGCAGCTATTTAAATTAAATAGGGGTGCGTAGAATAAACAGCAACGCGTTGTCCTGCTATTCTGACGACAGAGACTGTTGCTAGTGGGTTGAGTTCACCCTTTCTCAATGTGCTAATGTTTATGCTGCTTTCTGGACACTGTCAATCAGGCAAAAATCCTATTTGCCTGCTCTCACTTTGCCTGCCATTTTCTAGAAAACCAGAAGTTCTTTTGGAACTTCTGTATGTTCTTGTTGCCACTGTTCTACACAAATTTGAAGGGTTTAACATGTATAAGGACTTTGCTATTGTTTAAAGTCAGCCCATTGACTTTAATTCGCGAAACAGATCACCAAAATTTTGTGAACCCAGTAGAAGTTCAAGGGAATTTTCGCGAGCCTGTCCGAGGCCTTCTTGCTCATCCCTACTCAATAGAAAGGCTAGATTGGACTTTGCTAAAAAAAAAAAAAAAAAAAAAAAAAAAAATCTAAAAAGCCAGCAGTTCTGGAAAAACAAAACAAACATTCTTTGGACAGATGAAACCAAGATCAACCTTTACCAGAATGATGGCAGGAAAAAAGTATGGAGGAGGCGTGGAACAGCTCTTGATCCAAAGCATACCACATCACCTGTAAAACATGGTGGAGGGAGTGTGATGGCTTGGGCGTAACATGGCTGCCAGTGGCACTGGGACACTTGTGTTTAATGATGATGTGACACAGGACAGAAGCAGCCAGATGAACTGAGGTGTTCAGAGATATACGGTCTGCTCAAATCCAGCTAAATGCAGTCACATTGATTGGAAGGCGTTTCATAATACAGATGGACAATGACCCAAAACATACAGCCAATGCAAAGGAGTTTATTAAAGCAAAGACGTCAGTCACCTGATCTGAACCCAATTGAGCATGCATTACACTGGAAGACTAACTTCAGACAGAAAGGCCACTAAATGCCGCTGCAGTAAAGGCCTGGCAGAGCATTAAAAAGGCGGAGATACAGCATCTTGTGATGTCCATGAGTTCAAGACTATAGGCTTTCACTGCCAGCAAAGGGTTTTCAACCAAGTATTCGAAATTAACATTTTCAGCTTTTTAATTTGTCCAACTACTTTTTGAGCCCCTGAAATGAAGTGAGTGTTAAAAGGCTTTTGTTCCTCACGTTTTATGCAATATTTTTGTTCAACCCACTAATTTAAAGCTGAAGGTCTGCAGTTCAACTACATCGGAGTTGTTTCATTTAAAATTGTGTGAATGTGCAGAAACAAAATTAGTAAAGTTGTCTATCAAAATATTTATGGACCTAACTGCAACCTATGCCAAACCAAGGTCTTTGAAAGACCAACTGTATCAAGCCACTTCAAGAACCAAACAAACCCCCTACGTTTTCAACCAAATGTCCAGGGCACTTTTAGATGTGGCCATTGCAACCAATGCAAATGGATCCACAAAGCCCTCTCAGTAATCCTACCTAAATTGAGCAAACCATAGACCATTAAATAGATTAGATAAATAATGCCAGACATTAGGCAATCACATGTCCATGTGGTTCATTTTAAATTGGTAAAACCAAGAGACGTTTTATATTTAGACCACATGCAGTACCCGAGTACAATTTTGTACCACACAGGTGCTACCCGAGTAAGCCCCTACCAGGTAAAACACGTCAGGTCTGCAAGCCGCGCATAAATTCCTACATTTGTTACGGGACTCATGGTAGATAAAAATTTGATTTCTTGTGTTGACACTAGGTTTTGTATGTTTAGCACCAACTTGATTGGTCCCTGAACTGGATTAGATGTATGATCCTACAATGTTAAGCTTCTATTGTATGTATTCTATGAGAGTTGTGGTGAAAACTGATTGTGAACAATCACCTATGCTGGTTGTTCCAATACAACAAATACTTCACTGCTCTTTCTATCACAAAACAGTAGTCTGAACATGGACCCCAAAGTTGAAATCTAGGCAGACCTCAAAAAATAACTGCATGAAATTTTGAACACCTTGCAATTCAGTATTTCAAGGATTACAGGCTGCACATGTCAAGTGATGCTTTCTGCTGTGACACTAGATATTTTTTGTGCCTTACAAGTATTGTTGTTTGACTTTGGGTCATCCTACTGAATATGGTCGCTCGAATTCGGGTCAACCCTACCTGAATTTTGCTCCAATCGAGGCCGTGAATTGGGCCCTCCCATAATGCCTAGGGACCTCCCCCATAAAGCCTGGGGCCCTCCAATAAAAGCAGGGATGCTCTGCTCCATCTTTGTTGTGACAGGCAACCACAGCATGCCCCACACAAACAGCTATTGGCCTAAATAGGCCAGGGCGTGCCTGCATTTAACACTCCTGACAGATTTGCTAGCATCACAACCTATGTGCTGCTTGGCTTGCTTTGTCAAAGAAAAAAAAAAAAAAAAAAAAAAAAAAAAAAAAAAAAAAAAAGAATGTACTTAGTCCTGTAATATACTGTACTCAACTAGGTAGAGTATTTCACTGATATATTCAGTTAGTGTGTTACATACACGCAGCCCGAGCCAGGATACCCTCCCTGACTGCGTGCACAGTATCAAACTTGTACTGAGAGACAGTCAGACAGACGCAGTGTATCCTGCAATATACAGTTTGTATACTGTGCTGCATATTACAAGCATCACCGCTGAAGGAAAGTGCCGAATACAACACACAGCGCACTTGCATTTTTGGTGTCAACACCCCCCAATAAAAAAAAAAATCTACTTACTGTAAAAATTTACACTTTGTGAAGCATATTAGCTCCAAAGTATTTTGCAGGGTGTGAAGCCACACAAAAATTTTTACTATGTCTAGCCAAAAAGGAAGGGGCAGCTTTGCCAGGGGTAGCAAGCAAAGCAGTACGAGTTTGTTTCTAACTGTAGACCTGAGAACAAGATGAACGATGGAAGATGAACGATGGAAGATGAACGATGGAAGATGAACGATGGAAGATGAACGATGGAAGATGAACGATGGAAGATGAACGATGGAA
>NC_092861.1:13686654-13705630 GCF_032062135.1 Pyxicephalus adspersus | reverse complement strand
TGGAAGATGAACGATGGAAGATGAACGATGGAAGATGAACGATGGAAGATGAACGATGGAAGATGAACGATGGAAGATGAACGATGGAAGATGAACGACTTGATCTGACATGGAGCGAACAAGGAGATCATCATAGATAAGAAGAGGAGGTGGTGGTTGCAGAGCACCCTTCAAAGGGAGAGAGTGAAGAAGAGGGCAAAAGTAGCCTATACCCTTCACTTACCAGTGAGGCAAGTCATAGTCGTCCATCATGGGAAGTGGTCACCACACCTGTGCCTGAACAACCATGGACCACCACTATCAGCACCAGAGCACCTTTTAGCCCAGTTCGATGATCGCACGTGTGGGCATTTTTTAGTGATGACAACACTATGGTCATCAGCAAACTGAAGCAGTCACCACAGCTGTGCCTCAACCGTGCCTTACTGGCTGGTGGACTCCAATGTGTTCCATTACGCAGTCTTATGCGCAAACCCACAGTATGTTATGCCCAGGCAGCAGTATTTTGCAGAAAAATGCGTTCCTGCCTTCCATAAACACGTGCAGAGCAATGTGTCAGCGGCCCTGCAGCACTCTGGCAAGGTGCACCTGACAACCGACAGCTGGTCGAGCAAGCATGGAGTGGGAAGATATGTTTCCTACACAGCTCAATGGGTAACTTGGTGGTAGCAGGGGAAGATGCAGCTGCAGCAAGGCCTGCATACCTACCTCCACCCAGAGCACATCACCATGCAATCTCTTCCTCGACCCCCACTTCCACCATCTCTGTCTCATGTGCCTCAACCTCTTCCTCCAGGGACACTTTGCCATGGAGACCCAGCACCTCCATTTCGCCAACAACCTGCAGTTCACTATTTCGGCGCACAATTCAGACGCTGCCACTCAGTCCTGGGTTGTGTGTGACAACAGGGCCAATCTGCTGGCAGCCCTGCATTGTGGGAAACACACCTACCTTGCCTGGCTCACGTCATGAACCTGATAGTACACCGCTTCCTTAGGAATTACCCAGGCCTCCAGCCACTGAAGGTCAAAAAGTTGTGAACGCATTTCTGCCGGTCGTACACAGTCAGTGCCAGATAACAGAAAGTGGTGGTGGATTACATTGCAGAGTCTGTTCATTTCAGACACATATCTACATTACCTTACTTAAGCCCTGAAAAGTGGCTGCAAATTGAGGACTTGTGCACTGTATTGTCACCTTGAAGAGGTAACTAGGATGATTAGCAGGGATCAGGCCTGTGTCAGTGGCACCATCCCCATTATATGCCTGTTGGAACAGATAATGGTAGATCTGGACACGATAGACACGACAGAGCAGACAATGCAGTAAAAGATGAGGTTTCAAACATCTGGGACATGCAAGATTCAGGAAGAGGATGAGGAGGACATTGCAGGCATAAGAGAAGGGGAGGAAGGGGCAGAGGAGGATATGGAAGGTACATGGCATCCATCCACCCAATCAAACCAGCATGTTCCGTGGATGGCAAGACCAGGCGGAGGAGGAGGACGACCCTGTGCTGCTGTTCGACCCACAGGAGTGTGGGTTCAGAATTACCTCAGCTGTGGGACGTTTGAGCCACACGACAGCCTTCATGCAGTAGTGCATAGCCAAAGATATGCGCATACAAAACATAAAAACAAAGACTTACGACTATTGGATTGCTACATTACAAGCCTGAGATAGAACAACTCATCTTGCCCCAATACAGGGGACCTAAAATGCAGCACTACCAAGAAGTGCTTGTAAGGGACTTATGCTCAGCCTTTTCATATGCCAGCAGCAGAGATCCCTATGGCAGTTACACCAGCCAATGCAGCCAAACTACCTTAAGTGGCATGGGTGGGAGCAATAGAGGTCCTCTAAGCCAAACTATGCAGTCATTTTAGTGGAAGCAAGCCGCCAGTCGTGCAGCAATTGCCAAAGACAGTCAGCAGCGCTACTCAGTCATGGTGCAGTAATACCTTGAGCTATGCGTGGGATATCTGCTACCTGCAAAGCCAGGACCCACTGTGCTACTGGGTACCCATCTTGAGCAGTAGCCGGAACTGGCAGAATACACAATTCAGATCCTTGCATACCCAGCTGCAAGTGTGTTATCTGAAAGAGCGTTCAGTGCAGTCAGGGCATAGTAAGTGACAAGAGCATTTGCCTCTCCGCAAAAAAAATGTCGACCAAATCACTTATTAAAATGAATAAGGTTTGGATCGACTGCAACACTCCCACTGCAGAGTGAACTGATTAGTTGGCAACTGCTGCACGTGATAGGAAGAGAACTTTCACAGCCTTGTGCATCTCCTTTTACTCCTCCCCCTTGTGGGGCTCTACCTTTACTCTGTCTCGAGGCCTATAACTTGCAATGTGGCGGTATAACTGGCTAATTATTTTACGGAGGACCAACCTCAGGGCCCTCCTGGCTCTATCTACTTTGAGGCCTATATTACTTGTAACGGAGCTGTGATTCATAATTAAATATCTGTATTTTTGTAGAGAAATATAGAAATGTTTCTGTCCTTTTGGATAGATAGCAAGTGGGGATCAGAATTAATGATCTGAGAGAAATACAGAAAATGTCAGATCTTTAATTCCATGAATTCTTTTTTGAAGTATTGTTATGGGATGTGGCATTGAGGAATTAAAGGGGATATCCATTTTGTTGTTTTGTCATTTAAGTAGAGGTAGAAGTTACCTATATTGTTCTAGGCTCCCCTTTTTTTAATTTGTAAGGGATATGTCGTAAAAATATTTGATAATTTGATATATATCTGAGAGTATATAACATTTGTGAAGGGAATTTAAAGATCTGTGATCTGTCAGTTTAAACCCATAGTGGACGACTTGGATACAATAAATTGACCAACATCGACATTTGTGGTACAGGAAGGCCTGGAGCATACGAGAGAAAGGAGTATAGTGGAAGGCCAGCATGACTGAGCAGACAGGTGGGAGACAGCAGAGGGTTAATTATTAAGAAGAAGGGGCACGTGCAGGAGTGTGAGGAGAAGGGGGGGGAGAGACGCAGGGAGGGAATAATAGGAGGGGTCAATAGGAGATAAAAAGGTCAGGAAGAGGAGATAGAGTCCTTTTTCACGAGGGACAGCAAGAAAGGTAAAGCTTTAGACGCATAGGGATAGCTGTTTACCTTATGGCGGAGGTAGAGGAACTTCTGGCGCGGTTGAGGGTTGCTGCCGAGACCAGGGGTCCAGGCTGGCTTCAGGAGCAGGTGAGCTCTCTGTTGCAGGGGGTGGCTTCGGTTCCCACACCTGGAAGACCGGATGCCAGGCGGGCCGGGGGGGGGGGGGGTAAAGGCTCCGGTGCGTCCGAGTCCTGAGCCCCCAAGACTCTGCGCTGTTTTAGGAGCCCCGTCAGCGACCCTCCGGTCCCCCGGGCTCAGCTTCAACAGGCTGCTGCTGGGGAGGCCGGGAGGAATCAGGAAGATCTGGTGGCGGGGCTCCAGGGCTCAGGATGCAGGGAAACTTGGGCCTGCTAGAGGAGCTGCGCGGCGGCTGGGCTCCTCCACAATGGCAATATGGCGGCTGGGCCTGCAGGCTCCGGCTCTGTAGGGGCCAGGCCGGTGGCCTTGGTGGGTGGGGAGCTCTGGCCTCCGTGCGCCGGCACTGTGGGTAGTGGCGCAGCAGGCCCAGGTGCTGGAGGGAGTCAGGCGGCGGGTGCCTGGAGATGCAGCCTGCAGGCCTAGGAGGAGAGGTAATGCGCCCTGCAGGCACCGGGAGTATGAGGAGGAGGCGAGCAGGCCATGGAGCATTTAGTGCTGGTGCTCCTGGGGCTGCTCTGGAGGTGGGCAGTGGTGGTAGACAGCCCCCTGGTGGCTGGGAGGAGGAAGGGCTGGGTTTTGAAAAGAGGGAGATGCAGGCAGATATAGGTAATCTGCCTGTGCTGTACAGGGGGGGGTGGGTACATGGCATCTGGGGGAAGGCCCTTGGGGGATGGCTCGGCTGCTTTGGACAGACTGTCGGCCCGACCAGTGGGCGAACGCAGGAGGTTGGCTCTGCAGGAGGAAGCTGGGCCCGCCCCGGCTTGGGGCCCTCCGGTTTTCGAGGCTTGGGCTGCACGCGACGAGGCGCTGTGAGGCGAGCGCTCTGAAGGCGAGCTGTCGGAGGTGGACGAGGAGGGTGGGGCGGCTTCAGGATCAGCTGGTCCTGGTGGTCCCGGTGTTTTTTCTTTGGGGGGCACAGCATGATATTTTGGGTGTGTTGCATGCAGCTTTGTTGGGGCTGGGGAACTCTGGTGTTGGCCCCTGCGGCTGCTGGTCGCCATGGTGGGCCCCGGCCGGGTCGGGTGGGGGATGGGTCAGTGATCGGGAGGAAGGGGGCAGCAGTGTGGGAGAGGCATTGGATGTGGAACAGCGGGACCCCTCCAGTAATTGTGCTGGTGACCAGGTGAGTGTGGGTTATGTGGCAGAAGAGGAGGTCTATGTTTGTTTTGAGTGACCTTTGGGGGCCCATTTGAAGCAAGAAGTGAGGGAGAAGATTTGGCGTGGGGACTTTGTGGACATTTTTTCCTTGTTGCTGTTGGAGCGCTTTAATTTGGACCATGGCATGGGTGAGTGGAAGAAGGGTGAAGAGGAGCAGAGGCGTGTGCGGTTGATTCCAAGGACATTTGCCAATTGGCTGCAGGCGTTTGCCATTTTGGCTAGTGTCATTGGTGAAAAGGCGCCTGAACATTGTTCGGCGTTGTTCTGTTATCTAGATGCAATTGGAGAAGCTTATAGGGTGTATGGGGGTCTGGCTTGGCTACGCTATGATGACTAGTTCCGGCAACGCAAGGCTGTACGGCCGTCAATCCGTTGGGACCATAGGGACATCAGTTTATGGATGAAGTTGACCACCACGCCGGCGAGGGTGGCAAGTTCGCCCTTTCTTGGGGGGGCCGGGGGTCTGTTCACCGCGGGTTCCTGGCCCTCAGAAAAAAAGGGGTTATGCTGGTAATTTAATGAAGTCATTTGCCGATTTGGCGCAGCCTGTCGCTTCCCGGCACTAATGTTCCGGATGTGACGGGGCCCACGGGCTGGCTCGGTGTTTCCGTCACGGCAGTGGTCGACAAGCAGATTTTGCTGGTAAAAGGGAGGACGCCGGTGATGGTAGAAAGGATGGCCCCCTTTCTAAGTAGTTGGGTTTTAGGGAGGGTTTTCGGATTCCTTGCTCGTTAAGTGCACCGCCGCCACGGGTGAGGAATCTAAAATCAGCCCTGGACTGTCCGACGGTTGTCACGGCAAAATTGGCCAAGGAAGTGGAGCTGGGCAGGATGGGGGGGCCTTTTGTGTAGCCGCCAATAGAGGGATTGGTGGTGTCTCCGTTGGGGGCGGTTCCCAAGAAGGAATATATCACGGAGAGATTCAGAGTTCCGTTGGCGGCGGACAAGATGGAAGGGCCGAAGTGGGAATTGGCCTTCCTTGGCATTGTGATCGACACGAAAGCCATGGAGTGCCGGTTGCTGGAGGATAAGTTGCGTGGGTTGGTGGAGGAGGTGGATCGGGCATGCAGGTGCAAAAAAATTGCAGCTGAAACAGCTTCAATCCCCGTTAGGTAAGTTGCACTTCGCTTGTAGTATCATGCCTATGGGGCGGATTTTCGCCAGGTGATTAGCGGCCGCTACTGCTGGGATTCGGCGCCCCAAGCATTTTTTTCGACCGAATAAGGAGCGGAGGGCAGATCTGGGGGTTTGGCGTGAATTTTTGGAGGGATACAACGAGCGCTGGGTGTGGATGGATGGGCCAGTTGTCAGTGCAGAGTTGGAGCTGTTCACGGACGCCGCTGGTGGAGCTGGGTATGGTGTTTATTTTCAAGGGGAGTGGAGTGCGGAGGCCTGGCCTGCAGAGTGGGTCAAATTGGGCTTGACGTCCAATTTGGTAGCTCTGGAGTTATTTCCCATTGTGGTGGCGGTGGAAATCTGAGGTCCCAAATTGGCGAACAGGAAGATTTGTTTCTGTTGCAACAATATGGGTGTTGTTCAGGTAGTGAACCCTTTCACGGCCTCGTCCGGGCCGGTGATTCGGCGGATGAGGCATTTGGTGTTGAGGTGCTTGAGGCTAAATATTGCGGTGGGGGCGGTTCATGTGCCGGGTGTAACGTATAACATTGCGGATGCCTTATCTCGTTTTCAGTGGGACCGGTTCGGCGAGGAGTCGGGTGCCCGTCAGCATTATGGAGGATCGCACTGGATTTGTAGCAGGTATGGTTCGGCAGTCCGCAAGTCCTATGTGGGCTGCTTACTCGACTGTGTGGGTGGAGTGGTTCCGTTTTTGTTCACAGTTTGGGGGGTCTGGGGTGGTTTTTCATGGGTTGAATCTGTTATTGTATTTTTTATGTCGTTTTGCTGCAGGGGTGTCGGTTTCGGTGGTCAACCGCAAGCTGGCGTTCTTGTTTAAATTGTTGGGTTGGAGGGACGTCACACAGAACTTTGTGGTTCGTCAGGTTTTAAAAGGCTTTAGGAAGGGACGCCTGGTGGGGGATCAGCCGAGGCCGGTGTCTTTTGATGTGTTACAGGCAGTGTTGGGTAGGTTGCAGGTTTGTGCATCCGGTTTTGAGGTGCTGCTATTCAGGGTGGTTTTGTTTTGGCATTCTTTGGGGCTATGCGGATTGGGGAGTTGGTTAGCCCAGCGACTCGTCGCCCAGGGGGGTTGCAACGGTGTGAGGTAGTTTGGGAGGACTGGTGTTAGCCTGTGGATTGCTCGGTCAAAGACAGACCAATTGGGCAAGGATTTTGGGGTTGAACTGGCAAAGGTGGATGGTGGTGTTGCTTGCCCGGTCGCAGCGGTGGGGGAATTTGAGGGTTAGGCCGGTTGGGGAGGGCTCTTTCTTGATACATGAGGATGGGAAGGTGTTGTCCAGGTTTCAGTTTTTGGCGGTGTTTCAGAAGTGCTTGAGAGCGGAAGGTTTGAATGACAAGGAGTTCTCGTCACACTCTTTTCAGATTGGGGCTGCCACAGGGCAGCTAGGTGGGGGTTAAGTGAAGAGGTCATTAAGCAGATTGGTTGATGGGAGTCCAGACATTTTCGACTGTATATTCATCCACATTTGGTTGTGCAGTAAGTGGGGAGTACGGGGGGGGGGGATGTTAGCTGGTTGGAGTTGGGGCGGGCCGTTAGCTGGTCGGTTGTGTATGATGGGGGGGCTCATTTGAGGGTCTGTGGCTGATGGAGGGGATGCAGGTGCCTTTCCCGGCTTGGTGTAGATCTTAGGAGACTCATGTGTCGAGGGGTGCAAGGAGAGCGGCTGTTCGTCCGGATGGCAGACAGCTGGGCATTCCTTGATGTGTCGGGCTGGTGCGTTGGCTCGGTGTGCCGGGTTTAACTTGGAGCAGGGTCATGCCGGAAATGAATCGTTTTGTGAGGCTGGATCGGGTCCCTGCTGTGTTGGTTTTACATGCGGGTGGGAATGATTTGGGTGTCAGGACGGTTTGAGAGTTGATTAGAGATATAAACTGGGATTTTTTACGGTTGAGGTCTAGGTTTAAGCAGTTGGTAGTGGTCTGGTCGGATACGATTGGTAGGTTGCACTGGTCGGGGGCGCGGTTGAACAAGGCCAGGAAGAAGTTGAATAAGGATGTGGGCCAGTTCTTCGTGCGTAATGGGGTTATGGTGGTACAGCATCGGGATCTGGACGTGGAGACGCGTATGTTTCTGGATTCTGATGGGGTCCACTTGACGGATGTGGGCTTGGATCTGTGGTGCCTGGGATCACAGGACGGGATTCAACGGGCACTGCAGGTGTGGAGGGGCGCACAAGAGTGAGGTGTCTCTTGTGGCGGTTGAGGTCCTCGGGGGGAGTGTTTTTGTTGATATTTATGTTGGGGGGACCCATCTAAGGTATGGAGTCCCCGGTGTGGTAAATTGGATGGTGGGGGTCTGCACGAGTAAGGGTCATGGCGTTCCCGAGCTGGGTGGATGGGCGGCTGGGAGCAATTCGTTGATATGGTGCAGACCCCAAGGTTTTAGAAGTGGTGGACCCCAGAGGACCTGCATCTAGGAAATTATAATTCTGAGTTTTACTGTAAGGTTATTGTTGATTTATATCTTGGTTATATTATATATATTTTATTTATTCAGTTAAAATATTTTACGTTTGTAATGGAGAGATAGATATATAGATATATATATTAGTTCTAGTTAATAATTTATATATTATTCGTGATTAATATGTTATTTAATATGTTATGTTTTAAATATTTGTTTAATAAAAGGCCTGCGGGCCATTTAAGCAACGTTGGGGTGTTTAATGTGTATAGGTGGGGGGGTTAAAGATTAAGGGGAATTTAGTTTGGGCGAGTTGACCGAGCTATGTCTTGCCGCAGTCATGCATAAGAATGTTTGCGCTAAGGATATCAAATCTAAATTCCATACTTGTAGTAAAAAGGATATTGAATTAAAGAGTCTCTCCCAAAATTTGAAATCCCTATATAAGAAAAAAAAAAAAAAAAAAAAAAAAAAAAATCTATAGAATACTGGCATATTCATTATTTGGAGAATTACACCTCTGAAAATATCAACCCTTTAGGCCTGCATGTCCAATTGCTCCCAAATGTAAAAGATGTAGAGGGAATTAGGGAGGAATGGGAAGGAGGCCTTAGAAAGTGCAACTAGTGTTTTGAGTTTTGATCAAATATCACACGATTGAACTCACAAATGTCGAAGAGAAACTAAATAGGATTTATGAGGAACAGGATAGTACTGAATCAGATAGTTTCAAAGATATGAACTCTATGAAATCTTGGAATATAAGCAGAAGTTTAATAATGAACTAGTTAAAAACAATTTTGTAAAGATCCAAGAAATATTTCTAGCGAATAGGGTCTATAAGTGGGAAAATATGTCCAGACAAACCATATTGGAGAAACATTCAAGCTTATAATACTGACATTGAATACATCTCTGAAACAGAGGAATGTACAACAAGTAGCTCTTTAAAGGCGAGATATATACTCAACAATAAACAAGACATAAAATACCAAAGTATTAAAAAAAAAAAACAATTATTCCAAATCCAAACAGGGTCCTAAAATGGACATGCATCACTACTCAAACACACACTTCTACACCCTTCAATTGGGGCACATTTTTAGACACACAACACACCTCATCAATTCATGGTGAAACCTCCTATGAAAACACATTTAAACATTATCAATGTATCGTCACAAACTCACTCAGGTTGAAAAAAGTTTTGGAATAGGGACTATTGTCCAGTGAATATTTGTGATAAATTTGAATTCATTAATGACATCCACCTATTTGCGAGAAATCTTTCAAAACATTATGCGAAGAAAGGAAATCAAAACTCTGGGCATCAATGTCCTGGTTTTGGAATGGCAGGTTATAGAGATCTAAGACCTATTAGAACTCTGGCAAGAAAGTAACCTGGATATAGCAGAAGGAAATAGTATAACAGATAAGTCTATACTAGAAGATATAACAAGTCAATATGAAAAAAAAAACAAAGATATAGGTCGCTTGAAATCTACATTTTCCCGATTTACATCAAAACCCCCACGTTTGCGCCTTTACACACCAAATTAATAAAGAAATCGACACTTTACAATACAAAAAATACAAATGAAAGTTTGTCTTTGAAAAATTTGCTAAATGATCAGTCTATAATTAAACCTTCAGATAAGGGTAGAAATGTGGTAGTGTTGAACAATATAAAGAGATGTGCCAGAAAAATCTAAAATAATCGTGATTGGAATAAACCTATTACTGCAGTAACAGTAAATAAATTCAACAGCAGGGTTCTCCCCAGGCCCTTTTAGCTGGGCGCACCACCCGGCACTTTTCAGCACCCACCCGGCTGTTTTTGGGTGGTTACTAAAGAGTTTAGTCACAATACAGGGGCTGCCACCCACCTACAATTTCTTCCCACCCGGCTTAAAAAAAATGCTGGGTTGAGCACTGCAACAGAGTATCAATCTTTGATCACCGTAGCTTTACAAAAGGGCATTATATAGAGCATTTTGAATTTTTGAATGTCCAATATCCAAAAACATCCATCTTTTATGTACTGCCTAAAGTGCACAAAGATGCCTGCAACCCCCCTGGTAGACCAATTATTTCCGGAATAGATAGTATTACTTTTTTCCCTTATGAACTTATGGTGAAAGCATGGCCCAGATATATCCTAATGCAATCATGTCTATGTTCCCTGCGATTATTACTATCTCAATTAAATGAATGTCCGTTTTTTAATCTTTTCCATAAATACTAAGTAGTAATGAATAATGCCACTCCTGTCCCTTATGGACTTACTGTGAAAGTGTGGCCGAGACATACATTAAAATGCAATTATGCTTTTGTCCCCCAAAATTACCCACTATCTCAGTTGATGACTGAGGGAAAATAATTCTCAACCTATGTGAATTCTAAATATATTATACCATTTATGAAATATTGTTAAAGAGAATTGGAGTTCTGTTATATGATGACTGCCTTTTATATGTAATGAACTTCTGTGTTCTATTTGATAAAACTTAAAAAGGAAATCATTGCCCTTCCTGCTCTGCCTGTTTCCCTCATCCAAGATGGTGCCCGCTGTATGCCATCTATGGGAGGGGCAGAGATCCCTGTAGCTTGGCGGGACCTGCCTTTTCATTGAGGGACACCGACACAGGCGGTATTTTACCTGTTGGCATCGGAGGAGAAGCAGAAAACAGGCAATAGACAGTATTTGCTTAAACAAGTAAGACACCTGATTTCCTAATGAAGAGAAAAAAAGTCCGGTTTCTAACAATGGTTGATGTGATTTTTGATTCTTTAATTAATGAAGCAGAGGCAGCTTGGTAGAAGCTACCTGTGGAAACTGGAGAAAAATATCCTAATGGTATTGAACATGCATTAAGCAGAAAAGGTATAGCTCCTTATTATGCTTGCTGGTATGTTTTATATTTATGAGGAATTTGATCACAGATTGGTTACTGGCACAATTGGTGAAAGGCAGTTATGTTTATAGAAACTAGGGGATATGGTTGGCTCTATTTTCAAATACAAAGATTAATAAATAAATATTGGACGGACACACAATATGAATTAGAGGTTTATTTATCATTAGGGGTAGATATGGATCATTATAGGATTGAATAGAGAGCATGACATCTATAGCATGATGATTCATTCTTATAAATTTCATACTTCCAATGTTGGAATCTTTTAGTAAAAAAAATTTAGAAATAAGAAATATCTTTGTGTTAAAAGGGTCTACAAAATCAGTATTTATGATACCTCCTGCAATCTATCACAAAAGCCAGAAAAATTTCTGTATTTATTGATAAAAAATACAGATATTTAATTCTAATCCCCCTTGCTCTAAAAAAAAAAAAAAGGAAGATACATTTCTGTATTTCTCTCCAAAATACAGATATATTTAATTCTGATAGCATTTGGTATCTATCCAAAAACCCAGAAAAAAATTTCTGTATTTCTCTTAAATACAGATATTTACCTGACAGCATTTGCTATTTATCCCCAAAGCCAGAACAAGGTCTGTATTTCCCTGCAAGCCTGTGCCCTTTCATGTGGTTTCGCTAGATAGTAGGTATGGACAGTGTGATCTTGTTGATCTATTCATGTCTCCAATAGCTACAGCTTCTACACTGTCCATAGAGGCGATGGCCTCAACCTCTAATGCCATCCTTGCTCCGTCTCAGGGCCCACCGCCTCCTCCTTATGCTGTTACTGCCTGCCCAGTACCCAGCTCTAGATGCCAGTTACTAATGCCGTCCATGGATATGTGGGTCCATGGAGCCACAGGAATGGGCAGGGGAGCAGAATGCCGGAGAGAGGGAACGAGACGGTTTACTCCAGGCACAAACTGGACAGGAGCGGACACAAGATTCAACAACTAGTGACGTGTAGGGCCACCAAACATGCCGTTTTACTAGTTCAAGAGATTTTTTAATCCCTGGGTGGGATTAGAAGTTTTGGAGTCATGCAACTGTTGGATAACCTTCAGGCGAAGGTGGAGGGGGACAGATAAACAACCCCCAAATAAACAACTGGTTTTCCAGGGGGATGATCCATTTGGAAATTGACTTTCTGAGCCAAACCAAAGTTTCAATGCTTCATTCACAAACAAGGTCAGTGCCAATTCTTAGAGGAAACTTCTCAAACAAAACTGCAAAACAACATTTTTGGACCACTTGCCCAGAACAAGTAGTGCCGTGCCTCTATTAAAAGACACCTAGAGGTAGAAGGAAATAAAGTGGCATGAACTGTAGATCGTTCAAAAAGTGGGAAACCTTCATTTCTCTGGTTCCTAGACATGGGTTGGAAAAGACAGGTCAAATGTAGGGGGGCACCCATCTATGTATCGGCCTCATCCCTTTTTTCTTTGAAAATCTTTGGTGGACACTCCTGGTTTCCTGCGGCATTGGGCTTTTGTACTGGAATGTGCCAAATTCCATATCTGGCAACGCCAGGTGGTGGGGGGCGATTAAAGTTAATCGAGTGGTTTACTCGAAGGGCCACTAAACAGACTAGTGGTCAGAAAAATGATTAGAGCCTTATAACTGCTCAATACAGTACATAGTAATCAATGGTTGAATTGAACCACAATACTTTCTTGGGATTCACCATAGGCCAAAAATAGGCACTAGACATATAACAACTCGCCAGCTTATAAACTGTTAACCATACAGAGTATTTAGCCATCAAAACATGTTATTTAGTGTACCCGACACGTTTCACCAAGTATGGCTTCTTCAGGGGTGTTTTTGACAACATGCGTTGGTTGCTTGCGTAAGTTGTACCTAAATCAATAAACAATATTTAACTTGAGTCTTAGGATAACCAGTACAAATAGTATGTTGTAGATGTAGATATTCTAAATTATTATGGTGTCTATAACAAGATAGCCTTAATTCATTAGAGAGCAAAAAAGTATTTAAGTATATATGTAGTTATTTGTATTATTGGTTGATAGTGGGAGTATTTTAAGCCAATATAAATAAGTTATTGAATGACACTTTGTAAAAAAAATTTTTTTGTAACACTTAGTTCTACATAGTTCTGTAGGATGGTGTCCTAGGTTTTGTAGTTGTATGCAGAATCAGAAGGATGTCATGGTACAGAAGGGTGTTAACAGTCTTATATTTTCTTTTGGCGTCGATACAACAATATTTTCATTATTTGGACAGACTCAAGAGATATGTTAAACAATATGCTACAATCGCTTCTACAGAACAACTATAATCTCATATTTACTTGGAACATTAATCCCCATCAAATACCCTTTCTAGATGTTTCCATCAATGACCTTCATATTACCACCACATTATATAGAAAAGAAACCGCTGGAAACACCATTCTCCATGCTGAAAATGCACACCCGAAAGCTTTAAATCAACAGTATTCCCTACAGTCAAATGCTCAGACTGCACATTACATACAGACTTTAAGACAGAAGCCAAAGCTCTGACAGAAAGACTTATAGCCAGAGGCTACAGTAAGAAACTTCTTAAAAGAACCTACCAAAAGGTCTCCAAATTTGATACGGGAGGACTTTTATCAAAAACTCCATCCACATGCATTCAACCTAAACTACCCAATATTACTAAATTCAATGAACATCACCGATATATCCATCAATTAATTAAAGATCATTGGAACATTCTTACCTCTGATACTTCTATCAATAGTATTTTGGATGAAAAACCTTGCATTACATTCTGAAGATCAAACTCCTTATGAGACTCACTAGTCACAAGGCATTTGAATCCCCAATCTACGGATCTTAAGTTGAATAAAACTCATGGAACCTTTAAGTGTGGTTCTTGCAACCAACGTGAGTGGATTTTAGAAAATCAGGCATTAAGATTACCTAACGGCACCACACACAAAATCCACTACCAGGTTAATTGCCAATCAGAAGGCATCATATACTTAATTAACTGTACATGCGGAAGATTCTATGTAGGAAAAACTAAAAGATCATTCTGGAAAGGTATATACGAACAGGCATATTTAATTAAAAATGGTAAAATGACAACCCCGCCAAGTTATATGGGAACAGAACACCAATTTATTATTCATTGTATTAGTTTTGCAGCACTTGAACAAATACCTTTAAGTCCCAGAGGGGGCGATCATGATAAAAAAATTGTTACAGGCGGAAGCTAAATGGATATTTGTTCTTAAGGCGAATTATTTTCCGGGGCTGAATGATGCCTTCAGCTTCAAACCCTTTCTATAATATGATATATTTGGGGAATAGTATCCCGCTCACTTTGCTCCTTAATTTAATTACTTAATGTGTTTTCACATGTTTCGCTACCAAAATGATCGATTTAAGTTTGTGTTTCCAGTACACTGTATTATACTATATTTAAATGTTTTTGACATTTGACACTTTTCAATTTATTTTATGTATAAAAAAAAAAAAGTCTGTCATTTGATATTATATGATTACTGCATACATATGACATTTAACATAATAAAATCGACCTATAGGACCAGTTTCCATTACACCCTAGTGCACAGGATTATCCGGGGACTCAGTCCCCTCATGGAGGATCAGCTTCACATCTTTCCCCCTCCCGTATCTGACTTGTGGGGATGGAGGCACCCAGAGTATCCCTGGGTGCACCCTGACACGGTCCTGCTTCTATTTTTAAAGACGGGGATGCTGTTAGGCAGCCGGTCTCTCACCAGCTGCAACACATAAGACGGAGGAGGGGAGGGGATCGCCTTCCCTCTGCACTGTAAGACTTACACGCTAGAGGGATGACACACTGAGCGCCACCCTCCAACCTCCTGCCATCCAATAGCCCTAGGGCTATCCCCAAACGTCAAGTCTGGGCACGTGGAGTGGGGGGAGGTCCCAGGGACGCTGTCCTATTAAGAAAGCGGCGTCCCTGCGCTCTCCCTGCACACCAGTCCTCCATCTGCTGCTCTGCGCACCACTCCATCTGCTGGCTGCTCTGCATGTCTCTCCTCCTCCATGTGCTGTATTGTATTTGATTTTTATGCAAAGATCCCTGACTTAAGTATAAGGGTCCCAGCTTGTATATCACAAGACTGCTTATACTATATAGAAGAACTTACCTATACTTGACTGTTAACACCCTTCGGGGACATGGCAGCCTTCTGATTCTGCATACAACTACAAAACCTAGGACACCATCTTACAGAACTGTAAGTGTTACAAAAAATTTTTTTTACAAATTGTCATTCGACAACATATTTATATTGGCTTAAAATACTCCAACTATCAACCAATAATACAAATAACTACATATATACATATACTTAATTCATTAGAGAGCAAAAAAGTATTTAACTAAGAATTTAGATACAACTCACGCAAGCAACCAACACAGGTTGTCAAAAACACCCCTGAAGAAGCCTCACTTGGCGAAATGCGTCGGGTATACTAAATAACATGTTTTGATGGGTAAATACTCTATATGGTTAACAAATTATAAGCTGATGAGTTATATGTCTAGTGCCTTGTTTTGGCCTATGGTACCATTGATTACTATGTACTGTATTGAGCAGTTATAAGGCTCCAATCATTTTTTCTGACCACTAGTCAGTTAAGTGGCCCTATATATTGGATTTGAACGATAACCAATATTTCCAGGATTGAAGATCTCAATCGTATGGCTGGTGTCAATTCCATCAAAAGACGTGTAGCCTGGGAGGAACCTGGGCCTAAATCTACAGGGAATTCTTTTCGGACTAAAGGGCCGATAAGAAGAGCAATTATTTGCGAGAAGGATAACTGCAGGAGCAAGTGCGTTTTATATAGGAAGACAAAAGCATCTTGGCCATTTTTTAAATCTGGCCGAGAACAACATGCCTTGATGGGGCTACAGGAGGAGCACTTGGTATGGAAAGACCTCACACTTGGCGCTGACCTGGAGGCTGCAAGCCTTAGGCTTGAGCAATATGAGCCATCATGATGCAGGTATACTTCTGATGGGTCATTCCCAGTGGGTGGCATCTTTAACCCTGAAGCGCAGCTCGAAGCAAAGTGGAAGCACATGTCAATCACATCAAATTTGTGCAATTATGCCGAGTGGCGCTGTAGAAATTCCCTTCTATGATGTCCCAGCGCACATTAGGAATTGGGTACTCTAGCACTTCTCCAGCTTTGAATCAACAGGCATGGCCATGTTCCATATCACCAGACATTCGGGGTCCAGCACCTCGGTGAGCCGAATAAACAGGTGGTCTAGGTTGGTTTTGTACATTTCCAGTGATTGGTCACTATACCCGATAACATCCCAGATGCATGAGTTGATGATGACAACGTCGGGCTGAGGTCCCCGTTCAAAGTCGGCTGGCACATTCTGTTATGTACTCCAAATAGACACGGGTCAGGAAATCGAACCTTATGAGGTGGTGTTCCGTTCTGTATTGATGCGCTTTGTGTAAGGTATGCCATTGTGTATTTCACCCAGAGACCCCCCTTCCACCATGTTGTTTGCAAATGACACTCCTTTTGAGCTGGTTCTTAGTCAGAAACTTATCATTCTGCAGTATTTTCACAAGCGCTTTGAAGTGAGTCTCCCAGGACGGCCACGTCCTTTTGAGCTGGTTCTTAGTCAGAAACTTATCATTCTGCAGTATTTTCACAAGAGCTTTGAAGTGAGTCTCCCAGGACGGCCACATCCTTGTTGTGGAGAAGTCTCTGGACGTCAGCAGAGCTGAATAACTTCATGGCTCAATGTGGTCATCCAGGACCTCACATACCAGTGTCTCCCATCTCATCTCCCCAACATACACGGAGGGTCAGCTGTCCCACTTCTCAGTTCCGGGGTAACAGAAATACAGTCCAATAAAGTGTAGTACCGATGGATGAAGCAGAAGACATGGTCAGGGATAATCCAAGATCAGGGCAGGCAGCATTTAGGCAAAAGTAAGGAATCAGCCTGGGTTGCTATTGGTAACAAGACAATAGTAGGCAAAGAATTCAAACAGGAGTGCACCCAAGCACACCGTCAAACAAAGGCCATCACGGGCAAGGGTGTACATGACCGGTTCTCTTTAAATAGGCAAAGTCCAATGACCTTGCGCCACCTGGCACTATCTTACTGAGGAACAACCAGAATCCCTTGCGGCCAATTCAAACCAACTATGTCCCACAGCGAGGCAGCTGACCGCCTTGCCCGCAGGGGGGAGAAACAAGAGGCACGCGTGGTAAAAACACATACCTCTTCTAACAGGACCACTAGGAGGTGCAGTGCTATTCATGCCCGCAGGAGTGCTACGAGCATGAGCAGCACTGTCCACGTCCATAGGGATGCAGCCTGGTCGAACAGAACAGATCCATCCGCCGGCAGCAGCCTTGACTTACATGTGCCCACTGAGGGACAGGAGGCGGACAAGCACAGGTAACGCCTCTTTCATGTGTGTCCACATGTTGCGCTGTCCTCCGCAGGGACCTCCGCATTTGCAGCATCAAAACACGGGATGATTACTGGCTGGCCACCCTTCTGGATCACAGCTACAAAGACCAAATCTCACAGTTTCTACCAAACCCAGAGTCAGAGAAAGAAAAAAAAAAAAAAAAAAAAGTTACGCGCCTGAGCGGAATACTATGTGAACGGCTGTGAGGAGTTCCACGCACCAGATTCCACACAGTAATCTCCGACAGACACTCCACCGTATCCTCCTGTAGCAGCGCCAGCAGCATCAGCAGTAGTGCCAGCAGGCTGCACACATCCAAAAGTGTAGACCAAGGAACGGGGACTTTCTGGATGCCTGGCGAAACCTGATGCAGCCACCTCAAACAAGTGAGGTGCAGGGGCATAACCATCGAGAACGGATGAAGCACAATTACATTGTCTTTTATGGCTAGTGGTGGTGTTGACAACAGCAGTTTCGGGGAGGATGCCTGCCCTAAAAGTAGTGATGCCAATAATTTTTGGTCAACAGGCTTGAAACCTGCCTTCAATGCCAGTGGCAGAGTGGTCACGGTTAAACGAACACGACTGTCGCCGGAAAATGTCAATCGCCTCACCTTTTTGAAAATGAACTAAAGGTGGGTTACTAACGACCATCATATCCCCAATGCAGATGTCACTGATTGACACAAGGACTCACTGGCCAACCAAGATGCCTCTGTGAACCTACAGTGCTCCTGTGCAGAGTCTGTGGCTGCCTATCACCAAACACCCCGTCAGCGGAGCCTGCCGGTTGAATTTCTGCTAGTTATCGCAACGTCAAGGGGTGGCTTTCATCAGCAGTGTCATGGGTAACATTATGCCAGCTAGCAATTTACTTTACATTTCTGCTGCTTCCGGGAGGCCTACTAACTGCAGATGAAAACCCCCAGTACTACCACACTGATAGCTTAAAAATTAGACAAAGGCAAATGGTACCCAAGTACTTGTAAGATTGAGGATTGGCATTCATGTAATCCACTTCATGATGCAAACTAGCAATATAGTCTACCTTACTACCGCTTCCGGCACCAAAGATCACAGCAACAGTACTGGCGCACAAAACATCTTTGTCTGGCCTTTCTACGTTCAATCACAAATTTCAGATTACTCACTTTGGGGGGGGGGGGGGGTCATTGATAATGCACTACACCAAGCTCTAGATGCCAGTTACTAATGCCGCTCATACTCCCGTCTCAGGGCCTACCGCCTCCTCCTCATGCCGTTACTGCCTGCCCAGTACCCAGCTCTAGATGCCAGTTACCAATGTGATCCCCACTCACGTCTCAGGGCCCACCGCCTCCTGCTGTTGCCTGGCAGTACTCCATTCTTAAAAATGGAATTACAGATTTCTAGGTGGCATTGATGCACTACAACCAGCT
This sequence comes from Pyxicephalus adspersus, assembly GCF_032062135.1. NCBI lineage: Eukaryota > Metazoa > Chordata > Amphibia > Anura > Pyxicephalidae > Pyxicephalus > Pyxicephalus adspersus. The sequence continues at coordinate 13,686,859 of NC_092861.1, read as the reverse complement.
CTAGATGCCAGTTACCAATGCGGTCCCCACTCCTGTGAGGCCTAATAACTTGTAACAGAGCTGTGTAACTAATTTTTTTAAAAACCCACTAAGGTCCTCTGCCTCTACTCTGAAGCCTGTGTATAGCTTGTAACTGAGCGGTGAATCCTGGTGGCTAATTTTTGGACCAGAGGAACCCCTCAGGGACCTCTCTGCCTCTACTTAG